>NC_044031.1:181231571-181599071 GCF_901765095.1 Microcaecilia unicolor
TAAGGAGGCCGCCAGAGGACGCTCTCCTACAGAAAGTCGGAAAAATGCCCGCTCTGGTCACTAGAGGGAGCCAGATGGTACGTTCCCATAATGACCTGGGAGGGACAGCTAGGGGATGCTCATAGCATAGGACCAGCCCTTCCCTGAAGAGCCCACCAGGGGAAGCCCTCAGAGTAGGTGAGGGACAGGTTGAGATAGTTTATGGGTATGGACCTGTCTGGAATCAGGGGAGAGGCCTAAAGAGGTGGAGAGGATTATTAGCCACCCTATAAAGAGCCCCTCTGAAAAGAGAAAGAGAGGAATATGAGTTGGGGACCTGAAACCAGGCTACCTGAAATCCAAAGAAGCCAGAAGCCTAATGGAGAAGATGCCCTGGAAACGGAGAGAGAAGGATCCCTCTAGAAGCAAAGAAGGTACTTACTGGACTGGGGACAGGGAATTGATGGAACTGGGTATTGTTTGAAAGTAACTGACAGCCGTGGGGGTGGAGGACAGGACCATATAGTTTAAAGAGAGTGAAGAACCTCCTGTCCAGGGGAGGAGGCTGTTGACACTGAGACCCAGGTCTCCCAAAGTAAATGGGCTCAGTGAATGAACTTGTAAGTGAATAATAACTGGAAAGAAGTTGTTCCCACAAGACTGCAGCAGAGTGCTAATGAAGTGAATTTGCATCTACTGGCTGTGTCTAATTTGCAGAAGCTGGGGAACCCAAGTGATAGTCTCAAGGAAGGGATCAAGGGGCACCACCAGAGACCCAGAAGGGTGCCCAGGTACCAGGGGCGTATCTGCGTGGGGCCTCAGGGGCCTGGGCCCCCGCAGATTTTGCCCTGGACCCCCCTACCGCTGCCAACCCTCCCCCTCCGTTGCTCGCCTACCTTCGCTGGCGGGGGACCCCAACCCCCGCCAGCCGAGGTCCGCGTCCTCCTGCCGCTGCCGGCTGCCTTTGGTCCTTTAATTCTTCCATTGAAGCTGGCGCCGACGAAAGTTTCTTTTGAGTCTGACGTCGCTGCACGTTGTACGTGCAGGACGTCAGACTCAGAAATTGTTTCTGAGTCTGACGTCCTGCACGTACAACGTGCAACGTGCAGCGACGTCAGATTCAAAAGAACTTTTTCGTCGGCGCCAGCTTCAATGGAAGAATGAAAGGACCAAAGGCAGCCGGCAGCGGCAGGAGGACGCGGACCTCGGCTGGCGGGGGTTGGGGTCCCCCGCCAGCGAAGGTAGGCGAGCAACGGAGGGGGAGGGTTAGCAATGGCAGCGGCTGGGGGGAGGGGGATCGGCAATGGCGCGGCGGCGGCGGCGGCGGCGGCGGGGGGGGGGGGCTATAATGTGCCCCCCCTCTCTGGCCCTGGCCCCCCCTACCGCCGCAGTTCAGATACGCCCCTGCCAGGTACCAGATGCTATAACAGGGGAGGGGTCCCCCAACGACGGTGATAAATAGGGAACAGTCACCCTGAGTGAAGGAGGAGCCCCAAACATTGAGACCGAATGTGTAAGCAGCCTTAGATGAGACTGGTCTTTGAGCCTTTCACAGACACCCAGTGTTAGTGAGTACCAGTTGAGGGTGTGTGAGGCTGGACAGGAGCCACCAGAAGGCTCCCTGCACACAAGAGGACCTGTGGGGGTTTACAATGCACAGATCCATATATGGACAGGTCTGCATGTGGATGTCCATGATGTGCATGGACTATCGTCCAATGTGTGGGACCTTATTTGGATGAGTATGTGTTCACACATGCGAAGCCTTCATTATATGGATCATTATCAAGTGTGGGAATCTCTTCATATATACACAATAAAATATGTATATTCCTTATATTTCCCATAGCTCCATGTTCTGCAAGTACAATGCATGTAGTTGCGGACATCCTGGTACAGGAAATATAAGGAAAATTCATAATGATAAATACAGTAACAAGAACATGTTTGTCACAGAACTGCCGAAGGACATCCCTCTTACAGGCCCACCGTCCTTCGGTGGACCTAGTAAGATGGACATGCACTGTACTTGCAGAACAACCAGGTACATCAGAGAAGTCCAAAGTATAGTAAAAAGGACATCTTTCTCGTAGAACCAGCGAAGGGCATTGAGTGAATGTTTTAGGGACGTCCTTTTGCGGTTCTGGAAGATGGGCATCCTTTGTCCCTGATTTGGGCGTTTTTGCACTACGATAATGGAAGTCTAAGGACGTCCATACTATTTTTTTGATTATACCTACCTGATTTTGGCCGACTTCGCGAGGGCGTCCTCATTCATACTTGGACGACCTTTTGAAAATGCCCCTCCACAGGAACCTGCCAAGAAGGTATTCATGGAAACAAATTTAGATAAAGAATTACTTACCAAGATTAGCATCAGCATGTGCAGGAGCAGAATGACCATTTCCTTCTGCAGAAACAGGAGCCATAGAAGAACCTGAAAGAATTTAGAAAACAAAAACAAAAAAACCCACAGTGTTGTTATACCTGAAGCAACATGGGACACAGGATACCCTGTCGCAGGGAGTGACTGGAGAACAGTGGTATAATGACAGTGCAGTTGGTGAGTATCTATATGAAGACTACATTCATCTATAACCATACACCTTAGGTACCAGTTCTATTCGAGTCTGCCATGATCACAGCAGGTGATCTATGACAGAGGTGATTCCAATAGTACAGAGGGATTGGGTTCTTCTCTGTTGTCCTGTCATCTTCTCAGACACACTGTTCCCCCAGGAGAAGATTGTAATGATGGCATTTGCTGTTTAGGTGGTTACGCTTGCATGATGCAGTTCAGCTTAAGCCATCATTGTTATTGCATGGAGGACACTTGCCCAAAGTTAAGTGAGCACCAGAATGCAGCTTAGACAGTTCTTGCCTAGAAATTTGAGCTCAGCACAGGGGGGTATTTCCCTTCTGAGCAGAAAATGGAGGGCTATGGAGATCTGAATAGGAGGAATATCTGGAATGGCTGCTATTCTCTGTTATTTCTGAGCTACAGAAAGACAAGCTTGCTGTATAAGGAAACTAAAGGAGGCTTGCTCGGAGGATTGCTCTGCTCAGAGTCCTGGTCAGATTCTGGAGAAAGAGTCAGTGTCGCAGAGGATAAGCAGCATAAAATGTATTATACTGTTTTGGGATCTTGCCAGGTACTTGTGACCTGGATTGGCCACTGTTGGAAACAGGATGCTGGGCGTGATGGACCTTCGGTCTGTCCCAGCATGGCAATACTTATATACTTATGTAGGGACACCAGTGAGGTCATCTGAAGATGCTGTTATTGCATCTCTCATTGCATATAGAACAGCAGTGCATACCTGTATAGACGGATGGGCTTATAAAAAATCACCTCATGCCTCTTCTCCTTTGTCTTATTTCTGTCTGTGAGGCCCACCATCCCTTTGTCACACACTGTTGACATGGCATGCTGGCCAGGCAGGAGCTCTATCTGTTCTTCCATGGGCTCAGTGTTGAGACATGGTGGTGCATTGACAGAGGACACATTGGGCTCTAGCCCATTGGTGGTTGCACTAGCTCCTGATATTGGTGCTACATCATGGATTGTCAGCCATGGTAGAGTTAGTCCAGAAAAAGGAGAGGCCAACCACCTGACCTTCTGCCTCTGTCTCTTCAGTCAGAAAGCTGGGAAGCCCTTGACTTTCACTGTGGTGGACAGCAGGTTCCATTGTAACTACACTTCAGTGGAAGATGCTGCCTACATCACTTTGGCCTTGCCTGTTGTAGTTGATTGAGCGTTCTCATTTCCAGGCTGCTCATCTGCAAAAAGAGACAACAATTGCATATCAATCAGTGCAATTAATAACCCAACCAAAATTCATGACATTTTCCCTAACTTAAACATTAAACTTTGATGAACACTGCCCTAAAATATGCCATCCTTCTCTACCCCAAACTTCCCCCACAGAGACACAGTCCACCATGATGCCATTAACCCTTTTACAATAGTTGCCGCCGCACACTCACTAGCTTCTGCCACTTCAGGCACCTCAGCCATGTTAGTGCCTATAAGGAGGCCTCCAACAGCTTCTAAACATTGCCCTAGTCACTCCCTTCGGTGGTGTCAGTTCAAGGGTGCATGGAAGACTCTCTTCTGTCTGGAGCTTGGACCTTTTGATCTTATCTGGATTTTCCTCCATGACCTGATGGGTGTCAAGCCATTGGTGCTTCAGCTTGTAGATAGTTCTGGTCCCCACTGTCAGGCTGCTGACATCATTTGAGGTGGTGTCTCAAATTATCCTCTTGGTCACTGCTGATATCTTGGACCCAAAAGCATGATGTGGTGTTCAAAGACCCGCTGGATCAGAAGCTGTCTCTTTGGTCTTACTGTATTTCCCAGCTCCCATCCCACCTTCCTCTGCTCTAAATACCTCTGACTGCTTCCTCTCACCACCTGGCTCCTGAGTCTGAACTTTTCTCGTCCCATCCACTTGTTCTCTCTCTCTCTCTCTGTGTCTGTCTCTGTCTGTCTGTCTGTCTGTCTCTGTCTCTCCCGTCCCCACCCATATTATTTATTTATGCAAAAAATATAATATATAGTTTTCTCTCACACATACATACATGCCTTCTCCTTTGGGTCAATTCTACTATTATGTGAATGAGGCATCTAGAATGCCAAACTTTGGGGAGGGACATCAGAAAGTGTCCTTCCCCCCCCCCCCCCCAAAAAAAAAGAGCCCCTGCAATAGTAGCCTCCACTTCACTTTGACTCTAGACAGGATAGCTGGAGAAGGAACTCAGTCCATCATCTCCTCTCCCCCACTCCCCTTCTGGAATCTTCAACATTTCTTCCATGCCATTACCACTATCGCCCCACTGCCACATCTCCCTAGGACCTGCGGAAGGAACAATGGCAGTAAAACAGAAAGGAAACATGACACAGAACGAACCCAGTGTGCTCTGAAAAGTCCAACTGCCCCCTCTGTTGAAGACATCCTATTTGCATTGGGGGCAAGATACAGCTGGGCTTTCAGAGCATACATGGGTTCAAGGACCCTGGCTCCTCAGGAACTCTGTAGATTCAGATAGTAAAGTTTCTCCTTCAGTTTTGTAAATGTTCCTGGACCACCAGTGGATGGGATGAAATCCAGGTTGCCTTGCAGGAAGAGATGCACATATATACCAGTCTCTCCTTTCTCCTCAGTATCCTGCTCTATTACGTCTGTGTAAGTGGCTACTGTCACCTTTATATGCTCATTGACTTCAGTACACCAGCTTAGGTAGCACAGCTACAATCTGTATATTTTCTTGTTCTATATGGCTAAAGTCTTAGGCTTGAAGGGCTCTTCCTTAATGCTTAGGCTAGGGGAAAGCCAAAGACAATATTCAGAAGTAAATCAAGGTTTAGTTAAGGTAGTGTTCTTCTGAACTCAGATCCCTCCCACTGAATTATATCACTTCCTTCCTAGCTTCTTTTCTCTTTCTGAAAGAGACCAGAATGTCCAAGGGTCAGATATTGTTCTGCCTACCTACTCCTGTTTTAAGCACTGTCTCGTCTTGGTTCAAAAATAATCAGCTTTTCCTCAATATCTCCAAATGTGAAGCTATAACCTTTCCTAACCCAGGCATCACAGCCCCACCCACCCCTGTACTGGCCGATTATCCTCGCCTGTATTCAGACACTGTCAAAATTCTTAGGGTCATTTTTTACTCTAAGCTTTCTTTTAAAAATCAGATAAATTCTGTTCTTCATTCCTCATTCTTTGCCCTTTATAATATCAAGTCACTTCACCCTATCAAGTCACTTCACCCCTATCTTGACACTGATTTTTATGCGCCCTTCTTCTTTCTATCTTTATCTCTCGCCTTGATTATTGTAACTCGCTGTATACAGGTCTCCCTCTATACTCTACAAAGCGTCTTCAACTTATTCAATCCACTGCCATCAAATTCCTTCACTCTGCTCACCGTTTGTACCACATTACCCCACTCCTGTGCTCTGAACACTGGCTCCCTGTCTCGTCACGTATGAAGTTTAAGATTCTTTGTCCTGTCTTCAAGTCACGTCTCCCTTCTGCTCCTTCCTACCTTCATTCAGTTTCTTTCCCTACAATCCTGCTCGCTCCCTCCGTTCCCTCAGGAACCAATCTTCTTGTTATACCTTCTCTCCCTGCATTCATCTTGTCGATCTCACGCAAATCATCTTTCAATTTCCTGGCCCTTCCCTCTGGAATTCACTCCCTTCCGTCTTTCGCCTAGAAACCTCCATCCTAACTTCAGGACCCTGGTTCCACCCACGATCCTCCCAATTCTCACCTCCTTTTTTTACTCATGTAAAATTTAGACATGGATCCCATGCTTAAATTTACATATATAAATTCCAATTAAATCTAATTAGTACCAATAATGCTTGTTTACAAAGCCAATTAGCACTAATTAGCTACTATGTAATTAAATTGCACATGCAAATTCAAATTTGCACTCGCAATTTTTGGCAACGTTTTAGATTTAGAGGGTTAGGGGCTCATTTTCAAAACAACAATAACGTAAAAAAAATGTCATAAAGTAGCAGAAGGATGTTTTTTTCTCAAAAATGTCCAAGTTGCAATTTTTGATACACTGATTCTATACGTTTGTCTCCACAGTTTGTCCAGATTTCAAGGGGGCATGTTGGGGTGTGTTTTAGGCGAGACATGGATAGCATCAAAAGATTGACATTTTCTGCAATAATTGGACCAAAATGAAAATGATTAGGGCCAGAACTGAGAGTTTTGGGCTAGACCTTGTTTCATTAACAACTAAGTGACCAAAAGATTGCCCTAAATGAACAAATGACAACTGAAGGGATTAAGGAATAAAACCCCCTTCCTCCTCCATTGATCACTGACCCCCCTTCCACCCCCTAAAGATGCCAGTCCTCTATGACAGCGTCAGTCTGATTAAAACAGCAAACAGATCTCTGAAGTATCCTAGTGGTTGATGCAGGGTAGAGAAGGGGACCAAGCCCATATCCCATTCTAATTGGTACAACTTGTGGTGGAAAGTGTGAGCTCTACAAAACCACCAAAAACCTACTATACTTACATATAAGTGACACCTGCAGACATAAGGGCTATTATAGTGGTGTACTGTTGGTTGTAGTAGGTTTTGGTGTGTTTTGGGAGGGCTCACCTTACAAAATAAGGGGGAAACAGTGAGATGCGTACCTGGGACCTTTTATGTGAAGTCCACTGCAGCACCCCTAGGGTACCTCACTGGTCTGTTGTGATGTCTATCAGGCTTATTTTCGAAAGAGGAGGGCGCCCATCTTTGACACAAATCAGGAGATGGGCGTCCTTCTCCCCAGGGCGTCCTCAACTGCTTTCCATCCCGGGGACAACCAAAGTTCGCGAGGCGTGTCGGAAGCATAGCAAAGGCGGGACTGGGGTGTGCTTAACACAAGGGCGTCCTCGGCCGATAATGGAAAAAAAGAAGGGTATCGTGATAGCAATATGAAGGTCCCTGGAGCAGTTTTAGTGGGTACTGCAGTGCACTTCAGGCAGGCGGACCAAGGCCCATCCTCCCTACCTATTATACATGTGGTGGTAAATGTGAGCCCTCCAAAACCCACCACAAACCCACTGTACCCACATCTAGGTGCCCCCCTTCATCCCTAAGGGCTATGGTAGTGGTGTACAGTTGTGAGCAGTGGGGTTTGGGGGGCTCAGCACACAAGGTAAGGGAGCTATGTACCTGGAGCTTTTTCTGAAGTCCACTGCAGTGTCCCCTAGGGTGCCCAGTTGGTGTCCTGGCATTTGAGGGGGACCAGTGCACTACGAATTCTGGCTCCTCCCACGACCAAATGGCTTGGATTTGGTCATTTCTGAGATAGGCGTCCCTCGTTCCATTATCGCCGAAAATTGGGGACGGCCATCTCTAGGGACAACCATCTCTAAGGTCGACCTAAATGTTGAGATTTGGGCGTCCCCGACCATATTATCGAAACGAAAGATGGCCACCCATCTTGTTTCAATATACGGGTTTCCCCGCCCCTTCGCAGGGACATCCTGCGAGGGACGTCCTCAGGAAACTTGGGCGCCCCGTTCAATTATGCCCCTCCCCATAGCCCAATCTATTATGAATGAAAATTGTTCATGAAGCAAAGAGAAAGTTATGGTAATAGAGTACGTCTAGTAGCGCTATAGAAATGATAAGTAGTAGTAGTATAACTAATTCAGGTAATAATTAATTGTTTGAGATATGGTTGTTCTTTGTGAGGGTTTGTTTGAATAGGAACGATTTGAGGATTTTGCGGAATCTAGTAATTCCCTGTATATTTCTTATTTTGGGTGGTAAGGAGTTCTACCATTTGGTTCCTAGGTAAGTGAAGTCTGCTGAGTGGACAGTTTTGTAGATCACTTTTTGCAATTTGGGAGGTGTAGTCTGAGATAGGTTCTTGCCTCATTTTAGTGTTTTCTTTGAAGTGAGTTTATTAATGGTACCGTATAGTCTAGAGGCTGTGCCATTTAGGATTTGAAAGATACAGGTACATAATTTGAAGGTGATTCTGCCTTTTGATGGGAAGCCAGTGTAATTTGATTAATAAAGGGGAGACACTTTCAAAAAGAGAGATTTTGTATATAAACCTGGCTGCAGTGTTTGAGCTGTTTGGAGTTTTTTCAACAGGTACTCCTTATAGCCAGCATATATAGCAGTTACAATATCGAATTTGGGATAACGTTAATTGTCTCACTTGTAATTCATTGGCCCCTTTGTGTTATTGTAATGCGGTTATTTCTTCTAGCAGTTCTTAGAAAAAGAATTAAGATGCATTTGCCTTGATGTGCCAGCACTAATATTTTGTTTTTTACATTTTATACTTGGCTTTTGTTTGCACTGTTTCACAACACATGAGATGCTTCTCATAGGAAAGGGCTAAGAGAATCTTTGCAGCTCCATCTGGCTGACCCTACAGGACTGCTGGCAACATATGCACCACTAGCTATGAGATAGGGAAACAGGCCCACCAGGAAAGTTACAGATATAACTTAAGATGGTATTTGTATACTGCTATAACCACAAAGTTCTAAGCTTATCACGCAGATCAGTGTTTTTACTAGTGCATTCAGTCCTTTCTATCATTTTCTGCCTTGCTACACAGCTAAATGTGACAGACTTCGGGAACCAACGCTGCATCTCCCTCAGTGCTTCTTGGCCTCTCACCAGCTTCTGCTTAGTCAGTAGTGCTTTGCATCCCAAAAGCCTTTGCCTATCTGATTCCCATGGATAACTAACTCCTCCAGCCCTCCGTTTCTCTCTATTTTCTTTCCTTCTTTTGGGGACCCCAGGGTTTATTCATCCTTAATTGACTTTTGTTTTTGACAGCTGAAGATTACTGTTTTTTTCCTTCACAATCATAAAAACAAAGGGGGCTTTCTGCCACTCAAAAGACTTCATGTACAAGAGCTATGGCTATACCATTAGATACAGTATGGGTATGCAAGTGATACTTGCCCTGGCATGCAAGCAAAATAGAGTCAGATTCATGGCTTGATATTTACAATCCATGGGAAGAGTTATTATGTGAAAACTTAAGGCTCTACAGCAAAAATATACATGCGGTAAGTGCAAAGGCTGTGCGGGAAATGCAGGGGGCATGGCCAGCATCTGCCCTGCATTTACCACACAGGGCAGACACTTACTGCCCAGGCCCATGTTACCTGCAGTGGCAGAAAGTGCAAGAGCACCCGTATTATCTGCCACTGCAGGTAATGCAGTGGGAGCCCAGTCCATGATTTAAAAAATAAATAGTTGAAAGCTGCAGCAACATACCCCACCCACTGAAACAAATTTCCCTATCAAATCTCCCCCCCCCCCCCCCCCCCCCCGATATTTGATCTCCTCTCCCAACCCACCCAAGGTCTAATTTCCCTCTCGCATTCCCTCCATGGCAGTTCAGAGCTCCTCAAAGACCCCTCCAATCCAATCCCCCCCCAGGTACATCACTCCCTTGATAGTCAAATCACGCCCCTGAGAGTCAAACCCACACGCCCTGACAGAAACCCTCCCCCAAAACCCCACCCTCCAACCCTCCTGGGATCTGCATTGCTGGTCCAGTGAGTCCCTGGCAGCAGCGATCCTCCTCTGCTGCCACCTGAGTTGTGCCGCCATCCCAAAATAGTGCCAGTGACCCTTAGTGGTAGTCATGCGGGACTACCACTAGGGGCATCCTTCCATATCCCAAGTACTTATACAAGACACTTATGCATGCATCAAATACACACTGTTCTGGCCAGTTACAGGAAAATGTAACACTGAACACAGAGTTACTGAAGATTTTTTCAACAGGGGCCACATGATCTGAAATCCACGTGTGTTAGGGCTGCCTGCATAGGTGCCCTGTAAAGAGGGATGGATAGTTTTTGTAAGTGAGACAGTTTGTGGGGTGGTAGGACAATTTTATGAGGACAGTTTTCACCTCTGGGAAGCTCTGGGGGTAATTGTTGTGGTGGGTGTGGTTTACAGGGGGTGGTGAGGCAGCTCCAGGAGGGGTAGTTTTTTGGGGCAAGGTCAGTTTGCAGGATAGTGAGGCTGTTTTTGGACAGAGAATAGTGTTTGTGGATGGGGAAGTTTGGGCCAGGTTGGGAGAGTAGAAAACAGGAAGATGCTAATGCAGTTTGAAACGAGGAGTTCCCTAACTGCTATATTTCACTGTATATAGGTTTTTATGATACTGTGAGTTTGGAACTCCTTCTCACATAGAAATGCATGGGGTCATTTACTGGGGGGGAGGGCTTATTTTTCTGAAACCCCCAATTCAATTTGGCTCATATTCAAACTTCATCCAAATCCAAGGTGGTAATATAAGTACTATGTAACTTACTTGTCTAACACTTTCTAGATGTGATAAAGCTTGTGTCTTGCGAATCTTCACTTCATACAGACATCATCTAGAAAAAAGAGATTACAAAGAGATGAGATTTCTAGGTGCAAGAAAATTCCTCTGTACGTCAGCGGTCTGAATAATTTTCACTTCGCAGTCTCGCTGAACTGACTCTTCATAGGCAAAAAACTCACATTTTCTTAATATCTCAATTTCATCTCTATTTTTACTTTTTTATGTATATTTTAATTTTAAGTGCTATTGGAAGCAATATGGTTGAAGGCGAATAAACCTAAGTATTCACTTGTGTTCAGGTATTTGCCTTTCACGCAATTGGAAGCAGTGTGACTAAAAGCAAAAAGACCTAAGCCAACACTTATCTTCTGGTTCTTGCCAAACGTATTGTTTGTTAATTTACTGAAAGTATGATTTATTATGCTCTGGTGTGGATGCTTAGGTACTTTTAACCAGTAGCGTACCTACCTTGGTTGCCACCCGAGGTGAAGCACCTCCCCCTCCTCCAAGCAAGAGGGTGCATTGAGCAGTCACGCAGCTGTTGGCTCTGCCAGTCCCCTGCACCAACTTGGGAAGTTAATGTCAGAGGGGGCAAGGAACCAGCAAAGCTGACAACTGCGAGACTGCTCAGCGCACCCCTTTGGTGCCTGCACCCAGGGCATTTTTTGGAAGGAGTTCATTTCTCTTCATCCCTCTCCCCCCCCCCCCCCCCCCCCACACACACACACAGACACACACACATGCAACAACTTCACTTCTATAATAAACTTTCTCCAGATCACCTCCTCCTTTCTTGTGACTAGAGCAGCCTTCCCATTGCCTGGATCCTGCCTACAGTCTACTTCTAGTAACAATGGAAACTGGCAGGGCAGTCTCCTCTTGACAGGGGGAGAAAGGAAATATAGAACTGTAGACAGAGGTTTTAACTCAGGAAACTTTCCAAACATATTAGTCAACCTTCTACGTTCTGGCCATTATAAAATTCTGCTGACTTCTGAAAAAAGCCAGACAATTGGAAACTGTAACCTCCTAAGCCCTGAGCACATCTTACAGGGCTCCCCTAAACAAGTGGTCATAAATGTATGTGCAATGTTTGCCAATGGCTTAATCAGGCCAAATGGCCAGTGTTGCCAGGGCTGCGGGTTTCCCGCCCAATTGGGCTCCTTTCCTCAACCCGCTGTGGCTTTCCTCACACCGCATGCGGGTTGTGGGATTTGGGGCGGCTTTTTTCTTGTCCCGCCGGTGGTTTTTTTCGCTCGCCACGGTTTTTTCACACGGCCATCGGCCATGGGTTGGCTCAGTTTCCCGCGGCCGCAGCCAGTGGAGGCGGGCTTAATGATGTCATTTGTATGCAAATGGACTCATTAATATTTATTAAGATGTCATTCATATGCAAATTGATTCATTAATATTTATTAATGATGTCATTCATATGCAAATTGACTTTGTGCGGTTTGGGGCTGGTTTGGGGCGTGAACAATTTTTTTCCATCTGGCAACACTGCAAATGGCATGTAAGGATAGTTGTGGGGGACTAGTTTTGGATATAGGGTAATTTGTGGTGAGCCAGGGCAATTGCAGAAGGGTAGGTTTTGGGGATGGGAACAGTCTGTGGTATGTTGTGTCAGTTGTAAGAAGAATATTTATTGAGAGTGTGGTAGCATACAGGATGATGGGGCAGTTGTTGAGGGGTGAGTTTTGGATGGTAGGGGCAATTTGTGGAATGAGGACATAGTTTTGTAGAGTGTGGCAATTTTCAGGTGGTAGTTTTAGGAGGGGGGCAGTTGGTGGTGGTGTGGTAGTTGCAGGGGGTAGGTTTAAAAAATTATTTATAGGATTTTAAAGATACATATACAAGAATAAACTTGCTTTAAGTAATACAGCCAAATCAGTCTATTAAAAATAATATATATAAAGAAAAATATTAAGGAAATAAACAACAGAAGGCTTAATAAGGCCACCAAGGGGGTGGGGGAGGAGATCCAATACAGAAAAGGACACTTTAGAAAACTTCAAACAAAAAACAAGTAATATCTGCCAGATAAAAACTGGAATATACTCTTAAGCGTCCATTTTTCAGCTGACAATTATATACATCTTCTATTGTAGCAACTAAGAAGATGTATTTGGTAAGGAACAAGGTAAAGAAGCAATCTGGGCTGCTCTATTATCCAAAACTTTCAATTGAATTGGGTCATAAATTAAATATTTATGATTTTGATATATGACTACACAAAAACAAGGAAAGTGCAACAAGAAAGTAGCGCCCATAGAAATCACCAATTCCTTCATAGAAAGAAAGGCATTATGTCTTTCTTGAGAGGTTTTAGAAATATATGGAAAACACAAAAATTGTTGCATCAAAAAAAGAAACAGTCCTATATGTAAAGAAAAACTTTTGAGTCCAAATCCTGTTAGGTTCTAAAGCAAAAGTTACCAACAGTGTCCCATGAGATAAAGCTTCTATGTGAGAATCTTCTAGCATAGCTGTAACATTTATGCTATCTTCAGATACAATTTCTAAACTCTGTTCCCTTTTATTTTTCTCCAAAGTTATAGATGGTATGTAAAAGCTCTAATTATTGGTGGAATAGTTTCTCAGGGAATCTTAAGGACTTTTCTGTAATAACGTCTCAACATATCCAAAGAGGACACAAGATCACTCAGGGAAATTTAGAAATCTCAAATTAAGTCATTTAGTAAAATTTTCAAAAGTTTCTTGTTTCCTTTGGAGTTAAGAGACATCTTTTATAATAGCATTAGTAGTATTCTTAAGTTTAGCAGACTGATTCTCCAATATAGTCACGTTGGATTCCAATTCTGCACATTTTGGTTCAACAGCTTTAACATGTTGGGACACCTGACCTGACTGGGTCAAAACTATATCAATACTTGAAGCCAAAGAGGCTTCCATTATATGTAGAGCTGCTCATATTAAATCTTGCTTCATACGGTGTTAATTTCCCTCAAGAGGATCTCACCACCGATCTGAGTTCCAAGTTTCCACGTTTATTAGATTTTGATATACTGCTCTGTAGGGCTAATAAGGTGATTAGCTAATAAGCTAATAATTACTCTGGTTAGAGTTTGTGGCTTGTTTCATCTGTTTGGAGCATAATTTTGCCCTAAAGTGGTTCCAAAACAAAGAAAAGAAAGAGAAACAAATACAAAATTTTAAAAATGAAAAAAAAAGAGAGAACAGTGCCAGACAGATGTAGAGAAGGAAAGGAAGAAGACAAAAATGAGAGAGAAGAAATCGAAGGCCAACCTGGAAAAGCATTTGAGAGAAGTCTTACACATGGACAGTGGAAAAGAGATTGGGACCATTCTAATTAGAAAAATAAAATTCCCAGACAACAAAGGTAGAAGATACTATTTTTTTTTAAATTTAAGGACTGAGATGTGTCTGCTTTATAAAATGCACATTTTGTTCTAGCTTATAGAGTCTGGATTTCTTGCAGGTTAGAAGACAGGCTGCCTGCTCTGGCTAGTCCCGGGACCTCTGCTATCTCCCGCCCCCTGATGTAACTTCCAGTTTCCTTGTAGGTGGAACGCAACAGAGTCAAGCCACAGTCACGCACCTGAGCGACAATACCGGCACTACCGCCTCTCCGACACCAACCAGTGCCTAATTTACAAAAGTCTGCTCTCCCTGATTTCAAAACATGCTACGCCTCAGCTTCTGACATGGCACATCAGAGGGGGCGGGACCAGTGGGTCCTCGCAAGCACAGAGACTTGAAGGCTCAGTGGCCTTAGGGTTGGAGCTTTGTTGATCACTAAGATGGGCCTGGAGGCACAGCAGCAGAAGAGAAAAGGTTTCAGCCCAGGCCCTGTGATCAGATTGCCCTTCTACTACTCCCTCAGCAAAAGGCCAGTGCAGAAGGTATGAGCAGTCCTGGCAGCTTTTGGCATCCCCAAAGCTTGGTGCCCTCCTGCTGTTTATTTATCTGCTTTTACTTGACCCAGTTAAGCTGAAGCACAGTAGCTGTGAATCTTAATATTTCTCTTCAATGCTGACATACCAAAATAAATGTACCCTGCGAGAGTTTCCTGTTGAGAGAGTCTGACACCAGAGGAGCTGTGAGCTCCCACACATCTGGCTCTTCCACACCATTTCCTACTATAGCACAAAGGTTACCAGTCAGTACTGCAGGCAGGTCTGGTTCTTTATATATATATATATATATATATATATATATATATATATTTTTTTTTTTTTTTTTTTTTTTTCATGAGATGCATTTGTATGCATTTCATATGAATTGTTGAAGATTGGAGTTGTGTATCCATTTTTTTTTAGCACTTACTTACTGTTGGTTCTGGCATAGCCTGGGTGCTATAATGCAGCATATCTAATAAATCCCCATTTTATCAACTAAGAGGGATCTATGACATTTTGTTCCAAACAACCCAACCGAATCTATACCCACTCAAAAGTAGCTGAGGTAGGTATACAGCTGGGAATTTTCAAGGCTGGTAGCTCCCAAATTCAGTCCTTGAGAATGTACAAGTCTGTATTTGATGTGATCCATAATGAATATGCAGGAGATTTTTGCCTTGCATTTGGTCTAAGAACTTTTTAAGTGACATTAGGGTGTATGTAAGCATCCAGGGACTGATAATTTGAAGACCATTAGAAACAGAAAAATAACTGCAGATAAATACCACATGACCTATTCAGTCTGTCTAGCTACATCAACAACAACATCTCCCTCAGAGATTCTCTGTGCTTGTCCCATTTTAAATTTGGATACTGTCCTCATCTCCACAGGGAGACTTTTCCATGCATTCACCATCCTTTCCAAAAATAAATATTCTATTAGATTACTTCTGAATTACTTCACCCTCATCCTATGATCCCCCCATTCTAGAGCTTCCTTTTCATTTTATTTATTTATTAGGATTTATTTACCACTTTAGAGATTCACCCATGGTGATAAAAGAGGCCCCCTCCTGTGCATTTATAACTTTAACGTATTTAAATGTTTCTATATTTAAACCATCTCCCCTATCCTTTAAAAGTACCCTTATGGCAATTTAGATACTGTTTTTTTTATTCTGGACTATGAACTGATTCAATATATCATAGTCCAATGAACCACAAAAACTCTAAAGAGTGGGTGAAATGACCTCAGAAGTGTCACGCAGTGATCATATATTTTTTAATCACAGTGAATTACACACCAGAATCATGACTGGTCTCACACCACCTCCCTTCCCTATATAACAAAGACATTTTTTATATTCTGTATACCAACATTTAAATTGTATCAAAGCAGAAATTTTTTTACTCATCTGAATTATTGATGTTTGCTGCAGTGTCGGCTTAGGGGAGTTTAAATCTTTATATCAACAAGATAAGCAAGAGCAAACAAAAAGGGATGTCCTTGAGGAAGCATTTAGCAAAACATTTGCCATGTCGGATTTAAACTCCCCAAACCGACACTGTAGCAAACGTCAATAATTCAGATGAGTAAAAAATGTTCTACTTTGATACAATTTAAATTTGGTATACAGAATATTAAAAAATTATTTGTTATATAGGGAAGAGAGGTGGTGTGAGATCAATGACGATTCTGGTGTGTAATTCACTATGAATAAAAAATATATGATCACTGCATGACACTTCTGAGGTCATTTCAACCACTCTTTAGAGTTTTTGCGATTTCTTTAAAAGTAAACATATTTAGGACCCAATATTCAAAGCCATTTAACAGAGCAGGAGAGGGTCCTGTCTGGTTAAATGGTGCTCAGCACTCTGGCCACTGATAATCAGTAGCACTTAACTAGACAGTCCTGCTGAATATTGGATCTGTCCACCACTACACTGGTTAGTGCCGGGGTGGTCCGTGGGTGGAGCTTGGGCTAATTGCGTACCAATCTGAATATTTACTGGAAAGAAGTAGAGAGATCGTGGATGCTTTTCAAAATGCTCTGCTCAGTCAAATGGTGACGGAACCCACGAGGGAGGGAGCGATGCTGGATCTTGTGTTCACAAATGGGGATAGTGTGTCAAATGTCCGAGTGGGTGCCCACCTGGCGGCAGTGACCATCAAACAGTTTGGTTTGATATGACAGCTGAAGTGGAGGGCGGCCACTCAAAACTCAAAGTCCTGGATTTCAAGCATGCTGACTTTAGTAAAATGGGGGAATACCTGAGGAAGGAGCTGATGGGCTGGGAGGGCGAATGAGAAGTGGAAGGACAGTGGTCCAGGCTGAAAGAAGCTATAAATGTGGCCACGAACCTTTATGTAAGGAGAGTAAATAAAAGCAAGAGAAAAAGGAAACTGATATGGTTCTCCAAGCAAGTGGATGAGAAAATAAAGGCTAAAGAGTTGGCGTTCATGAAATACAGAAAAACTCAAGAAGAGGAACATGGAGAGGAATACCGGATGAAACTGAAAGAAGCCAAGAGAGAGATACGTCTGGTGAAAACGCAAGCGGAAGAACAAATGGCTTCAGGTATATTAGTGAAAGGAGGAAGACTAAAAAGGGAATTGTGAGACTGAAAGATGCTGCGAACCGCTATGTAGATAATGATGAAGAAAAAGCAAATTTGCTAAATAGATACTTTTGTTCTGTTTTCACAGAAGAAAATCCTTGAGAAGGACTGCGATTGACTGGCAAAAGCACGAATGAGAATGGAGTGGATATAGCACTGTTCACTGAAGAGAGTGTGTATGAACAACTTGAAAATCTAAAGGTGGACAAAGCCGTGGGACCGGACGGGATCCACCCCAGGATATTGAGGGAGCTCAGTGAGGTTCTGGCGGCTTCTCTTAAAGATTTGTTTAATAAATCCTTGGAGACAGGAGAGGTTCTGTGGGATTGGAGAACGCCGGACATAGTCCCTCTTCACAAAAGTGGTGATAAGGAAGAAGCTGGAAACTACAGGCTGGAAAGCCTCACTTCGGTTATTGGAAAGTAATGGAAGCGATGCTGAAGGAAAGGATAGTGAATTTCCTGGAAGCCAATAAGTTGCAAGATCCGAGACAACATGGTTTTACCAAAGGTAAATCGTGCCAAACGAATCTCATTGAATTCTTTGACTGGGTGACCGGAGAATTGAATCAGGGACGTGTTATAGACGTAATCTACTTAGATTTCAGCAAAGCTTTTGACACAGTTCCCCACAGGAGGCTCTTAAATAAACTTGACAGGCTGAAGATAGGACCTGAAGTGGTGAACTGGATTAGGAACTGGCTGACGGACAGACGCCAGAGGGTGGTGGTTAATGGAATTCGTTCGGATGAGGGAAAGGTGAGTAGGGGAGTGCCTCAGGGATCGGTGCTGGGGCCGATTCTGTTAAATATATTTGTGAGTGACATTGCCGAAGGGTTAGAAGGTAAAGTTTGCCTTTTTGCGGATGATACTAAGATTTGTAGCAGAGTGGACACCCGGGAGGGAGTGGAAAACATGAAAAAGGATCTGCGGAAGCTAGAAGAATGGTCTAAGGTTTGGCAATTAAAATTCAATGCGAAGAAATGCAAAGTGATGCACTTAGGGAGTAGAAATCCATGGGAGACGTATGTGTTAGGCGGTGAGAGTCTGATATGTACGGACAGGGAGAGGGATCTTGAGGTGATAGTATCTGAGGATCTGAAGGCGACGAAACAGTGTGACAAGGCGGTGGCCGTAGCTAGAAGGTTGTTAGGGATAAAGGTTGTGTGGGATAAACATAAAGGAATCCTGTTCAGAAGGAATGGATCCTCAGAACCTTAGCCGAGATTGGGAGGCGGGGCTGGTGGTTGGGAGGCGGGGCTGGTGGTTGGGAGGTGGGGCTAGTGCTGGGCAGACTTCTACGGTCTGTGCCCTGAAAATGGCAGATACAAATCAAGGTAAGGTATACACAAAAAGTAGCACATATGAGTTTATCTTGTTGGGCAGACTGGATGGACCGTGCAGGTCTTTTTCTGCAGTCATCTACTATGTTAATATGGTTAGCTTCCAGGTGGCCGCTGTTACCCGAATATTCAATGCCAGTGCCTGGGCATGGCCCAGCATTTAATATTTGGGCTCAGTTCAATCCATGGTGGTCAGTGGCTGAATACTATCCCCTTAGATCCTTAAGTCTGCCCTCATGTGCTTTATAACAAAGTCCATTGACCATTTTAGTAGCTATCCTCTAGATCAGGGACTCTGAACCCTCATTGCATGCAAATTTATCTCATGCATATTCATTGTGGGTAATCTGAAAACCTAACTGGCTGGGTGTGTCCTGGGTACTGGGTTGAGAACCACTGGACTAGACCAACTTCATCTTGATTATATCCTTTTGAAGATTTGTACCTAATGCTCCAAACTCAGAGACTTATACAGAGACATTACCACCTCCTTTTCCCTACTGGCCATTCCTCCTCCTATGCATCCAATCATTCTTCTGACTTTGCTACCTGTTTGGCCTTCTCAAGGTCATCTGAATGCAAAGATTGCTGCTGGGAGGTGATCGCTGGAGAAAATACCACCAGAGGCGGTGTCCTCCCAAGCTTTGGAGACCAAATTAAGCCCCGAGGAGCATAGGCAGCCTCATCCCCTGTTGGAGACATTTGCTGAGCAGAGGAACAGTGGAGGAGAGAGTGTGTGCTGCTGGGCTATTAGCCAGGCCTTGACTCAAGGAAAAGAAGCGTTGTTCCTATTTTTTGCTGTGGTGGAAATTACATCTTCTGATCAAATGCAAGACAGAATGTTCAGAAGAGCACTAGTAGGGAACTGGGAGCCTTTGGTAATCACATTGAAATCTTTATGGATGGCTATTAATTCTCTGGGTAAAGTACTGGCTCAGCAGTTTTTGTCTTCTCTCAAATTAGTCAATTATCTGATTCTGTTGCTGAACAAAAGGTTGAAGTTTTGAACTTGAAAGTGGATAAGTTAGGACACTCTGATGTAGCAGTTATTAAAGATATTATTGCTATCAATAGAAAATTGGAAAATCTCTCTTCATTTTGAGAACTTTCCAAGAATGTCTGGTGTCCCTCCTACTGAAGTTCTTTTCAAATATACAACTGAGATACTGAAACAATTGGGAAATGCTTTCCTCAGATTAATAAGTGTAACATGAGATAATCAGCAGGGTAATTCTGTATGAATTCTTACTGCTGTTCTCTAAAAGTCCTTTTGGTGTCGGTGTTCTCACTGCTGGCAATGGTGATAAGGAGAGATCAGCCAGTCAGCAGGAGAGAGGTGCTCGCAAGTTATTCCAGCACTGTTCCTAAGGCCCATTCTAACTGTGGCCTTTTGCTGAACTCTGTATATCCTGCACCTGCTAGAAATAGCTCCAGCTAGTCTAAGGAAGGTTCCAGTATAGGAAATCTCTGCAATCCAGTTGGGTTTTCAGGATTTCCCTAATGAATATGCATAAGATCTATTTGCATGCACTGCCTCCATTGTGTGCAGATAGATCTCATGCATATTCATTGGGGAAATCCCGAAAACCCGACCTGGCAAGGGCCAAGGTTGGACACCAGGGGCGTAGTCAGACAGCAGATTTTGGGTGGGCACCAAATGTTCTCTCCCCCACACCCACATCAAAAAAATATCTCAGCTGGTGGGAAAATGCTTCTCTCCAGTCTCCACCTTGGTAGTCTGCAGCAGGCATGCGCTGAAAACTGAGCCCTAAGTGGGTGGGCCCCGGCCCACCCAGGCCCACCTATGGCTACGCCACTGTTGGACACACCTGGTTTAGAAGGTGCTAGAAGATGGTAGAAGTCTGGGAAGGCCTTACCATATTCAGAGAGAAGCTTCTAGAGGTAGTAGAACACTCCCTCTTAGTATGTAAGCCCACTCCCTGCCAGTGGCGTAGCTACGTGAGGCCTGAGGGGGCCTGGACCCCTGTAGATTAGGCCCTTCCCCTCCTGCCGACGATCCCCTTGAACCCCCCTCCCGCCACCAACCCTCCCCCGCCGTCACCGCCCGCCCCGCTGCCGCATCAGATACATTGTTTGCTGGCGGGGGTCCCCAAACCCCGCCAGCCAAAGAGAGTCGTCTTCAGCGCCAGAGTAGCGCCTTTCGTCCTGCACCATGCATGTAGCCCCATGCAGGATGTAAGGCATCAGAAACAGCTGATCACACCAGGAACTTAGTTGAACGAAGGCGCTACTCCGGCGCTGAAGAAGACTCTCTTCGGCTGGCGGGGTTCGGGGACCCCCGCCAGTATCTGATGCAGCGGCGGGGCGGGCGGCGATGGCGGGGGAGGGTTGGTGGCGGGGTTCAAGGGGATCATCGGCAGGCCTGCAGGGGGATCCAATGTGGCGGCGGCTCAGTGGGGGGCGGTGGGGGGAGCAGCTAAACAGTGCCCCCCACCTCGGGCTCTGGACCCCCCTCCCGGCGAGGTCTGGCTACGCCCCTGCTCCCTTCTATCCCACTTGGTCTTAGATCCATCTCCTGCCTCTGACCTTGCAACTATAGGGAGGTCCCTTCACATGTGCCTGAAGCAGCAGCCTAACTGAATGAATCAGCCGGTTCATACTTTCACAGATTGGCCATTAAAGTCACTTGCTAGAGGAGCAAGGATTCAAGAAGGAACCTGACTTGCTGCATTTAGTTCTATGTGAACAAGGCACTGTTACCAGACTAATAGGCCAATGCTCAAAACTATGGCACCAAAGAACAACTCCCTAATGCTGAACACTAATGAGATGCAAATATAGGTGTGCTCACCACTCACAACATTTGGCAGGAGGATTGTGCTTGGTGCATGCGCAGAGGAGTTCCTCGATAAGCCCTTCTAATGTGCACATAAAGCACACACTGACGTCTGTTTTCTGCGGCCTTAATATAAGTGTTTTAAATTTTTTTTTGTTTTGACGCTTATGTTTAAATGCAGGAAACAGACATCAATGTGTGCTTTCACTTTTGGGTCTGCTGTGCCTTGTGTATATTCATTTCTCACAACCAGTACTTAAAGGCTTGCACGGGCTTCCTTCTACTTCCAAAACCAATCAAAACCGGAAGATTTTGTAGAAAGAACCATGAGAAATCCTCTCTTCCAACATCCTAACGCATTATTTTAGGCAGCGGTAATGCAGTTTTGTTTTGAGCGATCATTTCTGAGCATTGAGGAGGAATAATGCTGATTCCTTTGGCCAAGTCTTTATCCAATCTAGGCCTTAACCCATTCATTTATGCTGATGATGTCACAATTTATATTCCCTTCAGACATGACCTGTCTGAAATCACCAATGAAATTAATCTTGGTCTGAACACCATGAACTTATGGGCAAACTCTTTTCAACTGAAACTGAATACTTAGAAAACACACTGCCTTATCCTTTCATCTCAACACAATAAATCTAAACCTTCAACTCTAATCACCCCAGATCTTACCCTTCCAATCTCAGAGAGCCTAAAAATACTTGCCTGCTTATAATCAAAAGAGAAAAATGCCTATATTGCGACCCAAATCGGGAGATGGGCGTCTTTCTCCCGTGGGCGCCCAAATCGGTATAATCGAAAGCCGATTTTGGGCGTTTCCAACTGCAATCCATCGCGGAAACGGGTAAAGTTGACGGAGGCGTGTCGGAGGCATGGTGAAGGCGGAACTGGGGCGTGGTTATCGGCCAAGGAGAGATGGGCGTCTTTAGCTGATAATCGAAAAAAAAGGCGTTTTTACCGCGATTTTGGGTCACTTTTTGTGAACCCTTTTTTTTCACGAACAAGTCCCAAAAAAGTGCCCCAACTGACCAGATGACTACTGGAGGGAATCGGGGATGACCTCCCCGGACTCCCCCAGTGGTCACTAACCCCCTCCCACCAAAAAAAAACACTTTACAAACTTTTTTTTCCAGCCTCTATGCCAGCCTCAAATGCTGTACCCACCTCCATGACAGCAGAATGTGTTCTATCGTCTGACAGCCTTTCCCTGGTTCTGATGTGGCTCTCGGGTGAGTGTGACACCTTTTCTGTTATGCGCACTGCAGAGTCACATCAGCAATGCATTGTGGTGGATGTAGGGTATTGGGCTCCATGATTCCACTAGCTTGTGGCAAATGCTCACGATGTTGGTAGTTGGTAGGCTCTACTCCCATGGTGCTTTTCCCCCTGCTTACTGGGTCAGAGTGTGCCCTGTTTTGTTTCCGGTAGTCCATGAGATAGTGGCCATTTTTGTAAGCCAGTTTTAGATCCCTTTCACGTGTTAGCCATGCTACAGAACTTAGTTCTTACCTTAAATGTGGCTGAAAGAGGACATTGTACAGCATTCTGCCAGCTCTGACCTACTGCTCATCTCAGTACCAGGGAGACTCGTTGCCAGTGGGGCACAACCTCTGATCTGCAGTTAACTGTGAGTAAGCGTGCTTATTCCAATAAAGGACGTTTTCGGAGAGATTAGTCTTCAGATGTCAACTGGTGTGCCAATGTTATCTAGCAGCAACAAGTCCTAGAGGCCTGCGTGTATGCAGGTCCCTGGAGCACTTTTAGTGGGTACCGCAGTGCACTTCAGCCAGGTGGACCCAGGCCCATCACCCCCTACCTGTAACACTTGTGCTAGTAAATGGGAGGTCTCCAAAACCCACTGTACCCACATGTAGGTGCCCCCTTCACCCCTAAGAGCTATGGTAGTGTTGTACATTTGTGGGTAGTGGGTTTTGGGGGAGGGAGGTTGGGTGCTCAGCACCTGTGGTAAGGGAGCTATGCATGTGGGAGCGTTGTCTGAAGTCCACTGCACTGACCTCTAGGGTGCCCAGTTGGTGTCCTGGCATGTCAGGGGGGCGAGTGTACTACGAATCCTGGCCCCTCCCATGACCAAATGGCTCGGATTAGGACGTTTTTGAGCTGGGTGTTTCCATTATCGCTAAAAAAACAAACGCCCAGCTGAAAAACGTCCATTGTTTTGAAAATACGGTCTGTCCCGCCTCTTCACGTACCCGTTTTCGGACATAGACGCCCATGGAGATAGGCGTTCGCGTTCGAATATGCCCCTCTTGGTGTAACAATTGATGGCAATCTATCACTTGAAAGCCAAATAAATTCCACTAGAAAGAAAATGTTCTTCTCGTTGTGGAAACTTAAACGAATTAAACCTTTCTTCCAGAGAGAAGTATTTTGTAATCTAATACAATCAATGGTATTAAGCCACTTAGACTACTGCAATGGAATTTATGCAGGTTGTAAAGAACAACTTACAAAGAAACTTCAGACCGCCCAAAACACTGCAGCCAGATTAATTTATGGTAAATCTAAATTCGATAGTGCTAAACCTCTTCTAGAGAAACTGCATTGGCTTCCAATTAAGGAGCGAATCACCTTCAAAATCTGTACCCTAGTCCACAAAATTCTTTACCGAGAAGCCCCAGGATACATGACCAACTTAATTAACCTACCTTCCAGGAATACATCCAGATCATCCCGTTCATACTTAAACCTTCATTACCCTAGCTGCAACAGCCTCAAATACAAATCCACTTATGCTTCCACCTTCTCCTTTATTAGTACTCAACTATGAAATGCACTGCCAAAAGCTGTAAAAACTATTCACAATCATCTTAATTTCAGGAAATCACTCAAGACCAGCTTATTCGGAAAGGCCTATCCCAAGGATTCAACATACGTCCCTACATCCTGCAACACAGCAAATTAATGGACCATTTTGGACATTCTTAACCTTCCCTCCATTTTCCCTATATACCCTGTTCTTTTAATTTATTTATTTATTTGTTGCATTTGTATCCCACATTTTCCCACCTCTTTGCAGGCTCAATGTGGCTTACAATACATCATGAATAGTGGAAATACATGAGAAAGTATACATTTAGTATTGACGGAAGGATTTTGGGTAACATGATAATGATAAAACATGATAGTATTTTAACAAGCAAACATAGTAAGAAATATTTAAGAAATATCTAAGAATTATATAAGAAAATATACATTTAGTAATAGCAGAAGGATCTTGGGTAACATGATAGCAAAAAACATGATAATAGTTTGGCAAGCAAGTATTGTAGAGGCAGTTCTGGATATGTGTACAGGAGTTCATATGTGTTGCTCGTTGTTGTACGCCTTGTTAAAGAGATGTAGTTTGATGTAAGCCACATTGAGCCTGCAAATAGGTGGGAAAATGTGGGGTACAAATGTGATAAATAAATAAATATAAAATGACCTCATTTACATGTGCTTGACTACATTAGCATGCTATTTTCGCTGTTCGTCTGTGTGTTCGTTTGTTCCCGCGCTCTGGGCCTCTGAACATTCTGCGCAATCTGGTAAATGCAGGCGCTCGTACGTCACTAGTGGCCTCTAGTGTCCGCATTTGGTTTTGAGCATCGGGGCCTGAAAAACCCTGCTAAAATCTTTCACACAGATAGTAACATAGTAACATAGTAGATGACAGCAGAAAAAGACCTGCACGGTCCATCCAGTCTGCCCAACAAGATAAACTCACATGTGCTACTTTTTGTGTATACCTTACCTTGATTTGTACCTGTCCTTTTCTGGGCATAGACCGTATAAGTCTGCCCAGCACTATCCCCGCCTCCCAACCACCAGCCCCGCCTCCCACCACCGGTTCTGGCACAGACCGTATAAGTCTGCCCAGCACTATCCCCGCCTCCAAACCACCAGTCCCGCCTCCCACCACCGGCTCTGGCACAGACCGTATAAGTCTGCCCAGCACCATCTCCGTCTCCCACCACCGGCTTTGCCACCCAATCTCTTCTAAGCTCCTTAGGATCCATTCCTTCTGAGCAGGATTCCTTTATGTTTATCCCACGCATGTTTGAATTCCGTTACCGTTTTCATTTCCACCACCTCCCGCGGGAGGGCACTCCAAGCATCCACCACTCTCCCCATGAAAAAATACATGCTAAGTGTATCTCATTCATAGTGTACCATACTCATGCTCTTTTAGCCCCTCTATTCACTCATTCAGTGCTGCCAAGTTACTTAGTTCCAGGAGGGAGTCTTTTTGATCAGTCCTGGTTTGAAGTTTACATCCCAAAGCAGTATGGGATTTGTAGTCCCTTATTCTATCCATTGGAATCAGTGCTCCAGGTCTAATGCATCAGGATGAGATGGTCAGAAATCCAGGCGTGGCCTAAAATCCTCCCTCCTGGAAAACTTGACAGCTGTGCTCTTTAGAGCAGTGGTTCCCAAATCTGCCCTAGGAGAACCCCAGCCACAAGTACCTCGCAAAATCCCAAAACAGTACAATACATTTTATGCTGCTTATTCTAGAAATAAGCAGTGGCTTTTCCCCAAGTCATTTTAATAATAGCTTATGAACTTTTCTTTTAGGAAGCTATCCAAACTTTTTTTAACCCCCCTTTTTTAAATTTACTACTTTGTAGTTTCATTGCATGCCCCCTAGTCCTAGTATTTTTGGAAACAAGCGATTCAGGTCTACCCGTTCCACTCCACTCATTATTTTATAGACCTCTATCATATCTCCCCTCAGCCGTCTCTTCTCCAAGCTGAAGAAGCCTAGCCACTTTAGCCTTTCCTCATAGGGAAGTCATCGCATTCCTTTGATCAATTTTGTTGCCTTTCTCTATACCTTTTCTTATTCTACTATATCTTTTTTGAGATGCGGTGACCATATTTGCACACAATATTCGAGGTGCGGTCGCACCATAGAGCAATACAAAGGCATGATCACATCCTCATTTTTGTTTTCATAATAATATTAACATTCTATTTGCTTTCTTAGCTGTCGCTGCACACTGAGCAGGAGGTTTCATCGATGACGCCTAGATCCCTTTCCCGTTCGGTGACTCCTAACGTGGAACCTTGCATTACGTAGCTATAATTCGGGTTCCTCTTTCCCACTATGCATCACTTCATACTTGCTCACATTAAACGTCATCTGCCATTTAGATGCCCAGTCTCCCAGTCTCATAAGGTCCTCTTGTAATTTTTCACAATCCTCCCGCGATTCAACAACTTTGAATAACTTTGTGCCGTCAGCAAATTTAATTACCTCACTAGTTACTTCCATCTCTAGATCATTTATAAATATGTTTAAAAACAGCAATCCCAGTTCAGACCCATGGGGAACCCCACTATCTACCCTTCTCCTTTGAAAATACTGACCATTTAACCCTACTCTCTGTTTTCTCTTTTAACCAGTTTTTAATACACAATAGGACATCACCTCCTATCCCATGACTCTCCAATTTCCTCTGGAGTCTTTTATGAGGTACTTTGTCAAATGCCTTTTGAAAATCCAGTTACACAATATCAACCGGCTCACCTTTATCCACGTTTGTTCACCCCTTCAAAGAAATGTAGATTGGTGAGGCAAGATTTCCCTTCACTAAATCCATGTTGACTTTGTCTCATTAATCCATGCTTTTGAATATTCTCTGTAATTTTTTCTTTATAATAGTCTCTACCATTTTAACCGGCACCGACATCAGGCTCACTGGTCTATAATTTCCCAGATCACCTCTGGAACCTTTTTAAAAATCTGCTTTACATTGGCCACCCTCCAATCTTCCGGTACCATGCTTGATTTTAAAGATAAATTACGTATTACTAATAGCTCTGCAAGATCATTTTTAAATTATATCAATACTCTGGGATGAATACCATCCGGTCCAGGCAATTTGCTATGCTTTAGTTTGTTGAATTGTGCCATTATATCTTCCAGAAAAAGGAAAAGGAGCTCCATTGTTTGATAGGAAATCGATAGCACTCATTCTTAGAAGAAGACAGGAGACCAAACGGATTGGGGAAGAGAATGGGGAAGGGGGAATAAAATCATCTTAGATAGAAAAGGGTGCACAAGAAAAAAAGGGGGTAATTGGCACGCCTTGTATATCTGGAACTCCGAACACTTGCACAAATAACCAAGTTTTAAGTTCGGTTTTAAACTTTTAAAACTTTTCCCTGCGAAAGGAAAGGGGGGGGGGGGGGGAAGTTCCAGATGTGAGAAGAGAGAAAGAAAAACACATAATGTCTGGTGGATTCTAAGTATGCAAATTTGGGGCTTGGAAGGATTAAACGATGGTCATTTACAGAACATAGGACTCTCACTGGGGAATAAGGAATTGTGAGGGACGAAAGGTCATCAGGGAGACCTACTCAGAGGGCCTTGAAAGTTAGTAATACAACCTTGTAAATTATGCCTTGTTTTTCTCCTCTGACCCTCCAAGATGGTTCAGGACTCATAGAGAGACAACAGCAGTGCAGCACTTTGGGCTCTGTCCTTCTCCTCTGCTCCTTGGACCAGAATGCCATGGTTTGAACTAGAGAGTTGCACGGGGACAGAAATCTTACCCATCCCCGCCCGTCCCTGCTGGAATCTTACCCGTCCCCACCCATCCCCACTGGAATCTTACCCATCCCCACCCATCCCCGCAAAAATTTAAACCATCCCAACCCGTCCCCACCCATCCCCGCAAGAATTGAACCCATCCCCACCCATCCCCGTAAGAATTGAACCCATCCCCACCCATCCCCATAAGAATTTAAAAGTACATAAAAGAAAGTTCCAGTCAGCTCCCTCAGTCTCTTTCTGGATTTGAGCCACAGCACTGTAGGCAAGGAAGAAACGGAAGTTGGAACTTGGAACACTCTGGTGTGCACATGTAAGATTTGTCTCTGATCCACTGGCAGTGGGTGCTGAGAGGCCGCCACATGCACGCGCCAGTAGGTCAGGTGACATCTGATTTTCGTGCCTGTGTCAGAGCTGAGGTCTGTGCACCAGCCTGGGAGCAAAGAGGATTAATAGTAACATAGTAAGTGACAGCAAATAGACCTGAACGGTCCATCCACTCTGCCCAATAGTCACACTCATGATCAATTCATCATTAAATCAACGAGTGTGATATTATATACTTGATTATGGTCTTTCTTTCGTGTTTCTGGAACAAAGACCACAGAAGTCTATCTGGCCCCATCCTTATGTTCCAACTGCTGGAGTTGCCATCGAAGCCCACTCCAGCCTATTCATGTTCTCATTTGTGGGACACAGACCGTAAAAGTCTGTCCAGCACTGTCCTCATGTTCCAGCCACTGAAGTTGCTGTCTAAGCCCTTTCCAGCCCATCCTACACCAGATTGCCATGTATGAGACACAGACCATACAAGTCTGCCAGGTATCAGCCCTAGTTCATCACAGCCAGAGTCGCCATCTAAGCGTCACTTGACACATCCACACACATGCAGCCATTTAAGGTTAGCTTTTATATAACTTCCATTTTCTAATTAGAGATCCTCTGTGTTCATCCCACGCCTTTTTGAATTCCGTCATCATTTGTGACTCTACCACCTCCTTAATGGAAGACTTTCCACATTTATGCTGTTAAAGCAAGGAAGAAGAGGAGGAGGAGGAGGAGACAGCACTCAAATAAATTGGTATTCGGTAGATGAGAGGCTGGTGCAGGTGCAGTTTACACTTCCACGGGAAGCCCACAGAACAGATTCCATCCCCGCGGGAACCCCGCAGGAACTGCTTCCGTCCCTGTGGGAATCCCGCGGGTTCCGCGGGATTCCCTCGGGGATGGAAGCCGTGCAGCTCTCTAGTTTGAACCACACTGTACAAAGTACAATAGCATGGCCCTAGGCAGCAAAGGAGGATCCCACCCAAGGCTGTCCTCTGAGTCCTGAGTCCACGTAGGACTGAGTGTTGGCATCTGGAATGAGAGTGGGAGGACTGAAAGAGTAAGTGAGATGACGACTATGGTGGTAATGACTATGGAGGTATCAAGAAAGGGAGTGAGGAAGGTGCTCCTGAATTCCTCTTCCACTCCCTTGCCTCTGTACCTTGATCTTTCCTTCCTTCATCATTGCTGCATAATCTTTGAAAGATTTGCTACTGGAAACCAGGGAATGTGGCAGCATTGAACAAAGACTAGTAAACTGAATAAGGTAAAGAAAAAGTGGTAGAAATGAGCAAAGGTGAGAAATGGCATTTTTCTTTGTAGTCATAGAAAAAAACATTACTTAGGATTCCTTTTACAAAGCAGCACTACCAGTTAGCATGCACTGATGCGAAGAAGCCCATGGGAATTCAATGGGCTTCTTCATATTGAGTGTACCACTTTGTAAAAGGAATCTTAATCTGTAAGAAATTGACCCAGCTCAAATGACATCTGAGGAGTCTTTCCAGCCCACCTTTCTGAGACACTTTCTGCCTTTCTGAGACACTTGATTCTGAAATAAAGTCTGCCGCTAAGTATTTTAACTGTGCAATATGGGTACTAAAATTTGCTTAAATACCAGAAAACAAAATCCCCCTCACATCCCCCACAGCCGAGCATTGTTCAGCTTCATGCCACTGCTTTCAAGATGCCAGGTGATTTATTTTGGATTTGGCTTGACGACAGACCTGGGGTGAGAGAGATCAGCTGTTGGCACTGCTACAAGGGTAATGGATTTTTCTGGTACCTACAGGCATGCCATATGGAATGAATTTGGAGGTTTCTGATGCTTCTCCCTCTGTTCCCATCTCCCTGACATCTACCATATGGCCTGCTGGTGTAAGCTGAAAGTTTGCTGCAATTGCTTTTTATTTTTTTGTAAACATTTGGTATATGATTTCTTGATTTGAGTAAGTCGGGTATGGATCTATAGAAGTGTAACTCGGTTGGAATCTCAGAAGCATTCACCACCACCTTTTTTTAGAAATGGATTTCAGCATGTGGTACTGTGAGCAACTATTCAAATGAGGTCAGAAGGAGGAATTTTCCATCACATTTTCTCACTTTCAGCCACTGGCCATTGAAGTGCTAGCTTTATCTCACTGGAATATTTAAACTTTCCATGGTTTGTTTGGTTTCAGTTTTTTAGAAGCATTAACCCCCGGATTCTATATATGGGTCCTGCCATCCTCAAAGGGAGTTCTGTAAAGATGGAGGAGGAGGTAGAGTGGACTGCCTGCCCAGAGCCCAAGCAGGAAATTTATTCCTTTTTGAAGGAATTCACTCAAGGCAGTGTAAGCAAGAATAAGTCAAACATAAGCAATAGACAATTACAGCAGTAAAAAACAACAGTTTATTTATTTTATTATTTTATTTATTTATTGCATTTGTATCCCACATTTTCCCGCCTATTGGTGGGTTCAATGTGGCTTACATGATACTGGAGTAAATTGGTTACAGGTTGTATCAAATGAAGTTACACTTTGAGAGGCATAATCGAAAGGGACGCCCATGTTTTGCTGAGGACGTCCTCGCAAAATGTCCCGGCGAAGGGGCGGGGAAACCCGTATTATCGAAACAAGATGGGCGTCCATCTTTTGTTTCGATAATATGATCGGGGACGCCCAAATCTTGACATTTAGGTCATCCCTAGAGATGGTCATTTCTGATTTTCGGCAATAATGGAAACTAAGGACGCCCATTTCAGAAACGACCAAATGCAAGCCCTTTGGTCATGGGAGGAGCCAGCATTCGTAGTGCACTGGTCCTCCTGACATGCCAGGGCACCAACTGGGCACCCTAGGGGGCACTGCAGTGGACTTCAGAAATTGCTCCCAGGTACACAGCTCCCTTACCGTGTGTGCTGAGCAACCCAAATCCCCCCAAAACCCACTACCCACAACTGTACACCACTACCATAGCCCTTACGGGTGAAGGGGGGCACCTAGATGTGGGTACAGTGGGTTTCTGGTGGGTTTTGGAGGGCTCACATTTACCACCACAAGTGTAACAGATGGGGGGGGGATGGGCCTGGGTCCGCCTGCCTGAAGAGCACTGCACCCACTAAAACTGCTCCAGGGACCTGCATACTGCTGCAATGGACCTGAGTATGACATTAGAGGCTGGCACAAAATATTTTTAAAGTTGTTTTTTTGAGGGTGGGAGGGGGTTAGTGACCACTGGGGGAGTAAGGGGAGGTGATCCTCAATTCTCTCCGGTGTCATCTGGTCAGTTCAGGCACCTTTTTGTGCCTTGGTCGTAAGAAAAACAGGACCAGGTAAAGTCGTCCAAATGCTCATCAGGGACGCCCTTTTTTTTCCATTATGGGTCGAGGCACAAGTCCCACCTTCGCTACGTGTCCAACATGCCCCCATGAACTTTGGTCATCCCCGCGATGGAAAGCATTTGGGGATGCCCAACGATTTAATCTAACAAGGACCAGAAATCTTGATGTGGTCACCCCAGGCAGAAAATGTGGATTCCCCTAGTCAGGTCTATCCATAAAAATCTGGACTGTGAGGGCCAAAATGCATTGGGATGGGACTAAAACTTTCATTGACAAGTTAGGGGCCCTTTTACTAAGCTGCGTAGGTGCCTACGCGAGCCCAACGTATGTCAAATTGGAGTTACCGCCCAATTACCGCGTGGCCCTTGTGGTAATTTCAATTTTGGCGTGTGTCTGCTATGTGTGTCTGAAAAATATTTTTTATTTTGTGGCGTGCGGCAGGTACGCGCGTAGACCGTTATGGCCCGGTTACTGCGTGAGACCTTACCGCTAGGTCAATGACTTGCGGTAAAATGGATGCAAGGCAATTTTCATTTTGCCACATGTCCATTTTCGACAAATAAAAAAAGGCATTTTTTTGTAGGTGCGCTAAAAAAATTCTGCACGTGCCCAAAACACACGTCTACACTACCGCAGGCCTTTTTTCAGCTCCACTTAGTAAAAGGACCCCTTAAATATCAGGCTAATGTATGAATCATCTTTCTCCTCTCCAATCTGTCCAGAATTCTGCAGCTCGACTTATTTTCCGCCAGAATCGTTATACCCACACTAGCCCACTCTCAAGTCACTTCACTGGCTCCCTGTCCGCTTCCGTATACAGTTCATACTCCTCTTATTGACCTTTAAATGCATCCACTCTATGACCCCTCACTACCTCTCCTCTCTCATCTCTCCCTACATTCCTCCCCATGAACTCCGCTCTCTGAACAAATCTCTCTTGTTGTCCCCTTTCTCCTCCACCGCTAACTCCAGACTTTGTTCCATTTATCTTGCGGCACCTTATGCCTGGAACTGTCTTCAAATCTATGCTGAAAGCTCACCTTTTCACTACTGCCTTTGGCTCCTAACCGTTACTCATTTGCCCTCCTCCCCTGTTCCTCTTTACCCTGTAATTTCCTTGCCCGTAATGTCTTGTCTGTTTGTGTTACCTAGATTGTAAGCTCTTTGAGCAGGGACTGTCTCTCTATGTCAAATGTACAGCGCTGCGTGCGTCTGGTAGCGCTATATAAATGCTATTATTAGTAGTAGTAGTAGTAAGTTAAATTGGCAATACTAATACCTCATTCCACTTTTCGGCCTCCACATGTTGCTTTGTCCTGATGTCCTGTAATGTGCTACCACCTAGTGGCAGACTTGAAGTCCTGCAAGTTCAGGGTAGGGCTTTTCTGCTAAGAAACAGGTTGTAGTGCATTGTTCTCAACAATTCACAGGCTAGGAGGGCTATGCTAAGTGATCCCAGAGCTCTAAAATATAAGTAAGTGCATTTTGTGCCTGTGAAGGTGAAATATTAAATTACTTTGATAAGTCCCTGGATCAAATTATAGATTTGTGAAATCTTGTAGCTGAAAAGAGAGAGTTATAACAAAAGTCTGCTAGAACAACTTAATATCCTACAGTGTGTAATCTGGTTCCTGTTTGTGTTCCTCTGTTACTGTGAGACTTAAGTGCTTCTCTGGCTGCTGGGGGCCATGACTCAAATAATTAAATAATGCTGGCAGGAGGTGGCATGGCAAATTTAAAAAAAACGGCACAGAGAGGGTCCAAAGTACAGAACAAATTCCAAATAGCAAAAAGAAACACCAAGAGCCTTAAAATTTGGGACACAGTTCCTTTAATCATATCACTTGAACATCAATCTTCCATAAAAGACCTGACATGGGCTGCGCTTCAGCGCACAGCGCCTGCGTTAAGGGTCAAATGTGTTGTGACAGCTAACAGATTCAACGTGCAGCAACGGAGCTTTCTCCCATGCACATGCATTTGTGCGAAGGCTCTTGCTGCTTCTTTTTTGCTATTTGAAATTTTTTTTAAGTAAACAATGTTTGCTGCACTCTACCTCTGTTCCTACACAATGGTATCAGTGGACCTTCTGCTTTAGCAGAATTTATGCCACATGAGAGGTGGGAGTAGGGTTCTGGTGCACATGCCATGCCACAGTCAGTTACATGCTATGGGAGTCTCTTCTCTTCAGCAGCAGGTCTCGTTCATGTTGCTGTTGCATCTGCTTTCCTCCCCAGCTACTATCTACCCTCTCATTTTGTGGACTCTTATGCTCTACACCGAATCAGTTACCCATGACAGCAGTGCAGCAGGGAGAGTCACCCAGAATTTCAATGCTGGGAGGAGAGTTGCCCAAATATCATTCATGAGATCAACAGTCCCTGCAAGATCCAACCAAGAAATTCATGAGTGTTGCCACTGTAGGATCAGCCTTGGATAATCTGGAAGCTGAGAAGCAAATTGGTACAGGTTTTGTACTACTGGTAGGTTGTGAACTGGGGCTATTGCTGCAGGCCACAGTGCCCCAGCCAATGATGAGTTATTAGCTACTATGGATTGTTATTTAACAGAACTATAGGCTATTGATCATGTGAATTGATTTTATGATAGACCTGAGGGACCATGGGAGCAAAAATGTGGCAAGCTAAGGATAGCTTGTATGAATTATAATGTACTTGATATCAGGGCATAATCTGTAGACAAAACAAAGTGGAACTGTAGGGGCAGGAGCAACAAAAGAAGCAGGGCTGATTAAGGGAATAGACTGACAGTTCTCTGCTCTGCTCCAAACTAGCCTTCTCCCCTCCTTTTCCCTGCAGGCTGCCTGGAAGAGAGGTGCTGGACACAAACACTCCTTCTACTGTGGAGTGTGAAAAGAAATGGCAGGGCTGTGTTCCAGGTCCTTCCTGTAGAAATTAAGCCCTGCTTCATATTTAGGTGCAGCTCTGTAATAGACATGGAAACATCATTACTGAATATCAGTATTGTTAAATGCAAAGTGTGACCCTTTGTACCACTACCTGCTTGTTAATTTGGTTCCTTAGGTTATCAAGGTTCACTGCCTGTACCCCCACAAAGAGTAAAAACATACTGGGACAGGAGAGATCTCACAAAACTCAAATAAGATATGGAAATATTTATCATCATACATGGTGCCACTGGCCTGATTAAAAGCAATTTCCAAGCAAAACTTGATATGTTGCCTATAAAGATTACATCATATGAATTCCAGAAGAAAACTCTTTTTAGTACAATGCAAGTATTAAAGAAATATTAACAGTAAACATGGGAGACTGAGATCATACTCCACATACTTTGGCTTAGGAGAGAGGTTCATTACTATCATGTTTATTTATTTATTTATTTATATCATTTATACCCCGCTTTTTACCACAAAACTTTTTTTTATGCACAAAACTAACCCATTTGGAGATACTTTCCTAAAGATCTTCCAGCACTAAGAAATGAATCAGAAACTATGAAAATGTGGAAGAAAAATACAGAAATACTCCAAATTCTTTCAGGTGCCACTAGCTTTGTTATAAAGAACAGCCAAGAATACTTTAATAAACCTGTAAACCTGTATATGTTACATCTGTACAAGGCTGCCAAAATGTGTTTTCCTATACAGTTGCAGGAAGAGCATTCTGGCCTCCTGTTCCAGAAAGGTACCAATCAAATCTGAACAGGGGGTGGTCTATTCCAGGAAAGTAGCCTAATTAAAGCTTTAGTTTTTGGAGGGAAGTATAAAACTCTAAGTTTGGGGAGCAATAGAATGTATAATATACTTACGTACATATCTATGGATTTTTTTTTTGAGAGAGAGAGCCTGTTTTTAAATATTTACCAGCACACCACTGAGTACAAGAATGCTACGGGAGAGCAGGAGAGTACAGTCCATAGTGTTAAAAACATCTAGAGGTATTTAAAAAATAAAACAAAACAAAAGGGGAATATATATACAAAGTCTGCATCTGAACGACTGTGGTACAAAAAAGTGAATTTTAAAGGTTTACAAGAGGATCCGGGAGGATCCTGCAGTATCCTTCATTTATCTTTTGCCACTCTGAAGCACCAACAAAAAGAAAATTACCCCCCCCCCTTCATAGACCCCTCAAAAACTCCCCAACTCCCCTTAAATCTCCCTCCCCTGATCCACTCCTAACAAAGAATGCAAAAGCTAGGAGGTTTAATAAAACAATATAAACCTCACAAGTTTGCTATTGCTTTCAATAACATTTGCTATTGTTTTGGATAAACCGATATAGCGGCAAGCTCCGCCCATTGGCTTCAGTCTAGATAATGAGCCAGATAGGCTCATGCCATTTCTTGTCATTAAGGGGCCCTTTTACTAAGCCGCATAGGTGCCTATGAACACCCAATGTGCGCCAATTCAGAACTACCACCTGGCTGCCGCGTGGCCCAGGCGGTAATTTCATTTTTTATGCGTCCAGAATGCTTGCTGGAAAATATATTTTATTTTCTGGTGTGCGGTGCTAACCAGGTGGTAATCGGCATTGTACGCGTGCTGACGATTACCGCCCAGTTAACGCATGAGACCTTATCGCTATGTGAATGGGTGGTGGTAAGGTCTCAGGCCCAAAATGGATGCGTGACAATTTTAATTTTGTCGCAAATTCATTTTTTTCCAAAATAAAAAAAGGCCTTTTTTGCAAGCACGCTGAAAAATGGACCGGTGTGCGTCCAATACATGCATCTACAACAGTGCAGGCCATTTTTGGGCGCACCTTAGTAAAAGGACCCCTAAATGTCCTTGGGGCCAAGCATGCTCCTGCCATCTCTTGTGTTATTAAACCTTCTTATTGCTGGCTCGTGCATGTCAACACCTACAGAAGGTGACCTATTCACGAGTGAAAAGAAAGCCAAGCAAATGAACAGTGGATCCAAAAAACTCCTCTCTCAGATGGTGTTTCTTGAACAAGGTCTTTATTCAAATCAATAAAAAACGACCCAACACAAGTCGTGTTTCGACCTTAGAGGCCTGCGTCAGGGGTCTATTGATTTTTGATACAAAAAAACTTTGACAGAACAAATGTCTCTCAGTCGATTGTGTATGATCTGTGATATTGCATTCAATGTGCCGCAGCTCGCAGCCTTCCTGTCGAACAAAATCTACCTAAAACAACAGCAAACACTATTGAAAACAATAGTAAAATATTATTAGAAATAATGGACTGCCTATGCGTGGTCCATCTGTAAAAAGTCAAAAGCTGTTCCATTTGGATAGGTAGTGCCTTAAAAGGTGAAGGACAAAATATATATTTTTACTTATTTGACAGCTTTTTAATTTATTTGAAAATGTTCCATATGTAGATACAAATATCATGAAGTAAAAACTGAATATCACTAAAACAGCTTCAAAAATTATTGTAGCTGATGTAAACAGCACTAATAAAGGTTGTATTTTGTGCTAATTTTTCTACACTCTTCTATACTATATAGTAGTATATGGCCAAATTTCAGTGAGGATATCTTGTTTACTGATGGGTTCATCTAAACTGTTGTTGTAATCTGCCTTGGAAAGCCTGGTGTTATAAAGATTAGAAGTAAAATTAAACTCTCATTTCATTGGGGCACATGGAATCACATCTTCACCTCATCTCTTTTGTACAAATGGATTATTCTGTTTTTGAGCATGTTTCAAGGACAAGTAGTTTTCATAAGTCAAAATAATAAAAATAAATATTTTCTTTCATGCAGATCTCTCTTTTTTTTTGTTACATTTGTACCCCGCGCTTTTTCCCACTCATGGCAGGCTCAATGCGGCAGGCAATGGAGGGTTAAGTGACTTGCCCAGAGTCACAAGGAGATGCCTGTGCTGGGAATTGAACTCAGTTCCTCAGGACCAAAGTCCACCACCCTAACCACTAGGCCACTCCTAAATGAACTATAAGCTCCTAATGATTTTCTTATATTTTGTCCTTGTGATGACTTATGCTGTTATCAAATCATATTAGGAAGCTTGACATTGGCTTGGTTAACTGCAGTTGAATATCAACCAGCTAATAGTTTTAAGGCTAGATTTTGTTTGTTGAACTCATGCTGGCTCATTTTCTCTCCACCAGATTTGTTCCTCCTTGATTACTTTTAAACAAGAAGCTAAGAAATGATTTACTCTGGTCTTACAAGAAGGACTTCCCATCAAGCTATGCATTAGCATTTGGAAAACAAATGTCATTCCATCCTTTCTACTGCTGCTTTCCCTTAGCCATCATTATTTCAGGAACTCATCTATATACAAACACACAGCCAGAACACAAAGATTAACCCCCCCCCCCCCCCCCAAGAACTGGAAAATGGTGGGTCATTTAGACTGACTCTGGACTTCTGCATGAAGGTAGCTTTATTTATTATTTATTTATTTGTTGCATTTGTATCCCACATTTTCCCACCTATTTGCAGGCTCAATGTGGCTTACACAGTACTGTTATGGCGATTGCCAATTCCGGTAAGAGACATACAGAGTGCATGAATGATAGAGTAAATTAAGTAGTCAAGGAGAGAGAGTTAAGTTTTGTCCAGTTCTGGTATGAGTTTCGTTGTGTTGCAAGGTTCAGGTGTTTAGGTTGGATCATTGTGGTATGCCTTTTTGAACAGGTTGGTTTTTAGTTCTTTCTGGAAGTTTATTAGGTCTTGCATTGTTTTCATGACGTTTGGTAGTGCGTTCCATAGTTGTGTGCTTATGTAGGAGAAACTGGATGCATATGTTGATTTATATTTTAGTCCTTTGCAGTTAGGGTAGTGAAGATTTAGGTATGTGCGTGTTGACCTTTTTGTGTTCCTGGTTGGTAAGTCTATGAAGTCTGCCATGTAGACTGGGGCCTTGCCGTGAATAATTTTATGAACCAGGGTGCAGATTTTGAACGCAATTCGTTCTTTGATTGGGAGCCAATGTAGTTTTTCTCTTAAGGGTTTAGCACTTTTGTATTTCGTTTTTCCAAATATGAGTCTGGGTGCGGTGTTTCGGGCAGTTTGGAGTTTCTTAATGATTTGTTCTTTGCATCCAGCATAGATTGCATTGCAGTAGTCTAGGTGACTTGCACCATTGATTGTACCAGGCTGCAGAATATTTCCCTCGGGAAGAAAGGTGTTATGATTGGGGTCAGAACCCCTCTCAAACTTACCTCTTTCCTGGGGGTCAGCTTCTTAGCTGGCTTCTGTTTCTTTTCTCTGTCCTTTCTGAGCTGGCTCTGTCTCTCTGTGCTGGCAGCTTCCAGCAGCATGGCTCTAATTGTTTCACTATACTGCACCTGTGTGTGTGTTGCCTAAGTTGCTCTACCTCTCTTTGGGTGTACTGGCTTCAAGTGCTTCATGGTGTTGCATTGGTGTGGGTTGGGCCTCTCTGGGTCAGTGTGCTTTTGCCTAGGTCTAGGGAGTGTGACATCATCAGGGAGGGCCTTGATAAGGAAGTGGTGTTGTTTCCTTCAGAGCCTTTGCAACGGTGGTGTTTGCTTTAGGTAGGGTGGTGCAGTGTGCACTTCTGACTTTGTGTCTAGTTTCCCTGCTTGCTTTTGCTAAGGGCCAGGTTAGTGTTAGTGCAGTGTGCACTGGTGACTGTGTGTTTAGCTTTCCTGCTTTTCCCTTATGGTTCCCCTGCTTTTCCCTCTTGGTTTTGGAAGCATTGCTGTGTGTAGGGCTTTGGAAGCTCTGTTGTTGATAGAAGTATTTCAGGGTTTGGTGTTGTTAGGAACACTGCAGAGTTTGCTGTTAGAAGTACTTCTGGGTTTGTGCTATTGGGAGCATTGCAGTCTTTGCTGTTGGTGTTTGGTGATTAGAATCACTTTTGGCTTATGTGTTAGCTTCCCTGCTTTTTCCTTGTGGCTCCCCTGTCTTCCCTTTTAGTGCTAGGAGCTCTTCTGGTTGCTTGCCAGAGTAGTGCTTAGGAAGCACCTTGTTAGTTGTATCTAGCTTGCTAGAGCAGTGCTTAGGTAGCTTGTTAGTTTTGTGTTTAGCTTATTAGTGTAGAGCTCTGCTTGTAGCTTGGTGCTTAGTAGCACCTGTGTTAGCTTTGTGTTTAGTTCCCTGCTCTGTTAGTTTAGGGCTTAGGAAGTCCCTTTCTTGAGCAGGGCTTAGGAGCTCCTGTTTAGTATAGGGCTTAGGAAGTTCTTTTGTCAGTTTACTGTTAGGAACACTCCTGCTGGTTTAGGGCTTGGGAGCACGTAGATCAGTTTAGGTTTAGGAGCACTTCTGTTTCCAGTCCTGGTCCCTGTGTCATCCGGTATCCAGTAAGTCCTGCCGGCTACTCGAACCCAGGAGCTCAACTCCTGGGGGGCTTAGTAGCTAAGTGCAGGTGAAGCTGTGTGGACCAGTCCGGTGTGCTCCAGTCCGGTGTTCCAGTCCTGTGTCCTCCAGTCCGGGGGATTCCAGTCCATGTGTTCCGGTTCACTGGGCAGTGCCTGCAGTCCCTGCCGGTGTGCTTGCCCAGTGTTGGTTGGTGGGTTTTGCCTGCTGCTGTTGCTCCTCGGCAGCAGCCCAAGGGCTCACGTTTGCTCCAGAGCCCGGCCCTGCGGGCTCTGAACCTGAGAACCTGACAAAAGGTTTTACTCGTTTGAATTTCCACATTGCGTGGAACATTTTCTTTGTTGTATTTTTCGCTTGGCTGTCTAGCGTGAGATTTCGGTCGACTGTAACTCCGAGAATTTTTAGGCTGTTTAAAACAGGAAGGGTGTGGTCTGGGGTTTTATAGTGTTGGGTTTGTTCGTGTTGTATTGTGATGAGAGGATGCAACAGTGTGTTTTTTTCTGCGTTGAGTTTTAATTGAAATGCATTCGCCCATGAATTCATGATTTGGAGGCTAAGTTTGATTTCGTTTGTGATTTCTGTTGGATCGTGTTTGAACGGGATGTAGATCGTGACATCTTCTGCGTAAATGTAAGGGTTAAGGCCTTGGTTGGATAGGGATTTGGCTAGTGGTGTCATCATTAGGTTGAAAAGGGTCGGTGATGATGTGATGATGACCTCATTATTGAATATATCTCCTTTAAATATTAGTAATAACAATATTAAGTGCATTTTTATAATATACCACTGCATTCCACAAAACAAAAGGAGCAAGTTCCCACAAACCATCTTGATCTAGGCACAGCAAAAAAAAAAAAAAAACATTAATGCTCCCAGGTTTCAACCTAATGCCATAAATAAGTAAATAAATAAATAGAAACTCTGAATGCTGAGGAACCGATTCTCATAACATGATGTCTATTTTAGTGGCCCTTTACCAGAAAGAAAAAAAATACCTGCACAAATATAACACATGCCATGGTGTCCCTATAACCTACCTTTCCAAATGACACACCGATTACGATTTATAACAATTATTCTACCTATGAAAAGTTATTCCGTTATTATACTTCCTCTGTTACATCCGTATGCTGCACAAGCTGTCATGTTTGAAAATATAAGTGAGATTAAATAAAAATGCTATCAATAAAGAACGACAACGAGGATGAAGATGCTCGTAGGTTTGTTTGCTTTGTTCTGAGTGTACAAGGAATGACGGCTGCGCAGGAGAGAGGAAACAGAGATTAACCTAAATTGCCTTCCACTGTTTGACGTCATGCCACCTCCTGTGCTCAATTAAACCTCCATGCTCCGGTCCTTCACTTTCCTCCGACGCAACTTCCTGTTTCCGGCAAGGCGGGATGCCTTAGAGCCTAGAGGAAGAGCGAAGTTGTGTCATAGGGTCGGGGCACCGGAGAAGGAAAGCTGTGGGACTGTTTGGTGGTCGACCTCAGGTATGATTTTGATGGGGAGGGGTTTGAGGCAACCTGAGGGAGAGGAGTCGTATCAAGGATAGAGAGAAGACATGCTAGACCGAGGAGAGCGGAAGACAGAGGGAGAGATAGCAAAGACCAAGGGGAGGGGAGACTAGTTCACCAGTCCCTGAAAGCGCGTGAGAGGGATGCAAGACGAGTGTGAGGGTAGGTGAATGCGTGTAACTTGATATATTTGTGATACAGTGCATAAAGGGTGGAGGTGACTAAATTGAAAATGTGTTCTGTGGAGGGTGCCTATTTGCACAAAATTCAGACTCTTACTACAGATACCTTCTGTTTAAAACTCTGATATTATAAGACTACACATTGTTCTACAACATTAAATTAAAATCTGGCTCATTAATAGCTGAAAATGTATTTTGCAAAGCAAATTGGACTTGGGAAAGGGGTTTTAGTTGTCCTGAAGTGCCATCTTTCAATAGGTTATATATTTCTGTTTTCGTTGTAGGCATGCTGGTCTCTAACTCATGTGGACTTAACTTGCTCTCTCTTGTGGGCTAGCATTGTTTTCTCCTCTTTCTACCTGCAATCCTCTCCCCCAGGTCTTAGGCATTACATGTAAGTACATAGGTATTGCCATACAGGGACAGACCAAAGGTCTATCAAGCCCAGCATCCTGTTTTCAACAGTGGCCCATCCAGGTCACAAGTACCTGACAAGATCCCAAAAAAGTACAATGCATTTTATGCTGCTTATGCTAGAATAGTGGATTTTCACCAAGTCCATTTTAGTAATGGTCTATGGACTTTTCCTTTAGGAAGCCATTCAAACCTTTTTAAAAACCCCGATAAGCTAACTGCTTTTACAACATTCGCTGGCAACGAATTCCAGAGCATAATTACATGTTGAGTGAAGAAAAATGGTAAAGAGGAGATTCGTTTCAAACAATGCAGTAGAATGGGAGGGTTTTGGGCTATTGAGAAATGAAAGAGGGAGTGAATAGAGTACATGTAGAGGGGGAGACACATGGCAGATAGAGCTCAATTCATTTCAAGGCCTACTAGCCTTATCACTAATTCTAGTGAGTTTTTAAATATACTTGTGTTATTTTATATCAATATTTATTGTAGCTGCTTTGATGCGATTGTTGTTGGAAAGTGTGTTAACTTAAATTAACGTAAATTAAATCAAACGAATGTTTAAGGTGGCGGAACACACCGTATCACACCAAGAAAAAACAGGTGCAGTTCTTCCAGCTAGCTATCTGACACACACACATTTGAAAATAATATTTAAAATAGTGCTCTGAGGCCACATGTTAAGTGTAGATTTGTCAGCATTTGTGAGCCCTTGTTGTTTTGGTGTAGCATCATGTGACAGCTCTACTGACTGTTCTGAAGCAATGGGTGGTGTTCCTTCTTACCAGCAGGTGGAGGTAGAGAACTGAATTTTGTTAGTGACATCACCAGCCTAAGCAGAGGTTCTCCCTGGAACAATCCAGTATTTTTCTATTTTTCTTTACCTTCAACATAAGTACTTAAGTATTGTCATACTGGGACAGACTGATTCAAGCCCAGCATCCTATTTCCAACAGTGGCCAATCCAGGCCTGGCAAGATCCCAAAGCAGTACAGTACATTTTATGCTGCTTTAATAAGCAGATTTCAGATTTTCCCCATTTTGTTAATAGCTTATGGACTTTTGTTTTTGGAAGCTATCCAAACCTTCTTTCAGCTGTGCTAAGCTAACTGCTTTTACTACATTCTCTGGCAACATGTTGAGTGAAGAAATATTTTCTTTGATTCGTTTAAAATTTACTCTTTTGTAGCTTCGTTTCATGCGATTCACACCTAACCGTTCCACTTCACTCCTTATTTTCTAGACCTCTTATCATATCTCCCCTCAGCTGTCTTTTCTCCAAGCTGAAGAGCCCTAGCCGCTTTAGCCTTTCCTCATACGGAAGTCATACCATCCCCTTTTACTATTTTTGTCACTCTTCTCTGTACCTTTTCTAATTCCACTATATCTTTTTTGAGACGCGGTGACCAGAATTGCACACCATCCCCTTTTACTATTTTTGTCGCTCTTCTCTGTACCTTTTCTAATTCCACTATATCTTTTTTGAGATGCGGTGACCAGAATTGCACACAGTATTTGAGGTGCGGTTGTACCATGGAGCGATACAAAGGTATTATAACTTCCTCATTTTTGTTTTCCATTCCTTTTCTAATAATTCCTAACATTCTATTTGCTTTCTTAGCCATCGCCACACACTGAGCAGAGGGTTTCAAAGTATCATCAACGATGATGCTTGGATTCCTTTCCTGGTTGGTGATGCCTAATGTGGAACCATGCATTACGTAGCTGTAGTTTGGGTTCCTGTTTCCCACATGCATCACTTTGCACTTGCTCACATTAAACGTCATCTGCCATTTGGGGGGCAGATTAGATCCTTCAAACAGGAGTCCTTTCAAGGCCTCAAGCGAGCCAGACCCTCAGGTAAGATAGCAGATGCTCTGCCTACCCAGTGAGGGGACTCCTCGTTTCTGGTGCAGGCTGTATCTCTTCTACAGTGAGTGTGTCGGCATCACCTCAGATCAAGGGTATGGAGGTGGTTAAGAAGGGGTTCTCCATGGAGCCTTTGTGACCTCGCCCTGTGGCTTGGCTCCAAAGTGCTAGGTTCTTGTTATCCTTCAGCAGCTCTGTGATATGGGAGTGGTGGAACCAGTTCTGCCAGCGGAGCATGGACTCCATTATTTCATGGTCACAAAGAGGAATGTTTTTTTCTTTCCCTCTGTCCTGGACCTTAAGGCGGTCACTTCCCCTTTGCAGCTCATCCCAAGAGATATCTGTGCTATTGTGTGTTGGGGCAGCACTTTCAGTTTTGGACTTTTGCCGTTTGGCCAGGCTAAGGTGCCCAACAACTGGGAGATAATCACATATGGGTACTAGCCAGTCTTTTGCATAGAATACCACCCATCTTGCTGCTATATTCAAAGCAGTTTAATTAGTATATACAGGTACTCATTTGTACCTGGGGCAACAGAGGGTTAAGTGACTTGCCCAGAATCGCAAGGAGCTTTAGTGGGAATTGAACCCAGTTTCCCAGGATCAAAGTCCGCTGCACTAACCACTTTGTGAAGGCCCGGACGGTATTCCCTGAGGAGATCTGCAGATGGCGACCTGTTTGTTTCTTCATTCGTTTGCTAAGCACTGCAGATTGGACGTGCTGGCCAGCGCCAGCTCGGACTTTGGCAGAGCTATCATTCGGAGGGGCCTTGTCTTTCCCCTCCCAATAGATCAGTTTCGGTACATCCCTTCGGTTCAGAACAGTAGAGCTGACGCTAAGGAAGCAGAAATTGTCTTACCTGGTAGTTTTCTTTTCCTTAGACAGCGACACTGTTCTGAAGTCCCACCCTTGGAAGACCTCAGCCTGGGGTTCTGGGTGTGCTCTGTACTTCCTTTTTAGTGCTTCAAAAAAAAAAATCTTTTTTTTTGATTGGCAGTCATATGGGTATCCATGATATAGCCATATCCTGGCATGTACAGGGTAATGAGTGCCACTCTGTGGTGGTTTGATCACATGATTATCATTGCAGCTGCAGTGGTTGATGGGAGCGTGGGTGCATAAAAGAGGGACCTTCTGCTGTTTGGGCAGAAATGCATTTTGAATTGTTCCAAGGAGCATCCCAGCTTATTCAAGTGATAATGCTGTTAGTTTGTTTTTCTCTACCTCCACCTGCTGGTGGGAAAGGATAACACTTGCTGGTTTAGAACAGTGATGCTAAAAAAAAGAAAATTACCAGGTAAGATATTTCTCCTTACTGAGAGTAGATATGCTAGTTTATTTTGCAGTCCAGATTATCAGGCGTGGTGATTGATAGCGCATTTAGTATAAAGCCGCAAATTCAGTTTTTAAGAAATCTTTTTATCAACTTAAAAAACATTGTTGCATTAGGAAATATTTTGATGTTTTTGTTTTTAGGCTTATCATTCAGATGTTAATCTTGTCTATTCTTGATTATTGTAATTTAATGTATGTTGGCTGTACTAAATCAGGTAGTCCAGAATACTGCCATTCGCTTGATTTTTTTTTCTTTAAATAAATTTGAGCCTCTGTTGTCTTATTTTTTTGGAGCTACATTGGCTCCCAGTAGAAGCCCGGATTTATTTTAAATTGGAAATTACAGTTTTTAGGATGCTGCAGGGAGAGTCTCTGTTTTATTTAACTGCAGTGATGAATGTATTCTTAGGGGGTAAATCTGACCAGTTGTGAGGTCAGTGTTTACTGTCCTTTCCTGCAGTCAGAAAGGTCAGGTATACTAGATTTTTGTCATCTTCACATCCCTATCAGTAGGGTTATCATATGGCTCCAGAAAAAGGAGGACACATTGATCCAGTCCGGGTTTTGCTTCCATTGAAAGCAATGGAAGTAAAACCCAGACTGGCTTAATCTATCCTCCTTTTTCTGGAGCCATATGGTAAATCTACATCAGGCTCCAACCTGTTGGAGCTATGGATAAGCACTGATTTTATTATTTGTAGGTTGCTTAAGACCTTTTTGCTTAGGAAATATGTAGTGAGATTTTTTTTAAAATTGAGTTGTTTGCTCTTGAGTGTGGTATGGTGTACTGAATTGTATTTCTAAATGTGTTCACATTTTTATTTTGTATCCCACAGTGAACTGTGTTGCTACTTGTGGGCTATAGGTTCCGTATAAATAAGTTAAACTGCAAGAGCTGTGGCCTTTAGTATGTACTTCATGTTCTGAAGGCCATTATTGCTGTCTTTCATGATCATTCTTCTTTTGACCTGTAAGCCATTCATATTCTCTTGAAAGATAATGTTTCAGTCTTTGCTCCAGATTTGGATTGCACCTCTTTACAAAGACTCTCTGTGGATTCTGAACTTGTATACAAAAGCATAATCTCTATTTTCTTACTAAACTGCCCTTGATAGATCAGATGCTAAGCGCTATGCTCTGCCATGTGCAAGGGCCTTAGTTTAATGCTTGGGCTGGGACTCTGCTCCCTAGGTTGACTGGGGGCTCTGTAAAAGTAATGTTCATAGACCCTGTAGGGAGTGATGCCTAGATGGTTGGACTTGGGATTTATGGCTGTAAGGTTTCAGAGGGAGCCAGGATAAATGGGTCCAGCCCAGGATTGTTGCTGTCGTGACTCAGCTGAATATGTTTGATAAGGGTGAGTGGGTAGGGTTCCCTGGGTAGTGCAAGTGAAAGCTCGTGGCCCAATATCTTAGTCTGGTTCCAACTAAGCTGGACAAAAGAGGCACAAGAGAGGAATGTGGTGTCAGAAAATGGCTCAATCATGTTCTGCCAATTCTTCCAATAGAAATCTACTGGGCAGGTGAGCAGCCAGTTTTCTGTAGGTGCTACTGCTGGAACAGGGCTGCTGAGAGATAGTTGGGCAAACAAGGGCCCCACCACTGCTTCTCCCCTCATTTTTGTGAAAAGAGGCCCCACCTACCTTTTTAAAACAGCAGTTTTTTGCTGGCAGCAAGCGTGAGCAGCCAGCGACTGATGTGCTCTGCTTTCGCCAGCCCCACAGCCTTCACTCTGACGTGTTCCTGCGTATGTGGAAACAGGAAATTGCATTACAGGGAAGGCTGTGCGGCTGGCATGAGCAGTACATATCAGTCACTGGCTGCTCGTGCTTGCTGCTGGTGAAGAACTGTCGTTTTAAAAGGTATGGGGGGAGCTTGATAAAAAAGAATTGGCAAATAGATGAATCGGACAGCACTAGTGCGGGGTCCCCCTTGGAGGCCGGGCTTGGGAAATCTTGCCCCCCTCAGCAGCACTGTGCTGAAAAAAGCAGTAATCCTGGTGTAGTGCAGAGTTTGACATTTAGTTTTCTTCCTTGATATTAGTGGCTGGAGTGGGAAGTAGTAATGTCTCAGTATTACAAATCCAAATCCTGTACTACTCCATATAAATCTGAAAACAGAAATGGTTTGAGAGAGCATCTGAAACCTATTCATTTTTAAATCTATTTGAACCTGAAATTCCCATTTGGCCAAAATGTGCCAATTGCCAACGAAAGCAACATTAAGTTGTATGTAAAATGACCTGAATAAAAACATGTAACATCAAAAATAATAAATAGAAGAAGCAATAGTGTATATTAAACTCGTCTATGCCTCTTCCAAGGCTACGGAGTATCTTCAAGCTGAACTCTTTACATATTGGTATGGCGTTTGATGATGTGTGGACTGTGCGTGAAAACTCAGGGAACTGAGGTGTATCTCATTTATGCATTTAATCTAGAAACGATTGTAGATTATAACTAAATGTTTAAAAAAAAATAACTAGGAATGAATATTTTACCTTTCAGATAACCATTCTTCTCTTAAATATCTCCTGTACTTCTGCCAGTAGCAGTGTAGATTAGAGACTGCCTAGAAAGTTTCAGAAATTTGTAGAGCTCAGAAAGGGGGCAGATGTCATAGTGGCACCACATCAGCACGTTTGTGACTTCACCAGTGATGTAATCAAGCAACTATTGGCATAGTACAGTGCTCCTGTGGCACTGTAAAGTTCTGCATGTTGCTAGCACATCTTCATATGCTGAAACTCTTTTCCTTAGACCCACAGATGGTTGTGCAGAGTCCCAGGTCTCCCATAAATTCTGGTTCTTGCTGTAAAATCACAGGGAACCAGAAGTGGGGGATAGTGGCTGTTTGTTTGGAGATGTGTGGATATTTAATTGGATTTAGTTTGTGGCTTTTTAGAAGTTAGCTCAGTGATATGAAAAGCCTTCTCCTCTGCAATAATTGGATCAGCAGAAGGAGAAAAATGGGGGTGCCTCAAGGAAAGGATGCCACCTGAGGCACTGCCATTCTCTTACTCCTAGTACATGTTGATTAGGGCACTGGCTCTCGGTCCGGATCTTGGTTAGAGCTAGCCAGTCTACCGGATATTGGAGTGAGGGGGCTCTGAGAGAAGAGGAAGTCTCTTTGGGTAAGTGAACATTACCTTGCTCATAAGCACCGCCATACTGGGAAAAGACCAAGGGTCCATCAAGCCCAGCATCCTGTCTCCGACAGCGACCAATCCAGGCTTCAAGAACCTGAGACCCCCCCCCCCCCCCCCCCCCCCAAAAAAAAAATTAATGTTCAATGGATTTTTCCCTCAGGAATCTGTCGAAACCCCCTTTAAATTCCGTAAGGCCAGCTGCTGTCACTACATTCTCCGGCAACGAGTTCCAGAGTCTTAACTACACGCTGAGTAAAGAAAAACTTTCTCCTATTTGTTTTAAATCTATCATATTCTAGCTTCATCTTGTGTCCCCTGGTTTTGTTGTTTGAAAGTGTAAACAAATGCTTCACATCTGTCTGCTCTACTCCGCTCATTATCTTGTAGACTTCTATCATATCACCCCTCATCCGTCTTTTCTCTGAGCTGAAGAGCCCTAGCCGCTTTAGCCTTTCCTCATAGGGAAGTCGTCCCATGCCCTTTATCATTTTCGTTGCCCTTCTCTGCACCTTTTCTAATTCCACTATATCTTTTTTGAGATGTGGCGACCAGAATTGAACACAATATTCGAGGTGCGGTCGCACCATGGAGCGATACAAAGACATTATATCATCTTCATTTTTGTTTTCCATTCCTTTCCTAATAATACCTAACATTCTATTTGCTTTCTTAGCTGCCGTAACGCACTGAGCAGAAGGTTTCAACGTATCAACAACACTTAGATCCCTTTCTTGGTCTGTGACTCCTAACGTAGAACCTTGCATTACGTAGCTGTAATTTGGGTTCCTATTTCCCATATGCATCACTTTGCACTTGCTCACATTAAACGTCATCTGCCATTTAGACTCCCAGTCTCATAAGATCCTCTTGTAATTTTTCACAATCCTCTTGCAATTTAACAACTTTGAATAACTTTGTGTTGTCAGCATATTTAATTACCTCACTTCATAAGAAAGAGGTGTATAATAGTTTGTTTCAATCAATCCTTGACATGTCTAAGATGGCATGCTGTATTATATAAATCCAAATCTGGAAGCCCCAGGCCACCCTGTCAAGGTGCATATGTCAATTGTTTATAAGTAAAAGGTGTTCTGTTTCCCTTCCAAAGAAAACATTGTACCAACCACTGCAGTTGTAGCTTGTCCCGTCTGCAGATAGCCAGTGGAATGGTTTGAAAAACATGCAGCAATTTTGGCAAGAGACCCATCCGAAAAAGTGTCAAATGTCCCATCATAGTCAAAGGCAAATGATACCAGTTCGACAACAGAGAATTGTAAAAGTTAATAAAGGCTTAATGTTGACCTCGTATTGTTTAAAGAAAGAGGCAGCTGAACCCTAGATATCCGGTAGCCTCACCTCCCCACTGAAAGGGGAATTGTGCCCCTTCTAGGGCCTCACATGTGGTATTAATAGGGATAGCGACCGTTTTCTGCCAATTTAAGCTTGAGACCAGCCTCTTCTCCAAAAGAATCAATAAGCTGATGAGCAGGAACTGATTCCAGGGGCCTAGTCAAAACAAGGAAAACATCATCTGCAAAAATCACAGTTTTACTCACAGGACCCCCAAGGTGCACCTATGAATATCAGGATGCAATTGTATACTTTGCAAAAGCTGTTCTAAATATAAAACAAAAAGAAGTGGGGAGAACGGGCATCCCTGTCATGTACCCCAATGAATAGCAAAAGAAGAGCACAGCATACTAGTAACTTAAAAATTGCGTGCTAGTTGTGGCATACAGCATTCGCAAAACTTGCAAAGAGAATCCTTGAAACCTGAAAGAATCTAACACCCTAAATAGAAAAGGCCAAGAAACCAAATCAAAAGCTTTCTATGCATCGCAATTCAATGCCTATGCCCCAAGTCATGCAAGTTCCAATATTCCCAAGTGACCAAAGTATTCCGTACATTCAAAACAGAATGTTGAGTTCCTCCTATTCGTTACCATGGAGTGTTAGAGGCATTAGAATATTCTTTTATTTTTTTCATCCCTTCATAATTCCTAGCATCCTGTTTGCTTTATTGGCTGCTGCTGCAGACTGGGTAGAAGATTTCATCGTATTGTCTATGATGACACCTAGATCTTTTTCAAGGTTGTTGACTCCTAATGGACCCTAGCATCAAGTAACTGTGATTTGAATTATTCTTCCCAATGTGCTTCACTTGAAATTTAATGCACACAAATGCGTTGCCATTTGGATGCCCAGTCTTCCAATTTCCAAAGATCTTCCTGCAATTTTTCAGTGTGCATGTGTTTTTACATCTGTGAATAAGTTAATTTTGTGTCATTTGCAAATCACCTCACAATTTGTTCCGATTTCCAGATCATGTATAAATATGTTAAGCAGCACACATCCCTGTGGCACTCCATTATTTACCCTCCTCCACAGAGAAAAATGGCCAAGGTGTGCTCAGGCTTCTTGTTAGCTGTGTATAACGTAGTAACGTGGGAGTTTTCCAGCAGCTGAGGATCTCTTGGCTCACTCTGACTGCTCACTGGTGCCTACTGTGTCTCTATGGACTCTTGTCCCCAGCACCACCCTCTGTATCTGTTCCAAGATTTTGTCATTGTTTTGATTGCTGTCGCTTATGCTGCCAGTTGTTTCTAGGCACTGCTGTCCTCTTACTGAAGAGCTCAAGGCTGGAGGGCACGTGGAAAATCTCTGTGGAGGAAATATACAGTGCATTCTTAACTATTTCCAGTTAAAACAAAAACTGCTAGTATCCAGAAAGCTGTGTACAGAAGCTCATAGCCTGTATAATAAAATCACAATACCCACTTCATTTGTCACTTGTAGATAGGAATACTTCAGTCTGCAGAAATAGAGGGAGAGAGATCTGAACTCCTTGGAACTGTGGTGGTCTTGCTACTTAGAAATGAGGAAGAGTCTCCTGTGCTCCAGTGGTGACCAGCACAAAAGCAAAGGTGAAGAGAGGTCACACATAGGGCAGTTCATGTTGGGCACTAAATAAATCGTAAAAAAAAAATAAAAATAATAAAATGAAACTAGTTAACTTTTAAGAATGCTGAATTTAAAATGTGGTAATACCTCTGAGCAGGGGTTCTCAACCCAGACCTGAGGACACTTAGCCAATCAGGTTTTCAGGATTTCCACAATGAATATTCATAAGAATTAATTTGCATACACTACCTCCATTCTATGAATATTCCCTGTGGGTATCCTGAAAATCTGACTGGCTAGGTGTGTTCAGAGGACTGGGTTGAGCACCTTTGCTCTGGAGCATTGCTTTCTCAAGCCATTCTTAGCATACCTTAACCAGTTGGGGTTTTCTGGATAATCCCTAGTGAATATTTGTGTGTATAGGAGACACTGTATAAAAATCATTCTCATGCAAACCAAACTGCCTAGGGATACACCAGAAAGAGCTTGAGAGGCACTACCTTAGAGCAGGGTTCACAAATTAGGAAGGGGGATGTGAGCAGTGACAGGCTGGAAGATGAGTAGGAGGCCTGGAATAGCACACTCCACTGCTGCAGTGGGGCTTAGGTGGGGAGCGTTTTCCATTGTGACTGGTCATAGTTTAGGAAGAACCACTGCAGTGGACTATGACCCTGGAAAAGCCACCACTATCAGGCTCCAGGAGAGAAATTTCTACTGTTGGCTTGGAGGAAAAGAAGTGGTGAGAGAAATGGGCAGAGCATGGGAGGAAGAATAAAGGGAAAAAAATTGTAAATAAAAGAAGCAAAGCAAAATATTCCACAATGTAAAAATGATAAACCTCACAATAAAATCAATATTACTACTAATACTACTAATAATCATTTCTATAGTGCTACAAGTCGTACGCAGCACTGTACATATTATATGCAGGTACTTAAAAACACTAAAAAAAAAAAAATGAATGTGCCTGAAATGAATTTTAGAAGTGCTCATCAATGAATCAAGAGACTGTCATGGAGTCACTAAGAGGCATATTTTCAAAGCACTTTGGGAGGCTAAGTTCCATAGGTTTCTATGGAACTTTGGGAGGCTAAGTGCTTTGAAAATGAGCCTCTAAGGGGTTCATTTTCAAAGCACTTAGACTTACAAAGTTCCATAGGTTACTATGGAACTTTGTAAGTCTAAGTGCTTTGAAAATATGCCTCCACAAGTCTCTTGATGCTCACTCATCAATTTTAATTATTTCACTTCCAAGAAATGCATTTTGTTAAATTATTTATATTAATAAACTATGTTGAATTATAAAGTAATGGAATTTTCTCCCTCTGTAAATAATTAAATAATTGTCTCCACTGGGAGATTTGAGGTTCCAATTAGAGACCTGCACGGGAACGGGTTTGCGAGATTCCTGCGGGGACGGAAGCAGTTTTGCAGGGATCCCGTGTGGATGGAAGCAGTTCCTGAGGGGGTCCCGTGGGGACAGAAACAGTTCCTGAGGGGTTCCTGTGGGTACGGAAGCAGTTCCTGTGGGGTTCCCGTGGGGACAGAAGCAGTTCTTGTGATGTTCTCGTGGAAGTGTATGCTGCACTTGCGCCAGACTCTCACCTACCGAGTACCCCAAGTTCTTTCAGTGCTGTCTCCTCCGCCTCCTTGCTTTAACAGCACAGATGCGGAAAGTTTCCATTAAGGGGGTGGTAGAGATGCAAATGGTGATGAAATTCAAAAAGACATGGGATGAACACAGAGAATCGCTAATTAGAAAATGGAAGTTATAAACAGAAAAAATGGTGCCACGTTTAGTGCAGCTGAGGTTGGTGTGGCATCTTCTGGGCTGCACTGCTGGTCGGAAGCTAGACAAGAGGATCCTAGAGGATGAAGCCTGGCAGGCCCAGCTCACAGTCACCTTTAACCACCTGCGGGAGACGGAGAGCATGCCACAACATCCAGCACAGGTAAAAAGTCACCCAGGAATTATTGCAGCGCTAGTAGTTGTTGCATCCTTGGCACTTATGGCTGCAGTATTTATTGTCAAAAAGTACTGTTTTACTGAAAGCAATGTTACATACAGATACTCAGTACTTAGAGCCTACCAAGAAATAGATGATTTAGACCATAGCACTACCAACAGACTACGCAGCGATGATTCAGATGAGGATCTTCTGGATTGACTGAGGCCTAGAGTTCACCCTTCAAGTCCTATTGTTTTCTCACCATGATTATATTCTAAAGGTGCTATAAAATCATTGGATTATTTGTGTTTGTTTCTGTCTATTGAAGTTTAACAAATGAGGGGCCTATTTACTAAGCCATGTTAAACTCATCTGTTAACATGAGTTAACACACCGTCTTTACCATAAGTATTGTTAGGGGATTAAGTAGCCATTTCCATACTGGTTTCATGCAAGTTCACAGGTACTTTGTCTTCCTCCAATTTTGCACACAAACTTGAAAGGGAAAGTAGATGCTTTCTTTTCTTTTGAAGTTTGCTCTGGGTGCAAAGTACCTGCAGATATTTGCACCTGCTTTATGTGCTGCTAAATTTTTCTTGGAAAATAAAACACACATATTTGAAAATGAAAAAAAAAATGGAAGTTATAAAAAACCTAAACTTAAATGGCTGCTTGTGTGTGGATGTGTCGAGTGACAGATGGCGACTCTGGCTGTGATAAACTAGGGTTGATACCGGGAGCCCTGTGTGCTCTGTGTCTCATATATGGCAATCTGGTTTAGGATGGGCTGGAAAGGGTTTTAAATAGCAACTTTAGTGGCTGGAACATGAGGAGAGTGCTGGACAGACTTTTATGGTCTGTGTCCCGCAAGTGAGAAGATGAATAGGCTGGAGTGGGCTTCGAGGGCAACTCCAGCAGTTGGAACATAAGGATAGGGCCAAGCGCACTTCTATGGTCTATGTCCCAGAAACACCACAGAAAGACCATAAGTATATAATATCCCATTCATTGTTGATTTAATCATGAAATTATAATGATTTGTGACTATTGGGCAGACTGGATGGACCGATCCGTTTATCTTCTGTCATTTACTATGTTACTATTAATCCTCTTCTCCCAGGCTGATGCGCAGACCTCAGCTCTGACATAGGCATGAACATCAGATGTCACCTGACCTACTGCCATGTGCATGTGGCAATCTCTTAGCACACAGTGCCACTGAATCGGGGAAGTCTTACATGTGCGCACCAGAGTGTTCCAACTTTCGTTCCTTCCTTGCCTGCAGTGCTGCGGCTCAAACCCAGAGAAATACAGAGAGATGACAGCAATTTTTTTTAATGTACCATTAAATTCTTGCAGGACTGGGTGAGGACAGGTTAAATTCTTGCGGGGACAGGTTAGATTCCCCACGGGGACGAACGGGGATGGGTTAGATTCACTACGGGGACGAATGGGGATGGGTTAGATTCCAGTGGGGAAGGGCAGGGGTGGGTTGGATTTCTGTCCCCGTGCAACTCTCTAGTTCCAATCTTACTGATTATACAACCCTCAACCATACTGGGAGTTTATTCATATCATTGGTTCCTTTGAGGGAAAAATAAATCAGTATTAAAAACTTCCTAAGGAGAAAAACTACTGATTCACAAAAACCTTCCCATCTCAAATCAAAGTGGAAAAAATAACCACACTTTTTATAAAAGGACTAGACAATCGTTGTCACTACAAAAACCTGCCTGTGAGGCATGCCACAGAATTCAAAATAGAAAAGACATGCACTTATCTGAAAAATCACAGCGCTATTAAGATCAGTTCTTTCAATATGCCGTAGCAATCAAGCTGTTCCAGCAGTGTTTAAAGCTGCATTTCCTCAACATGACTCCTTGTTTTGCTTTACATCTTGCTACATCAGAAAGAATTCAGTACTACTCAGGATCCCACATCCTCTTCTGCGTAGTAGTGAATTCTTTCTTTGTTATATTCCTGTGGGTGTCTCTATCTTTAGTGTGTGTGCTAAAAAGTTAGTTTGCCTACAGTGCTGCTTAGTAAGCAAGACCCTTAGTTTGTTTCCCAATAAATAGGTTGTGTAATTAAATTATGTATAACGTACTTAGGGCCCTGTTTACTAAGCTGCGATGTAGGTATTCTAGTGTGTTTAGCGTGCACTAATGCTAGAGATGCCCATATATTCCTGTGGGGGTGTCTAGAGTTGGCATGCTCTAAAAATGCTAGCACACCTTAGTAAACTGGGCCCTTTAGTGCCTCAGTGAAAAATAACGAAAAATTATATAAAGTGTACAAGTGCACTTAGTACAAAAACACACACTGGTATGGAGGTTACTAAAAATGTGATCAGCAACTTCATTCAATTTCACAGAGTCCCGACATTGGCCACGTCTTGCTGCTTCAGGGGACCTCTGTTTTCATAAAAATATTTGAAATAAATGGTAGTCTCTCACGTTGTTGACTCCATACTCTTTAAAGTATGGAAGTGATTTAAATTTGCGGATGATACAAAATCATTTCAAAGTTGTTAAAAACACATGCACACTTGACTGCGAGCATATAAGACCTCAAATTTTGTGTGGGTTCCATAGAAAGCATGGGTTTAAACAAAGCAAAACAAACAAACAAAAAAAGCTGAGGCGGAGGTGTGCTGGATCAAAGAGCAATTGCCCCAATGATCAGAAATGCAGGCGCTAGTGGCTATAAGTGCCTTACTAGCACCTGCTTTTGCTCCCGCCACATCATCAGAGCCAGAGACGTGAAACAACGAGCTTGCCAGCTGACTTGGAAGTAGCATGCTGCATGCTAAACAGCGCATTAACTATCCATACCCAATGCTCAACAGGCAGTGCGCTAATCAAGAATGCTGTTTTTGTGGCAAACCCTACACCAGCTCATTAGGGTTTGCTATTAGGGAGGAATGGGGAGCCTTGCCCAGCATGCATCTGCATGCTTGCAGGCCCCTCATCCCACCCCTTGAAGACAGAGGAGGGAGTAGCACTCTCTCCTCCTTCCAATGGTGCCCCACCTAGCGCATCCCAGGATGCATTGGGCAGAGCGCCACCATTTTAGAGTGCTACTCCCTTCATCTTTAAGGTACAAGGGAGGTGTTTGGGGCCGCTAAACCACCGGGGGTGGGGGGGGGGAGCTGGAGGTCCACCTAACGTTAGCCCTCTGTCTGGTTGGGGGGGGGGGGGAGGACTGGTTATCCCCCCCATAATATCCAAGCTCTGATTCCACTAGAGGAGTGTCATCGGGGTGTTGTATTATTTAACTAGCTATTGGAAAAGAAACTTGTGCCAACCTCTTGTGATTCAAGAATTTTTATCTTGTTTGGTGTAGGTGTCTTAGATTAATTATATTACTCACTGCTGGAGATGAATACCATGAAATGTTTTAATAGAAGTTTAATAGTCCTTTACAAGCAGTCCTTACTTGTATTAGGGGTGTGCACTGACAGCATTGTAGTTTGTGTTTTATTCCACATAAATAGAAGAAAATAAAACGGGGGGAGATAGGAAGAGTAACAGAATTAATGTTGAGTCTGAGCCCTTCTTCCACCTCACTCCATGTCTCCAAATTACACCCCTCTGCTCTCCAATCTTTTACTTGCATCCCTGGGTCTTTATGGGGCAGGAGAGAAATCCAATCTCTCCTGCCCTTTGGCTGACCTTAGGTCAGCACTATTTTGGAATCCAGTGCATAATCAAAAATGCTACTGGCATCAATTTGAAACACATTACTGATGAGGCAGGAGCAACTGGGAATTTTCTCCTCTCTAAAGACTACTGGTGGGGATCTGAGGGGAAAGTCTTTGGGGCAGCAAAGTCCTTTGTCAGGGCTGTTGGCAAGGACTTGCTGCCCTTTGAAAATGAACAAATTATTTTTCATTTTCTAAACAAAATAGGAGATTGTTAAGATTTCTTATTTGAAACTAAAGGACATTTCTATAAAATGTGTAGCCTGAAGGAGGAATTGGAGCTGCATATGAGAATTTACCTTAAAAGATATAGTACAGAAACATTTACTCCATTTTCTGTTTTTCACCTGACCATTTACTTCCCGTATCATTAGACATCAGGTTATATCAGAACTAGCCTCACTTGGGCTGTGCACCATGAACCCTCATTTGAACCTAGGAAGGTTTATATCTGTGCAGCCTAAGCCAATCATGGCACTGACAGTCCTTGACAAGATCCCACTGACTGTGGCTCTCTTTGAAACCCTGTAATGTACACCTTAATCTAGCTAGCTGGTGTTCCTATTGAGCTATGGCCTCTTTAGTATCCCCAGCCTGGTGACCTGATGCTGGGAGTGAAACTCAGGTCTGACTGCAGGACAACATGTGGTGCTCCAAAAGCAAACACATTCTTCAGTGGAAAAGAATCTCTGATACAGCACTTCCCAACCTTTGCCAAATTTATGAGTCAGCAGAAAGCGCATGACTTGCAGGTGGCACAGGACAAAATTATAAGGAGCACCTGCCCAGGTTTCAACCCCCTCAAATGTTGAAACCAGGTTTCAAATGCCACTTATCCCACCAGTGCTCCTTGTGATGTTGGGCATGTCACTTCACCCTCCGTTACCTTTTTAAGAGATTATAAACCCTGTTGAGCACACTGCACCTGTGTGTCTAATATGACTTTGGCCTTAAATTTGGAAAAGGAGCACGATTTAAATCTAAATACAGATCCAGATCATGATGAGGAGGCTCAAAGGAGTGGAGGAGTGGCCTAGTGATTAGGGTGGTGGACTTTGGTCCTGAGGAACTGAGTTTGATTCCCACTTCAGGCACAGGCAGCTCCTTGTGACTCTGGGCAATTCACTTAACCCTCCATTGCCCCATGTAAGCCGCATTGAGCCTGCCATGAGTGGGGAAAGTGCGGGGTACAAATGTAACAAAAAGAAAAGAAGATAACTGCTGAACAGGGACCATCTTGCATGTTTGTGTATGGTGCTGCTATAGAAATTAGTAATAGAATAACATGGTTGAATATTTATTTACTGGAAGGATGTGTGAAACAGCCTCTCCTGGAGGTGATAAAGGTCAATTAGAATTCCGAGTACCTAGGATATGTGGAGAGGATCCTTAGCTACGAAAATGTGAACGGAAAGTAGTATGATTTGTGGTGGTATTGCATTAGAAGAATATGGGCTTATCTGCCTTTTTTTTTTTTTTTTAAACAGATATTCTAGACCATCTTTCCAGGCAAAAAGATTGCCCATGGTGGTGTGGAAAACATGGTCACAAACACATTTTCTGTTTGTAATTGGATGTGTTCCGTGTCCTGTGTATGACAGCCTTCTATGTCTCTCTCGTGTCAGTCAATGATGTTGAGCTAGTGTTCCGGGGCAGCTCTTTGATCAGTAAAGAGAGAGGGAAATAGAGAATGGTCTGTAGTGAATCCTGTTTGGGTTAATGGTGCCAGCTGTGCTACTGCCTTCAGTGGGGATGACCTCCAGCCTGCGGCAGACTTCAGTATAATTCAGCAGTGGTGCTGCTTGAATCTGACTTGTCAGTCCATATGTATATTCAGTATTCTGTTCACATAGCAAAAGGTTAGCGATGCACTTTTGGGTATTTTAGTGCTGAAAATACATGTAGGCATCTTTTTCAGATACTAGGATAACGAAGTTTCCATTTTTATTAGGGCTGTACATCAATTAACATTTTTAATTGCAAGCATAATTGCGTAAAGTGTCCCCCTCACATTTTCACCTGTATAGTGCAAGATATAGACTGCAGATATACATTCTCACAACTGACATACTGTATTTCAGTTACTAAACTGAAAATAAAATAATTTCTCTTATCTTGGTTGTCAGGTGATTTTATTTTTCTAATCATCTTATTCCCTGTCTTTGGTTCTGTTCTTCTGTCTGTGTTCTGAACTCTGTTTTCAGGACCTTCTCTCTCCTCACTATTTCTTTTCTCTCCTCTGTTCTCTTCTTCCCCTTCTCTCCTCCTCCTCCTTTCCTCCTCCTGTATACATCTTTCACATTCAACTTTCTGCCATTTTCTTCCTCCATATCTTTCTTGTTTCTATCCCTTCCCTTCCCCTTCATCCACGGACACCTTCTCTCTTTTCCCCTCCACTCCATGGGCACCATCTCCTCTTTTCCCTTTCTCTTCCTCTCAGTGGGCACAATCTCCTCCATCTATCTTCTGTTCCCTTCCTCTCTATGGGCACCATCTCCTCTAATCTGTCTCCCCTCTCTCTCCATTGGCACAATCTTATTTCCACATACAACCCAGTGAGTCTCCTTTCCTCTCCATTGGCACAATCTAATTTCCACATCCTCTCCCTCTCTCTCTCCCCTTTCTCCCCATTGGCACAATCTCATTTCTACATACAACCCAGTGAGGAGACAGGATGCTTTGGTCTGAATTTCTTCCCCTTCCCTTGATTGGTATATTTTTCTCTCATACCTCCCCCCCCCCCCCCCCCCCCACTACCACCCCGTGACTTTCTCCCAGATTCTTTCTCCCTCCCACATATTTTTCTCTCCTACCATTGCCAACCACCACCCCCCCCCCCCCCCCCCACCGTACAGCTTGACTTCTCCTGCCACCTCATGTTTTCTGTCATCTAATTCCCCACTCTGTGCGGTCCTCTGAACTTGCCTTGTACACACGGCACTAAGCACTCCTCTCTAACCGGAGCCTTCCCTCTCTAGCATCCAAGTCCTGCAACAGGAAACAGGAAGTTTCATCAGAGGAGGCTGGATTCTAGAAAGGGAGGGCTCCGGTTACAGAGGAGTGGAGCAGCGTGTGCTTAATGTCACTGTGTGTATAAGGCAAGTCCAGAGGGCCGTGGGGAGGGGGGATGAGATGCCCCAGAGTGGGGTGGCAGGAAAGAAAAGGCTGCTGGTATATGGCGACGGGGGTGGGTGGATGTAGGAGAGAACAAGCTTCAGGAGTACCTGGGAGGGAGGGGGACAGCGGTAGGAAAGAAAAATATGCCGGAGAGAGGAAGAGTCTGGTAGAGGAGGAAAGAGAGAAATATGGATAGCGGAACCAGGAGCAAGCAGCTTGACGCGATCAATGTGTTAAAATTATTAACGTGAGTTTAAAATTTTAACGTGTTAATCGTGTTAAAACGCGTTAATGTAGAGCCTTAATTTTTATCAAAACTGAATGCATCTGGTTTTGCCACAGTTTCTGAAGCACAACTGTGCTGTCCTTAAAAGCAGAGAGCTTGCCAACTTTCTGCTCTTTAAGCTCCTTGGCCAGGTCACTACTGCTGAGGTGCTGTGTGCTGGCTCTGTGGCATAATTATTGTAGGTTATTTCAAACCCTAACCTTTTCCCTTCTCTTCTTCTCCACATTCTGTTCTGTCTTGTATAAATAAAGCGCATGATGTCATAGCTCAGGGAGTGATTCATCACTTTTCTATTGTCTCTTGTATAGACAGCATTCTCTCTCACTTACGTCATGTAGTCCGAATGGTGGCAGTGCAGCGCAGGAGAGAGCCTCAGCTGCAGCATTGCACACAGGGCCCCACAACTTAAGAGCACAGATTACACGGAATGACGAATAGGAAGAGCCAGGTATATTAAAAGTCTTGTTCCGTTTTGCCTCAATGGGAAAGAATAGTACCTGAACCTGGAGGAATTTAAAAGTGTAAAGATGTCTCTTGATGTGGGCTTTCTTTCTTTCTTTCTTTCTCACCTGGCAGTTTCCTTATGATTTCTGGAGTTTTTAGCTTAATCAGAACTGGAATTTGCTTGACGTGCCATGAGCCTTCCTCTGCATCTACTTGGCAGGTGATGTTGCTTAATTTGTATATTCCCTTTCCCATCTTGGCAGCTGTTCTCGACTATGAAGGGGGTGGGGGGGGGGGGGGCGCACAAATGGAAGTCCCTTGGAAACTTTAGTCATGGATGGTTTTGCTGTTTTAAGTTTAGCCTTGTCTGTGAGTGCTGCCTCTGCAGCATCTCCAGTCTGACCGACTCAGCTTATAGAAGACATTGGCTGAGAATTGAGCCTAGGTCCCGCTGCACGCAGTGTGCACAGCACTACTCAGTGAGGTCACCAGACCTGTCTTGTATTTTTCTGTCAGTGTTTTATTTTATTCTCTACATAGATGGTCCCAGAAATCCATAGCCTTCTGCAGTAAGCACTGTACAGCTGCTTCAGCTGGGTTTTTCTTCAAATAATTGCAAACAAATCTTATTGTACAGCAAGCGGCCACTTCAGGGTAGCCGTCTAACAGAACCAGAGCATTCCTGGGCACAGAATCAGAGAATTCCCTCTTTTCCCTCACCCTGGCTGGGGGGTGGGTGGGAATGGGAAGAGTCTCCTTTATTCCCTTCATATCCCTCAGGGTGGGATATAACTGGAAATCCCTGCATCTCTTGATGTGAGGCAGAACCAGAGCACCCTGGAGCAGCAGTCCTCCATATACCCCCCAGCTACTGTCTTCTGCAGAGCCTCTGGTTTTCTACAGGTGTGGAAGGCAGGCTCTGAGGGTGTGCAGCTTGGCACCATCTGGTCAGGCCTGCTGTGACAGAGCGCAGCTGGTAGGTGGAGACTTCATTAGTTCCTGGAGATTCAGGTCTGCCAGATTTGAAGTGTTTTCCTCGGACACTGCAGTGAGAGCTGTAGCAGACAGAGGGAGCCTGTGCAGGTGATGCTGGCACTGGCTGGCTCTACCTAAGCTGTGTTGTGTGCTGACAGAGGAGTTCAGACTTTTTTTTTTTTTCTTCCCCCTGGTGGCACAGATCCGTGGTCTGTTGTGGGAAGAATAGACAGGTATGTTTATTGCAGTATTATGTATACTGCTCTTCATGTAACTATAGTGTGGTCTGCAATATTTAATAAAATCAAAATTAAACATAATTTAAAAATAGTTTATAAGCTTATTGTATAGAATTTGCTATACCGCTCTATCTAAATGAAGGTCAAAATAGTTTACAAAAGTAATAAAATCATGAGGAATAAGAATGCCTTATAACTGATAGGACAGACCTGGTTAACAACAAACTTTAGGAATTACCCTATCCTTCAGGAATCACAAAATCTATACTGTAACGTTGTGTAAGACCACATACTTGTTCAAAATAATATTTTAAGTTGGGATATAAACAAAGAAAATGACTGTTCTGACCTAATATAAAGTGGTAGGCAATTCCAAAGATGTGGGGCCAAGAAGAAAAAGGCTGAAATTCTGGTTGATACATAATATGTATTATTTGGGGATGGGAGTACAAGGCGATGGGCATCAAGGGAGTGTATTATATAATAAGCATTTATAAGGAGACGTATCTAGATGATAGGCTTTAAAAGTGAGACTTTGAGGCATATTTTCAAAGCACTTTGGGAGGCTAAGTTCCATAGGTTTCTATGGAACTTTGGGAGGCTAAGTGCTTTGAAAATGAGCCTCATAGCATCTTAAACTGTATCCAATATTGAATAGGAAGCCAGTGTAGGGAACACAGCAATGGAGTCACGTGATCATTCCCATGGCATTGCACAACATTTGAGCAGCAGTATTTTGCAATGATTGCAAGCGGCGTAGCTGATATTTTGGAAGTCCTGCATATACTGAGTTGCAGTAGTCAAGCTGTGAAATGACAAATGCACAAGGGTACATAAAGCTGAGGAAGTTACATAAGGAATGGAGGTGCTGAACAGCTAGGAAACCTAATTTAAGAACTTGAGAAAATTTGTTCCTGAAATGATAAACCAGAGTCGAATTACCCCTAGATATCAAAAAGAATGAACAGGTAGACCAAACTGTACTGGTATTTATACATGGTGCTGGATTGTGACCATGAAATCCAACAAGTGACAGTTTTCTCTGGATTCAGAGCAAGTTTATGAGAACCTGACCATTGTGGTAAAGCTGTGAGGCATTGTTGTAGTGGCTGAAGATTAATGGAAACAGAGGTGGTGCGGGAGAAATAGCATCAGCATAGTAAAATGCCTTGATATGGAAGCTTTGCACTAATGTTGCTAATGGACTCGTAAAAATGTTGAAAAGCAGTGCTGAACGGATAGAACCTTGAGGAACATCTCACGTCAAGTGTTGAAATGTAGAAACTTCAGTGTGTGTATACAGAAAGCGCATGCAGACAGATAAGAGGAGAACCAATTTAAGACTGAACCACTCAAACCAATGTCAGAAAGACGAGTTAAGAGTAGGGCGTAATCTGTAAGATCAAAAGCAGCAGATAAATCTAATGACACAACTAGAGCCAAATCACCTGAATTGAGAAAATAAAGCAAACCTCACTAAGGAATGTAGTAGTAGTAGTTTCTGGGCTATGATGGGTACAAAAACCTGATTGTCTAGGACAGCGATGGCGAACCTATGGCACGCGTACCAGAGAGGGCACGCAGAGCCCTCTTCTTTGGCACGCGCGCCGTCGGTCCACTCTGCCCACTCTCCCTCCCTCCGAGTACCAGGCCGCCCGCCCTCACTCCCTCTTCCAAACCGTGGAAGCACCAGGCCGCCCGCCCGCCCTCCCTCCCAGCACCTCCCAGCACCATCGCTCGTCCTCCTTCCCTCCCAGCACCTCCCAGTACCAGCGCTCGCCCTCCTCCTCTGAAATTGAAAAGGCGTCTGCAGCTACAGCGAAACGCGGCATGGTCTTCACTCGGCGCACCTTTGCCAAGCTCTGGTCCCGCCCATGGGCGGGATCAGAGCTTGAGAGACAGAAGCGAAGCAAAGGCGCGCCAAGCGAAGACCATGCCGCGTTTCGCTGTAGCTGCCGACGCCTTTTCAATTTCGGAGGAGGAGGGCGAGCGCTGGTGCTGGGAGGTTCTGGGAGGGAGGGCGAGCGCTGGTGCTGGGAGGGCGGGTGGGCGGCCTGGTGCTTCGGTGGTTTGGGAGGGAAGCAGGCCTGGTGCTGGGAGGGAGGGAGGCAGGCAGGCTGGGTGCTACTGGGTGCTGGGAGGGAGGGAGGCAGGCAGGCCTGGTGCTACTGGGTGCTGGATGGGAGGGAGGCCTGGTGCTGGGAGGAGGGAGGGAGGGTGAGCGCTGGTGCTGGGAGGGAGGGAAGCAGGCAGGCCTGGTGCTTCGTCGGTTTGGGAGGGAAGCAGGCCTGGTGCTGGGAGGGAGGGAGGCAGGCAGGCCTGGTGCTGGGTGCTACTGGGTGCTGGGAGGGGGGGCGGGCGGCCTGGTGCTTCATCGGTTTGGGAGGGAAGCAGGCCTGGTGCTGGGAGAGAGGGAGGCAGGCCTGGTGCTGGGTGGGTGGAAGGGAGGCCTGATGCTGGGAGGGTGACCTGGTGCTAGGTGGGTGGGTGGCCTGGTGCTGGGTGGGTGGGAGGGAGACCTGGTGCTGGGAGCTACTGGGTGCTGGGAGGGAGGGAGGCAGGCCTGGAGCTGGGTGCTACTGGGTGCTGGGTGGGAGGGAGGCCTGCCTGGTGCTGGGAGGGAGGGCGGGCAGGCAGGGGGGAGAGGAGGGTGGCTGGAGTGGAGAGGAGGGTGGCTGGACATCTGTGGCTGGAGGGGAGAGGAGGGTGGCTGGACATGGATGGAGGGCAAGAAATGAAGAAGAAAGGAGGAAAATAAAGAAAGAAATGGAAAGGAAGCCCTGGAAACGGAGTTAAGAGAGCAGCAGAATCAGAGACAACAAAGGTAGAAAAAATCATTTTATTTTCATTTTAGTGTTTTGAATATGTCCTATTTGAGAATTTACATCTGCTGTCTTATTTTGCACTGGGTATACTGGAGCTGTAACAGCTTACAGAAATGATTTATAATGGAAGAAAATCATGTTATTTTTTTCTCCTATACTAGTATAATATTTTCAATGATGTCTGTTTATATGCGCCATAGCTGGTGTAAGGGGTGTGGCTATCATAGGGGTGGAGTCATATGTGGTGACTCTGCCCATAATGAGTACCGGCACTTTGCGATAAATAATTAGATTTTGGGTTGCTGTTTGGGCACTCGGGCTCTGAAAGGTTCACCATCACTGGTCTAGGATGTAGTATGGAATGCTGCTCAGTATGAGTGAGCAGTTGATTTCTAACAATTTAGATAAGAAGCAAAGATTCGACACTGGTTGGTAATTACTTGATATAGTCTATCACTCTTTCCAAGAGGACAGGAAGTAACCAGGTTTTTTCAAACATCTGTAATACTAATGGAAGAAGACCATGATTTTGTAACATAAAACCAGGAACGGATTAGATCAAGAAAAGATGTAGTAGGTCTCATGGAAGAAAGGGTAGTAACTAGTGATTGACGATCAACTAAATCGAATGTGTCATGTTCCTGAACTAACTAAAGAGATAGAATTGGTTTTATCTAATTGCATGTCAGTAGTATCTGATTGCAGGATTGCGTGCGCTGGTAAAAATCACAAAGTGAATTAATCTTAGAAATGAAGAAAGTAGCGAGTCAGCTGACGGCTGCACATAAGGGGCTGCTCTAGAGTCATACAATGTAAGATGAGTAGCAGGTTTATGAAGGGTTTTAGTGGGATTTTAGTAGTGCTTATTAAACTGTTGAAATATTGTTTTCTAGCCAGTATTATTTAATAATTATAGTTTTTAATTTGAGATTTATAGGTCTGTAATCGGTCTGATGCTTCCGCCATAATTGTGTTCTACGCAACTGGTTCTTTAAAGGCATAACTGAGAGTGATGCCATGGAGCTTTGCATCTTGTTGTCATAGAGCTCAAGGATGTTTTGCAGGGAGGAAGGGAGGGGGAGCATCTCTTAAGAGTTGTATCCCAACAGGTAACCTGATCTTCTAAAGAGAGATCTGAAATAGTAGTTGGTGGTGGGGAGGAAGATGGTGGTGGGAGCTTAGATACATTTTTTAAATTGAACTTGACTAGAGCTGTTAGCGGTAGCCAGGTTTGAGGAACCAGAAGAAGCAACTAGAAGTGAGGAATACAAAAGTGAGTGGTCTGACCTTGGTAGGGTTGAAGACATAATTCCATCTATTTGAGAAGTTGAGGATTCGGAGAGTATTACTAAATCTAAGTTGTGACTTCCTATATGCATAGGGCAATTTATAATTTAATTAAAGGTTAAGATCCTTAAAGAAACTAAGAAAAGACACTAACCGTGGTTTTCAGGGAACATCCATATGAATGTTAAAATCGCTTACTGTAGTAGGATTTGAAAATGGAACAGAGAATTCTGGACAGTAGCAATGCTTCCCAGTCTGATAAGGTAATACTCACATTTCGATATCTATAAAATGAAGGGATAGCTGTTACCCCAGACATATCCAAGTTTACGTCCCTAGGTATATGTAACAGCAGCAAAAGAAGAAGGAAAATTAATTCTGTCATGGAGGAAAGGTATGGCATTCACCCAAGAAGTGTTACCTGCTCCTTTGGCACACGTTACTAACATTTAATTTAAAAGGTAACAGTTCTGGGGGAGAGCATTTTACGTTGCGGTTACGTGTTCAGGAAGTCACAGAATAACGCAATGTTGTCAGAAATGGCAGCAAATCAGTGAAGCACCTGAATCAGCACGAAGCAACCAAAGTAAGCGTTACTACATTCACATAGACAGAGTGACTAGTAAGTTTATATTAAAAAGAAAATGTAATGTGTTTGCATCAGTATCTGCCCAGACAGTGACCTGTTCAAAGCTCAAAGGCTTAAAAAAAAAAAAAAAAACCTAAGCATGAAGGTGGGTTTTTAAACCTGCAGAGAGAGGGCCCCAAACATATACCATAGGATAGCGTTCCATGGAGCCAGCACGTAGGAAGTGCTCTGTTTCTAAATGTGCTCACTTTGGCAGAGTTGGAGATAGCTCTGTGTCAGGGAACAGATAGTGAAACAGGTGCTGTTTTGTGACAGAGGAAGATTTAAGAACATGAGTAGCCATACTGGGTCAGACCAATGGTCCATCTAGCCCAATATCCTCTTTCTAACGGTGGCCAAGCCAGGTCACAAGTACCTGGCAGAAACCAAACTGTACAAGAGGGTCAAGACAAGATTTTCCACATTAATTTGTTGAAATGGGTCTCCATGACTGCAGCACTAGTCCAAAGAGATGATTTTGAGCCAGAGGTCCTGACCGAGTTCAGACCCCTGCAAGTTCCATTTGGCAACTAGCTCACAGAAACCCAACCGGACAAGAAGGACAAGACAAGATTTTCCACATTAATTTGTTGAAGAAATGGGTCTCCATGTCTTCTGCACTAATCCAAAGAGATGACTTTGGGCCAGAGGTCCTGACCGAGTTCAGCCCCCTGCAAGTTCCATTTGACAACTAGCTCTCTGTCTCACAGAAAACTGACCTCGAGCAGTTGATACGCCAGAATCAAGATGTACTTTACAGAGTGCCAGAACCACATTGCAACTCATAACATTCACCAAGTTGGAAGTGGTAGTCCGGCAATGTCCTTGTTGGATTCCAGAAGCCCAGCAGCAAGCGAAAGAGGTTGCTGAAATGCTGGAACTGGGTGTCATCGAGGAGTCAGCCAGTAACTGGTTATCTCCCATTGTGCTGGTGCCAAAGCTGGATGGGAGCATCCGGTTTTGTATTAATTTTTCGGAAGATAGCACTGTCTCCAAACTAGAGGCCTATCCAATGCCGAGGGTAGATGAACTCATCTAGCGACTGGGAAAGGAGCCAAATTCATCTCTACCTTGTACCTGGCCGAGGGATATTTGCAGGTACTCCTCATCCCAGCTACCAAGGAGAACCCATCTTTTTCAGTGCCCTCAGGGTGTGTTCCATTTCACAGTGTTGCTATTCAGCCTTTCATGGGCTCATCACTGCATCTTCTGCAGGAACTATGCACTACTAAAGGTAATGTGCTACAGAGGGGGAAAGAGGTTCTACTGTATATCTAGTCTCTAGTCGTCTCCCTCTCCAAGGCTTTGCTGAGAGGAATCCTGCTTTAATTTGTTGATTGCCAGCCACTTCTTCGTCAGAAGGCCATCATAGTGCATCCATATCTGGATGATTGGTTGATTCGAGCGAAGTCCTATCAGGAGAGTCATCGGGTGCCATCTCTGGAATTCGTTGCCAGAGAATGTGGTAAAGGCAGTTAGCAGGGTTTAAAAAAGTAATGGCTTCCTAAAGGAAAAGTCCCTAGACCATTATTAAAATGACTTGGGGAAAATCTACTGCTTATTTCTGGGATAAGCAGCATAAACTGTATTGAACATTTTTGGGATCTTGTCAGGTATTTGTGACCTGGATTGGCCATTGTTGGAAACAGGATGCTGGGCTTGATGGACCTTTGGTCTGGCCCAGTGTGGCAATACTTACGTACTTAGGTTGTTCAGTTTTTAGAATCTCTAGGTTGAGGAGGTGCAGCTACTCAGCGGATGTGATAGGGACAATGCTATGTTCTCGCCGTCGTTCTACTTCTCTAGCATATGTCCAAGTCTGGAGGATTTTTGAGGCCTGGTGGGAGTTTCTCCTTTGCATGCTTTGGTGCCACAGGTTATGAATTTCTTACAAAGTGGCCTCGCTAAAGGTTTGGTTTGGCCTCACTTAGAGTTCAGCTGGCAGCTTTGGCTGCTTTTCGGGGGCGTGTGAAGGGCAAATCCTTGTAGTCATCTGGATGTCCTTCGTTTTCTAAGAGGTGTGAATGTACTGCATCTGCCCCGGTGTTCTTCTTTTACTTCTTGGGATCTTAATCTGGTACTCTCAGCTCTGGTTTGATCTCTGTTTGAGCCTTTAGTCTCTATTTCTCTCAAGGATCTAACTTTGAAGGTAGCATTTCTTGTGACAATATTGTCGGCAAGGCGAGTGTCGGAATTGCAGGCGTTGTCCTGTAGGGCACTGTTTTTTTGAGATTCTAGCGGATCGTGTAGTCTTGAGACCGGTTCCCTTGTGTCTGCTGAAACTCTTGATTACCTTTCATGTTAATCAGTCTTTGGTTCTGCTGACCCTTGGAACTTCCAGAGGGTCAGAGGAGCAGAGATCTCTGTGTAAGCTTGATGTCCAACGGGTGTTGAAGGAATATGTACGGTGAGCAGAGAACATTCGCTGGTCGGATCTCCTGTTCTGCTTGGTGGTGGTGGTGGTAGAGATTTTGCAACAACTAAAGTTACTTTGGCCAGATGGATTAAGGAAGCATCATCTCCGCTTACGTTCTGAAGAACAGACCTTTTCCGGATGGAATTAAAGCTCATTCTACAAAGGGACAGGCGGTGTCTTGGGCAGAGTTAATCGTTGGTCACTTCAGTGGATATTTGCAAGGCGGCCACGTGGTCCTCTTTGCAGTCATTTGTCAAACATTACAGAGTGGATGTTCAGGCGCGTCAGGATGTGATTTTTGGACAGTGGGTGTTGACAGTGGGGCTGTTAGGGTCCCTACTCACAATTGCAGTAATAGCTAGAGCACTGGTAAACTATTACAAGAAGATACAAGCTCTAGCTCTAAAACATTCACAGTAGCTCATGTGCAATTATATTTTTTGATAAAGAGAAAAGCCCTCAGAAGCCTGTGACACTCGGTCTTAGGTTTAAAACACTGTTACTAAGTTTGTAACGTTGTATACAGTGTTTAGTTTCTATCATAGGGCAAAAACTCTTACTTGTGCTTTTGAAGCACTGAAGCACAAGTAAGAGTTTTTGCCCTATGATAGAAACTAAACACTGTATACAACGTTACAAACTTAGTAATAGTGTTTTAAACCTAAGACCGAGTGTCACAGGCTTCTGAGGGCTTTTCTCTTTATCAAAAAATATAATTGCACATGAGCTGTTAGGGTCCCTCCCTTAATGGACTGCTTTGGTACTTCCCATCAGTTCAACTGGGCTGGTCTGGAGGGACTAAAGGAAAGCAAATTAGCTGGTGGGACCTAATTTCGCCTTACTGAAATAATCCAGCCCTCAGCATTTTGCATAATAAGGAATAGGAAGGTCAATAATACTATTATTTGAGTATTGCACAGGGGCTCTCAATAATGTTACTTTACTTTGAACAATATATTTAATTTGTGTTCACTCTAATTGACTGTATTTTTCACTATATCAAAATATAGAAATCTTTATGCAAGCAAGGTAGAGCATATATAAAAGGAAAAGATTCAAAAGAGAAAACTAGAAGAAAAATTAATTCATAGTACAACTAACTAAGCAGAGAACATCTGTACCAGAATAAACCACTGGAAAGCTCTGAATATTCAATACAAAATCTATACCAGGTATCTAGGGTCCAAATCTATATGCATACACATCAATGAGCCTCCACAAAGAGCTGTAGTGGGAATCAAAACCCCAAATAAAAAAAGACAAACCCCTCCCCCCCCCCCCCCCCCATGATCCTCAGAAGGAGAAAGATCACAGTTGTGGGCAGGGCTGGTGGGAAGGTGTCTATGACAGAGCCATTTTTCTTCCACTTTAGAGCCATTTTAAATACAGATTACTGAAGAATAGGTCACTCACTGTAAGGAAGCCTTACTGTCAAGTCTCCAAGATAACAATTTAAACCACACAGTCCTCAAGAGGAGAAAGGTCGGGGGGGGGGGGGGGGGGGTTGCCTATGACAGCCATTTTAGAGAGAGTACAGAAAAATAGTGGGGTTCTGCAGCTTCCTTTTTTCCTTGAAACCGCCTGAGCCTTATATCTTCAGGTGCCCTTGTCTGCAAACAAAAGGAAATCAAGCCAGAGCTCTGAATCAGCCTTAAAGGCACAGATCCTATGGAAACAGCTAGCCAGGAACCTGCATTACAGAGCAAGAACAACCGCGCTGTCCTTACTCTTTAATGAAGGTTCCTGTTTCCATAGGATCTGTGCCTTTAAGCAAGATTTAGAGCTCTGGCCTCACAGTGACCTTCCTCTGCAGTTTTCCTAACTTACAAGTACTGACTTTGAAAGGGGTAACCTAATCGAGGCAGTGTCTTGGTGCTGCCAAAAGGATATTCAAACAAGATTCTCTTGTAGCCTTCCTCCAGTCTGTATCATTCAAATTGCTTTATCTCAGAGTTTTTCTGGAGTATTTACGTTCACCGTGTTGGGTTTTTACTTCAGATTCAAGCTGTGTCTGTTGCATGAAGTGATTCTTTATCTAGGAACATTTGTGCACAGGTGGAATCTTTAACTTGTTATGGGCCTTATTAAGGCAGTTTTTGGAAAACAAGCTTTGTGTTTGTTATGACACAGAGTATAAAGACATTCAAAGACTTTTCAACTTGTTCATACAACTTAAGTTTTAATTGAAATTTCAGCTTTCATTGCTTCAATTGTCTTTAACAATGGTACTTTATTGCTATAACAATTGTTCCCCCTCCCCCATCCTACTTTCTGCATTATGAATGCCACCTTGTTTCCCCCAATGCCTGTAGGAAGCCTTCATAACTTTCCCTCCAAATATTGGGACATTGTTTTCCATTTTGCCAAAATTTGCTCTAATTGTCTCTTCACACTTCCTGTTAACACCATTTCCATAACATACCCAATGGTGCAGACTATTTCTTCTCCATAGTAGGTAGCTCTACACATTTCCACTTGTGCCGAATTTCCTGCCATTCAGCCAGTCAGATTTGGTTGTACTGGATGTACCTAATTACCCCTCCATCCTTGAGTAAGAAGGAGGATACAGGTACCCAAGGATCCTCCGACATTGGAACCAAATGTTTTCCCCACAGTAAGCTTAATGTTATTCCTAAACACTTGAAATACTGGATGCCCATACAGTACATGTTTCAAATGCCCACTTACCACAGTCCTCCCAGTACAACCCTGACACAGACCCATTTGCAGATGGAACCTCACTGGCATCAGGCTCTGGAATAAAAGACAATATTGTTGATCCCACAGTGTGAGCTGAAATAGAACTTTGTTTTACATTCCAGTCACAATTTGACTCCAAGCCTCCATATCCTCCTATTCTTTTATCACCTCTTCCTACACCTTGGTCACAGCAAGAGACTGCACTTTGTAGGCCTTTTGAATAGAGTTACAGGGGAGGCTGACACTTCTCTTCTTCTTAGCTGTAGCAAAATCTGCTTTCTTGAACTTGAAGGGAGTTCTGGAGAAAACATTGCTGCTTATTCAGTGATGTCAATGGCTCTTGACCACAAAAGAGCCATATAAGAGGTAATCATACCTTCCAGGCCTCCTCTTAAATTCCTCCCAAGTACAAAAGAGGCTGTTTTTGAAGTAGCTGACCAAAGGCTTGGAGTGGAGAAGCTACTGTCCTTGATTGATTGACCCCACAGATGTTCTAGTTCCTGAGAAGCTAATATGGGGTATGTTGGGGGAAGCGTTATTAAAAAAAAAAAAAAAAGTGTTCCTTACCTTCTGCTATTTTGACACCAGTTTCTCAGGGCAACTGGTGCACCATTAGACCATACTCCAGGCCAGCCACTGTATCCCCTCCTTTTCCCTGTAATGCCTCGGATTCTGTCTAGTGCTGATAAGTCAAGGGCTCATACCTCTTGCTGGGTCTGATTTAATAAGGTCTCAAAAATTGACCTAATAACATGCAGTTTAGAGCTGGAACTAAGATGTGTGTGGATAGACAAAATACTTCCCACGCTACTGCCATGACATGCCAGAATTTTCTGCATCGGGTAGAGGTCTCTTCCCTGTCCTGTTTGGTGAATGAGGCAATCCCCCTTCAATATTAAATTCTTAATGGAGATTTGTTCATTTACAGATAAAGGAGAGAGACACTCCATTCCTCCCCCCCCCCCCCCCCCCCACACACACAATGAAGGCCCTCAAGTTCAAGGTATTGCCCACAACCAAAAAGCTACAAAAGCTGTGCCACCCCAGTCCCACCCATTTAAGTTGCTCCTGAGGAAGCATCCCATGGTTTCTCTGCCTTCTTTGAACATTACAGCAGTCCAAGTGATGCCACTGATGTGTATTGAAATGTGTGTCTCTTTGATAACCAGGGGAACTGACTGGTTCAATTCCCACTGCAGCTCATTGTATCCTGGGAAAGTCACTTAAAACCCTTCATTGCCCCAGGTATAAATAGATTGTGAGCCCACTAGGGACAGATAAAGTACCTGCATATAATAAATGTAAAACCACCCTGGTGATTGTACAACAGAAAGGTGGTATATCAAATCCATGATCCTTTACTCTTTTGGGACAGCATACAAGGTGATTGTGTTTTGCAGCATGGCTATATAGTGCCCCCCCCCCCCTTTTTTTGTAAGCATTAAGGGTGGAAATAAGCTGTAAGTGAAAATGCATCTGTTGGTTTTCTCAATCTACACAGGTTTGTCTTTGTTCTTTGTATATATCGCAACTTGTTTGACCTTTTTGTTTTTGCCTATCCAAGTGGAGTAACACAGCAAGTGCTCTGCTTTGTTCTAATGTTTGGGAAACCATATGCACATGCTGCTTCAGGGCAGAAAGGCTGAAGACAGTGCAGTATGAATGAGCCTGTTCATTTGTTTGAAAGACATCCAAAGCTGGAGAAGGGCTCATATAGGAATCTTAAATGTTCCTAGTATCCTTTTATAATCGTTTCATTCTGAGTGTGAAGGAAGTGTATGAAGTTTCTAGCACTAAAACTTGTTTGTTACCTGTAATTCATAAGTGGAGAATGAAGCAAAGTGGCTTGTTGCTGAGCTGTGTATCTTTGGAGCCTGCTTTCACTGTAACTCTGAAAGTGACAGGGTGCAGTGAAAAATATTTTTATGAATGAGGACCTTTTGCATAAAAAATTTGTAAAAATAAGAGAAAATACTCCAAAGATGTGAAGCAGACTGGGGTATAAAAGATCCAGCAGGAGGAGAAGTAGACCCAGGGAATGTCAGTGTAATGCCGTTAATGCATGAATCTGGTCTTTGGTTATCTATGGTAGACACCTAAAGGGGGATGATCAGAAGCAAACGCTAGCGCTAGAGGCTGTTAGCACCATACTAGTGCCGGCGTTTGCTACCGCCCCATGATCAGAGTCCCCGAGCAACAACGTGCTCGAGGGCTCTGAACGCAACTAGCATGCAAATGTATGCAAAACAGGGCTAAACATATTCATCCCCAATGATCAGTGACCAACGCGCCAAAGATTGGGTTGCTGGTTGCGGCAAACCCTATGCCAGCTCCGAGCTGGGGTTAGGGTTTGCAGACCATTGGGGAGGAATGGTGAGCCCTGTCCAGCATGCTAGCAGGCCCCCCCACCCAGCGACGGGGCTGGAGATCCGGCGGACCTCTGGTCCCCCCCCCCCCGACAATCCCCCCCTCCGTGTTCAGGGAGGGCTAGAGATCCGGTGGGTCTCCAGCCCCCCTAACTCCCCTCAGCATTTAAAAAAAAAAGTCCCTGGTGGCCCAGTAAGTGACCAACCACCCCCCCCACCCCACCGAGTGACAGGGGGGCTGGAGGTCCACTGGACTTCTGCTCCCCCGACCCCCCCCCCCCCTCGACACAGTTCAGCATTTAAAAAAAAAAGTCCCTGGTGGCCCAGTGAGTGACCAACCCCCCCCCCCCCCCCCCCCCCCCCACCGAGTGACAGGGGGGCTGGAGGTCCACTGGACTTCTGCTCCCCCCAACCCCCCAACATTGGCAAGAGTCCCTGGTAGTTGGGGTCTGGTGGTCCCATGGACCTCCAGCCCCTGTGTTAGACAGGTTTGGGTTTTTGACAGCCCAGACCTGCCAAACAAGTATGGGAGGATTGTGCTGAGCTCAGGCACAATTCTCCCGCACTTCTCCCCATGATCAGAGAGAATTGCGTGCATAAATTTGCATGCAATTACCTCTGATCATAGGTCTAATAACGCCCCACGCTGTTCCAGTGCTATTTTTAGAGCTCTGTTTGGAACAGCGTGGGGCTTTTGATCATCTGTCTGCTAGGTAAGATTTTAGACAGTGCTGGGGAGGAGCCTGCTGTCTTGCTACACATAGGTACCAATGACATAGGAAAATGTGGAAGGGAGCTTCTGCAAGCCAAATTTAGGCTCTTAGGTAGCTCAAATCTAGAACCTCCAGAGTATAATTTTCAGAAGTGCTCCCCATTCCATTCACAGGACCCAGGAGACAGGCAGAGCTCCAGAGTCTTAATGCATGGATGAGGTGATGTTGCAGGGAGGAGGGTTCTAGATTTGTTAGGAACTGGGCAACATTCTGGAGGAGGAGGAACCTATTCTGGAAAGTTGGTTTCCACCTTAACCAGAGTGGAACCAGGTTGCTGGCATCAACATTTTAAAATGAGCAGATTTTGAACTAGAAACTGTGGGAAGGCTGACAGTCGCTCAAAAGTACATGGTTTGGAAGAAGGTGTCTTTAAGAGATATCACCAAAACGTGGAAGATAGGGCATCCCATTAGCAAGGTTGTATTAGAGACCATAGTAGAACAGGTGTCTTTAAATAAAGACCAGACAGATTTTCAAGATTGCAAATTATCACTGTCAACTGCTGAGCAAGTTGTAAATAGGAACAACAAACATTGAAATGTCTGTATGCAAATGCTAGAAGCCTAAGAAATAAGATCGGAAAGTTAAAATGCAGTTGAGGATGTCCAAATGTTTATGTGAGAAGGACGTCCATGCCTTTGTTATGCCGCCAAACCCTTTATTTATTTGGATTTTGGATCTCAAGAAGCAGCAGTGGGATTTGAACCGGCCACCTCTGGATTGCAAGACCAGTGCTCTGACCATTAGGCCAGTCCTCTACTCCACTCCTTTGAAATTGGCTGTCCCTGGGGGGGGGGGGGGGGGGGGGGGGGGGGGGGGGGGGGGGGAAGGCAGTTCAGGACATTCAAAATGTTTGAAAGGACTTCCACGCTTTCGCTATGCCTCTGCTGACTCACACATACCTCCCCCCCCCCCCCCCCCCCCCCCCCCCACCCACCCAGGGACCTGCATACTGCTGCGATGGACCTCAGTATAACATTTCAGGCTGGCAAAAAAAGTTTTGAAAGTTATTTTTTTCGGGATGGGAGGTGGTTAGTGACCACTGGGGGAGTCAGGAGAAGTCATCCCCAATTCCCTCCGGTGGTCATCTGGTCAGTTCGGGCACCTTTTTGAGGCTTGGTCGTAACAAAAAATGGACCAAGTAAAGTCAGCCAAGTGCTTGTCAGGGACACCCTTCTTTTTTCCATTATCGCTCAAGGACGCCCCAGTCCCGCCTTCACCACGCTTCCAACATTCCCCCGGGAACTTTGTCGTCCCTGCGACGGAAAGCAGTTGGGAACGCCCAAAATCGGCTTTCGATTATGCCGATTTGGGTGACCCTGAGAGAAGGACGCCCATCTCCCGATTTGTGTCGAAAGATGGGCGCCCTTCTCTTTCAAAAATAAGCCTGATGGTGTCATTAGAAAAGATACAGAAAAGGGCAATGAAAATGATAATGGGGATGGGACAACTTCCCTATGAGGAAAGGCTAAAGCGGCTAAGGCTCTTCAGCTTGGAGAAAAGACGACTGAGAGGAGATATGATAGAGGTCTATAAAATGAGTGGATTGAAACGGGTAGACGTGAATCGAATGTTTAATCTTTCCAAAAATACTAGGACTAGGGTGCACTCAATGAAGCTACAAAGTAGTAAATTTAAAACGAATCAGAGAAACATTTTTCTTCGCTCAACGTGTAATTAAGCTCTTGAATTCATACCCATAGAATGCAGTGAAAGCAGTTAGCTTAGCGGGGTTTTAAAAAGGTTTGGATGGCTTCCTAAAGGAAAAGTCCGTAAGCCATTATTAAAATGGACTTGGGGAAAATCCACTGCTTATTTCTAGGATAAGCAACATAAAATGTATTTTACTGTTTTGGGATCTTGTCAGGTACTTGTGGCCTGGCTTGGCCACTGTTGGAAATAGGATGCTCGGCTTGATGGACCTTTGGTCTGTCACAGTATGACAATACTTATGCACTTATGTACAACGGCATGGAGCAGTGTTGCACGAGCACCTAGATCTAGATAAGGACGGATAGAATGAATAGTATGCAGAGCAAAGAAGCAGGAGCAAACAGCAGCTGATATCTGGGGAGTAAAAGTGAGCAAACAATCAATTAATCCCCAAGTATTTTAAGGTGTCTACCCAGGAAAGAGGGGCTCTACAGATTGACGGACAGACGAGGGATGCCAAAAAGCTGTTGATTTAGAGGGATTCAAGCATAGATGAGGAGTGTTAAGCCAAAGATCAATAGCATCCAGACCAGCCTGCAGGGAGGAAAAATCAGGAGTGGAAGGGTTTTGAGTTGAAACTAAAAGAATGTTATCTGCATAGATGTAGAAACGAATATTCATACTCTAAAGCAGGGTGGCTAAGGGGGCCAGAAAATGTTAAATAACAAAGGAGACAGTATTAAGCCCTGGGGTACACCACAGACAAGAGAGTGTGATTCTGACTCAGAAAGTGGAGTATGAACGGAAGATTGGCGTGCGTCAAGATAAGAAGAAAACCAGGTTAGAACTGTGCTGTGACTCCTAGAGAATGTAACCATGATAAAAGTAATGATTGAGGAACCAAATCAAAGGCTGAAGTCATGTCCAATGAAACAATAAATATAGCAGCCCCACCTTCGAAGGCAATATGATATCATTTAGGAGCGAAGCAATAATGGTTTCAGTCGAGTGTCCTAGGTGGAACCCAGATTGGAATGGATGCAGTGTGTTAGTTGACTCAACATGTTGGACAAGCTGTTGGAAAACAATCTTTTCAGTTAATTTGCAAACAAATAGAATATTGGAGACAGGCCTATAACTGGGTTGGTGGCATCAAGAAATGGTTTCTTGAGGTAAGGGTGAATAATTGTCTTTTTCCATGAAGCAAGAACGCGACCAATGTAGAGGTTGTTACAGATCGTGGAAAGAATCGAAAAGTCCATGAGAGGAAGTGCCTATCTGGGCAGATGGCAATGGTTCTAGTGGAGAGAATCATAGGTTTTGTTAAGTACAGACAAAGAAGGTAGATTGAATTGAGTCTAGTTACCATGTAATGTCTGTGAGGGAGGCGTTGGGGGTACGTGCAAGCAGATGGACAAATCAGTTCTCGCCTTTCTTTCACATTTTAGGTAGAAGATACCGGACTTTTGCCACAAGCAACTTAATGTTCACTGCTTTGATCAGCTGTTTCATGTGGTGCTGTCGGTGTCCCACCTGCCATAATACTTGTGCCCCAGGATTGAAAATCACTGAATTAAGAATAGGTGCTTTCTCCTTGTTTTGTTTTGCCCTCCCTTGTCTGGTTTGTTTCATTCTCTTCCCTCTTCCACCCATTTACAGAGCCACTTCCTCTTTGGTGCCTTAATAATAGAATGAGTTAAGAGGAATGGGGATGTGAGGGAAAAGCATATGGGGATGATATCTGCACTCTGTCAATGAGTGGTATATGCCGTAATACACACATGTGTGTTTTTACATATATAGAACATATAGAAAATAGTACAGTCTCGATTATCCGACTTAAATGGGATAATACAGAAAATGGTAGACCCTTAAAAAAATACATGGAAAACATACTTTATACATAAAGAATAGGCATTGGGCATCTTTAATAAAAAAAATATTGTTTATTAATATTAATCAGCAATAAAAAAATGAAAACATTATACAGCAGGCAGTTTGAGCACCAGTACAGAGCAGTATACAGTAGAACAATTGTACAGCAGGTAACTTGAACAGAAATACAGAACCGAGCAAAATAAACCATATTTATCTATTTGCATGTTCAGCCTGACTAGAGTTGTCTACTATAACAGGCAATATGAACCAAGCAGAGCTCACTGCTTTGTGTTCTCCAGTCAATAACAGTTTGAAGCAGAATTTAATACAGCAGAAATGGAATTGGAAACTCTCCAGATCTAAGTATGAGAGTAAGAATAAAGAAAGTGCTGTAAATGTAAACGAACAAACAGGAATAGGTGTACTGTACTGCATAAAACTCATTGTGCACAAGAATCTTACCATGGTTCGCTTGCTGCAAAAGCACAGTTTTGGATCAAAAGTGGTTCCCTGGCAGGAAAAGCAGGCTCTCAGGTCACATAGTGCAGCGTTTAAGGTCCAAAAATTTCTGCTAAAGCACGGTCTCTGATTAAAAATGGTTCCCTGGCAGGAAAAGCACGCTCTCAACTCAAAACATTGTTAATGTTCACTTTCTTTAGCTCTTCCTTTCCACAAGAGTTTCTGCTCTAAAAGACAAAACAACTTTTTTTCCTCTTTTGACTGGCCAAAAATTGCTGCCATGCTGTAAAAGCAAGATCTCAGCTTCAAACTTCTTTAACCGAAGAGAAGCTGCACACTTTTAAGTGATGAGGGGTGCATTAAGGAGTATCGTCTGCAAAGCATGGTCCCTGGGCAGAAAAGCATGGTCTTGGATCAAACATGGCTTCCTTACAGTGTGTGAAGCCGGAAAACAGGAAGAGAAGCCACGTGCTTCTTAACGGCAATGAGATGGCATCACCGGAGGTGGGGTGGGGGGTGTCTATTGTATATGCCGGATGGTTGGAATAGCGAAGGACAGATAATCGACTGTACCATATTGGAAAGACGAAAGGAAAAAAAAATGGCAGATGGAAGACCAGAGTGCACAGATCAAATGTGTTTACAAAATATATGGTGACTGTCATGAATATGTAGTTGTTCATTAGTTTGGCTGGGGTCAGTGGTGTTGAAAGTCATCACTTCCTCTTGCTGTTCCGAGGCCTGGTGCTTTCAGTTCAGTTCTCAGGGGCATGTGTGAGTTGGTAGTTTGCTATCTCGAAGCTTACCTGAGAAGGATTCCTTTGCAGAACCGAGGGGTGCCTTAGATTGTGAGCCCACTAGGGACAGGAAAACAAAAAGTACCTGCATATTATATATGTAAACCGCTTTGATTGTACCACAGAAAAGCGGTATATCAAATACATGATCCCCATGACCCTTCTAGCCTGTCTTTAGATGTAATCTCTCTCCCCTCCCCGCCCCCTTTCAGGAGATGATAGTACATTTTGATTATTGGAGCCAACTTTTCAAAATGATTGGGAGTGCTAAACCCAATGGAAATTACCCATCCCTGGACTGAACACTGTCGAGGAGTTTGCTAGTATTTTGGGGGTGGAGGGTTTTCAAGGCTTCTATGATTCTGACTATATAGCTTGGCTGTTTGTAGTCTGGGGAGGACATTAGCACTTCTGCTGTCCTCTGCATGGACTGGATTTCTGGATAGTCCCTGCTGGGAGAGATCAGACTTAATGGCATCAGTAAACTAAATGGGGAAAAATAGACTGGGATGAACTCTACGGGAATGGAGGAACACAAAAACACTACAAGTATAAATACAAGTAAAAGAGTAGTTAGTCAAACATGACACTTCCGAAGAAAACAGAAGAACGACGTAGATGTTTCAAAGGACTTTATTATATAAAAGACCTGATACAGCACCGTGTTTTGGCTGTAGTGCATGCCTCTGGAATCTTGGTGGATAAATGCAATTCAAAACACAAGGAAACTGTTCAAAATAACAATCACAATCTTTAAAAAGATGAGCTTGCCAAAGTATAAACAGTCCTTTAACGGGAGGATAGAAAGTAAGCAGCGATCCTGCCAAAGTAAGGGACAATGCTGACTGAGAGCTAGTAATATATACGGTGCTGTGTTGGGTCTTGTATACAATAAAGTCCTTTGAAACATCTACGTCATTCGTTCGTGTGTCTTCTTCAGAAGTGACGTGTTTGACAACACTACTCTTTTTTTAGTTGTGAAAAATAGACTGGAAAATGTGGTTTGGGGTGGTAAGGAGACGGGGAAGAATCTTTTAAGTAGTTTATTTTTAGCTGTCTATGTTAATTTCGTAAGGAATCCTTTCAGAAACGTGCTCTTGTGCAGCATTCTTTCATAAGACATAGAAGTGTGTGAACACCCCCCTCCAGGCGCTCTGCCTTGCTCAAATTAATTAACTTTGAACAGAACTTCACTGCAGTTACATGTCGTCACCTTGGACACTCTTGAAATAGCTAAGGAAATACTTGCTCTGAACATGGATTAAAAATCCTGGCACTGGGTGAGTCTCCATTTTTTTCATGAGCCCTGTGTTCGGCAGACCCCTGATGTCACTGGAGCGGGCAGCGCCCCTCTCTGGCACTCTGAGGGTACAGACTGTTCTTTTGTCAGAATGTTGTATACAACAGAGAATTGTCTTTCCCAATATTGGTTTGGGAGCCAGGTGACTGTCCCCTGTACCCTTCTCCTTTGGTAAAGGTGGGAGGAGGGAGAGAGGTGCATGTATGTATGAATGCCAAGTCTATGTTACTCAGGCTAGATTTGCTGTTTTTCTCACCTTTTGTTTTATCCGTTCTTACACAATCCTATAGAAACTGATTCCCAACTCATATTGCCACCATAAAGCAGCTATGTGGAGATGGTGAACTGGGGTCCCCAGAAGTAAGACAAGCTTATAGAAAAAGAGAAGCAAAATGCTTCGGCTGGTATTTTGGAACCAAAGATCATTAGGAGTTCACCTCTCTGGTCCGACTGCATTCTGAAAGCAAAAATCTGCATTTACTGATACTAGAGAATGACAAGGGGACAATGTTTGTCCCTGTTCTCCATCTCTGCCCTGTGCCTGCAGGCTTTGTCCTCATCTGCAGAAGCCTCAGACACTTATGATTTTATATTTAACTGTTTTTATTAAAGTATAAAAAGGAACAGTATTCTATGCAACTGTTTATAAATCACAAATAGAAAACAAAAATGAGCAACTATAATAACCCCCCCACCACCCTCTACCCTTCCAGTCCCACCAATAGCTGACTTCTACTACCCCAAGGAACCCTAATCCACCCAGGGGTGGATGAATAATAAGTCAAGAACAATCTGCGGATTCAGTCTAGCTCTCCTGTCTTCCACAGTCCTTCCGTCAAAATAAAATATCTTCTCAGAAGATGTGCTGGTAGCAGGAATGCACAGGATTCCCCCGTACAAATTTTGCCAGTTGTGGCCACCACATATGCTTGTTTTTGCAAAAAATCAAAACATTGCTGTCTACATTACTTGAACTTAAATAACTGTCCAACTCATTAACAGCTTTCAAAGTAGAGCATGACACGGGGACAACGTTTGTCCCCACCCCATCCCTGTGTCATTTTCTGATACCTCTGTTTCAGCATCGGCACCTGCACCACTTTGATTGCAAGTAACTTGGAGCAATGTTGTGCTTGTCACTGGTAGAAATGTGTGCTAGCTGCTCAGACACATGCAGGGTTTGCTCATAGGAGTGACCTTGGGGGAAATTTGTTGAAACAAAGCCTAGTGATTTTAAGAGGAATAATTGTGAAAACGTAGCAAATAAATTTGGCACAGAAAAAAGGAAGAGGAAAGAGAGGAGTACCCAATACTGAGTTTAGTCTGGAGAGGCACTGCTGCTTTCTGTGGTGCCATGAGCCCCTTGAAGAGGGGGGGGGGGGGGCAGCTGTGCTGGGTATATATTCACTCCTGCCGTTTCCTCGATGGATTCCTTTTTTTTCAGGATTCAGAGAGATTTTCACAGAACAGTAGCTGAGAACATTTATTTTGACATAGAAATTGAACTGTTGTGACTCCAGGAGTCATAAGGTATATTTAACAAAAGCCGTTGCATTTTATAAAGCTTTTATGGATTGAGCAGGTATAAAAGTAAAATTTGAATGGAATTGAATGTTTGTCCGTTCAGTTGAATTTTCATACTGAGCAGAGAGTCAGTGACAGCAGATTTGTGAGGTGGGAGTGGTGGTGGTAATGATCATGGTAGTGTTCTAGTCTTAGGCTCTATAAATCACAGGTTTATGCCTTACCTCCCACCCCCCAATAGGAATGCAATTTAGTTTGAAAATGTCTCACAATCATCTGATCCAAGCACAGGGATATTGAAAAGGGAAGTGTACAGCATTTCATTCTTAGCTGCTGGCAGACTGCCTGGGTAGACTTCTTTGTTTACTTGTGTGGCTCTTCTGAGAGTATTTTGAGTGAAAATAGATTTGAAGGCTTAGTTTATACTTTTCACTGTTAAGTTGTACTCTCCATGATTTGTTCAAACAATAGAGAGAGAGAGAGAGAGAGAGAGGATTGCTATCCAAACTCTATTTAAATTCACTTCTCACCTTGGAAAATAAAATAAGATGATACCTTTTTTTATTGGACATAATACATTTCTTGATTAGCTTTCAAAGGTTGCCCTTCTTCGTCAGATTGGAAATAAGCAAATGTTGGTAGATGACAGTATATATAAGTGAAACATCAAAGTATTTCAGTGACAGTCGAACAGGATGGGGGTGGGTAGGAGAGAGACGGGGAGATATGCATGGAGACAGGAGGGTGTCAAAGCAATACAATTTTATGGTTTATAATGGGCTAGAAACCCAGATCTTTAAGTCCTGTCTGGTGGATGTCAAAATATTTAATCATTCTGACTTCAAAGGTCTTACGTTCCTGTTTTGTTTTAAAGTTCCCTTTTAGGAACTTTTCAAAACTCTGCTGCCCGTCTCGTCTTCCACTAGGGTCGCTTTACTCATACTACCCTTCTCCTCAAGTCGCTTCACTGGCTCCCTATCCGTTTTTGCATCCTGTTTAAACTTCTTCTACTAACCTATAAATGTATTCACTCTGCTGCTCCCCAGTATCTCTGTACACTCGTCCTTCCTTACTCCCCTTCCCGTGCACTCCGATCCATGGATAAATCCTTCTTATCTGTTCCCTTCTCCACTACTGCCAACTCCAGACTTCGCTCCTCCTGTCTCGCTGCACCCTACACCTGGAATAAACTTCCTGAGCCCCTACGTCTTGCCCCATCCTTGACCACCTTTAAATCTAGATTGAAAACCCACCTCTTTAACATTGCTTTTGACTCGTAACCACCTGTAACCTCTCACTTCTACCTACCCTCCTCTCCTCTTTCCTCTACACATTAATTGATTTGTTTGCTTTATTTTGTCTATTAGATTGTAAGCTCTTTGAGCAGGGACTGTCTTCTATGTTTGTGCAGCGCTGCGTACGCTTTGTAGCGCTATATAAGTGCTAAATAGTAGTAGTAATAGTAGTTAGGATTCTTACCATGAAATCACTGGTAAAGTGTTCTGGTTTTGTAAAGTGCTGCCCCACATGCGTGACATCTTTATTGGTACTAGCATTTTTCATATGGTGTCTATGTAAATTAAATCTCTTCTTTAGCATCTGACTTGTTTCTCCAATGTAGCATCCTTCGTTACATTTTTTACACTGAATGATATAATCCACATTGGAAGATGAGCACGTGAAAGATTCCTAAATGTTGAATATTTTTCCTTTGTGAATGACCGTGGGGTCCTGTGAAATAAATTGAAAGTTTTCCATAAATCAAAGTGATTACATAGACAATATGGTGCTCATCCCAGGCTGAATTCTCCTCTAAGCCTCAAAATATATTTGTTTTCAAATCCTTTTCATATCTTTATTTTTTTTCTCCCCCTGCTTGTAGAGATGAAGGGCATGAGAGCCATGATGGAGCAACACACTTCTAACTGTTTCTAAGTAGTGACCCTTTCCCTTGGCATATGATTCCCAGTCAGACCGTGGCTTCTCAAATTGCCTGGCTTGCTAGATCTTGTGCTAATCTTATTACAAATAGAATTTGCTGGAGGGAGAAGCAACTTTATTCATCAAAGGTTTTATATGTTAGCTTTCCAGATCTTGTCTGCATTAATGAAATTGGCTGTGTTACAGCATCATTAAAAGCTTGTGAGTTACAAGCTCTCTCCTGCTCGCAGGCTGCCCTTCTCTGCTTCAGTGCAAGGTCCTCAAGGAAAGTTCCTTTAACTTTTTGTACCTTCCTAACTCCATATCATGGGCCTTTTCCATCCCATGCTAGAAGGTAAAACGATCACTCCTCATAAAATATTTGAATTTGGGAGTTTGGTTTGAGTCTGATTTAAATGGAAGCACTCACATTAAGAAATTGACAACTACTACCTATCTTAATCTTGGACATCTAGGTCAAGTACGTTCATATTTTTCTACTGATGATTTACAAAAAATAGTTTAAGCTTTGATTTTTTTTTCTAAAATTATTGTAAATTGCTTAATTTGGGCCTATCTTGTAAATCCTTGACTAGTCTTCAATTACTTAACAGTGTGGCCCAACTAATTTGTCCAAAAACAAATATGATCGTGCTACACCTTTGTTACAGACCCTTCATTGGTTACCTGTTCAAGCCAGAATCCATTTTAAAGCTTTTTTTTTTTTTTTTTTTGAGATCCTAAATGGATTCTGTCCAGAATATAAGTACATAAGTATTGCCATACTGGGAAAGACCAAAGGTCCATCAAGCCCAGCATCCTGTTTCCAACAGTGGCCAATCCAGGTCACAAATACCTGGCAAGATCCCAAAAAAGTACAGAACATTTTATACTGCTTATCCCAGAAATAGTGGATTTTCCCCAAATCCATTTAATAATGGTCTATGGATTTTTCCTTCAGGAAGCTGTCCAAACCTTATTTAAACTCCGCTAAGCTAACCACCTTTACCACATTCTCTGGCAACGAATTCCAGATAAGTACATAAATATCTTTCTACTTTGATATGTGTTCAACCTTTGTAGAACCACAGCTAGTCTTAGCCCTGTGAATAAATTAGTCTGCTCTTTTCTTTAGACCTTGCTTGGTTTCCAGTATCGAGGGATTTACATTGGCTGTGGTCCCTATATGGAATGTCTTGCCTATTCAGACTGAAACAATTTGCAATTCCGGAAATCACTTAAATATTGTTTTTTTTTTTCACTAAGTACTATTCATGAATTATAGTTAATGTAATATCTCTATTTACATGCAGGATAATAGTACTGTAGGACATTTTATTTATTTTTTTAAAATGTTATTTATTTGTATTTTTATCCTGTTGTGAACCATTCCGAGCCTCTTGGTATTGACACAGTATGTAAGGGCTGGCATGTTATGTTATACTTCATTCACCTTTCCCAATTTATGCTGTATAACACATTTCTTAAGACAGAGGCCTCCCGTTTTGAAAAGCTTCTCTCAGCCCCTTCCTCTTTCTGAGCAGAAATTCACATGTTCAGGTTCCTTGCTGATTTTGATGGGGAAAACTGTCAGAACAAAAAAGGAAAATATTTGTTGTGTTTACTTTGAGAGGCATGAGAAGGGAGATACACCTCCACCATCTTATAAAGGCAGGGTGGAGCTATTCCACAGGTATTCTTGCATAGTAACATAGTAAATGATGGCAAAGACCAGCTTGGCCCATTAAGTCTGCCCAGTAAAGTGGCTAGGGTTGTGACTGCTGCTCTATGCAGCTTATCTCCCATGCCTTTGATTAACGTTATAAAAACAAGAGTTAATTTAAAACAGTCTTTCCAGAGCTGACAAACAGGGTGCACCAAATATGGCATATCCCTGTTCATCTTGTGCTGCTTAAAACCAACAGCAGCTGTATAACTGTAAATGTGCCGTTGACAAGTAGTAGATGGTGTTAACAATAATCAAGGTGGAAAGAGCAACTGCTTGAATCGGTTACTTCAGATGGGTCTCGGAAAGGAAAACCTGGATTTGTCTAACAAGTCTGAGGTGCCCAAAGAGCTTAGGGGGAAACACCTGCTCCATGGCCAAAAATGAATGAATCTGGTTGCAGACTGTGAATCAAATTGCATAGATGTCTTCTGATCCCATGTGTAGATGGAACCATAGAAAGCAAGAGAGGTGCTCACCCATGCAAACATTGATTCTAGTGAAACACTGATGTGCAGGGTCATTAAGTATGATTTGGTGTCTCCCTAAAAGGAATAATGATCGGGATGTCATCCACATGTGAGAAAGGGGCCACATTAGGGGAGCTAAGACAGACATTGAATGAAAGAGGGGAGCCCTGGGGGACACCCTACCTTAAACAGAAAGAATAAGAAATATCTGCTCTTGTCATGATCGCAAATTGCTCCTTGAGGAAAATTGTCCACTCCAAATCTCTTTTGGTAAGTAAGGCACGGGCCTCCATCTCTGAGCTGAAATCAGCTTGTTGTCTGCCATCTTGGACTAGAATGGAGATCTGGAATTCAAAAGCACAGCCTGCTCTTTGATTTCTTGTGGGGAGGGGGAGGGGAGTGGCACCACATGCTTTCCTCACTGGTTCTCCTCTTTCGTCACTGGTCTTTCCCTCCTTCACTTCACCCCTCTCCACTCTCCTCTGATTGTACACCTCGTGGTCTTTTAGTTCCTTCACTCCCTTCCTTTTCTCCTTTTCTCCCCCACATAACCAAATAGACTTTTCAACAACCTCTTTCTTGCACATGCCTGTATTCCTGTCACTAGTGATGGCCCCCATCTTCACTCTTATCATCTCTCTAATTTCTTCACTCATTCCTGTATCCCATCAGGAAGATTGGAGAGTGGCCAATGTAATGCTGATTTTTAAAAAAGGTTCCAGAAGTGATCCGGGAAATTAGACTGGTGAGCCTGACGTCAGTGCCAGGCAAAATGGTAGAGACTATTATAAAGAACAAAATTACAGAGCATATTCAAAAGCATGGATTAATGAGACAAAGCCAACATGGATTTAGTGAAGGGAAATCTTGCCTCACTTTCTTTGAAGGGGTGAACAAATATGTAGATAAAGGTGAGTCAGTATCTGGATTTTCAAAAGTGTTTGGCAAAGTACCTCATGAAAGACTCCAGAGCAGTGGTTCCCAAACCTGGTCCTGGAGGCACCCCAGCCAATCAGGTTTTCAAGATATCCAGAATGAATATTCATGAGAGAGGTTTGCATTCAGTGGAGGCAGTGCATGCAGATCTCATTTATGAATATTCATTGTGGTTATCCTGAAAACCTGACTGGCTGGGGTGCCTCCAGGACTAGGTTTGGGAACCACTGCTCCAGAGGAAATTGGAGAGTCATGGGATAGGAGGTAGTGTCCTATTGTGGATTAAAAACTGGTTAAAATAAATAAAACAGAGAGTAGGGTTAAATGGTCAGTATTCTCAATGGAGCAGGGTAGATAGTCGGGTTCCCCAGGGGTCCATGCTGGGACCACTGTTTTTTAATATATTTATAAATGATCTTGAGATGGGAGTAACTAGTGAGGTAATTAAATTTGCTGATGACACAAAGTTATTCAAAGTTGTTAAATTGCGAGTGAATTGTGAAAAATTACAAGAGGACCTTACGAGACTGGGCATCTAAATGGCAGATGATGTTTAATGTGAGCAAGTGCAACGTGATGCATGTGGGAAAGAGGAACCCGAATTATAGCCTCATAATGCAAGGTTCCACATTAGGAGTCACAGATGAAGAAAGGGATCTAGGCATAATCTTTGATGATACGTTGAAACCCTGTGCTCAGTGTGCTGCGGCAGCTAAGAAAGCAAATAGAATGTTAGGTATTAGAAAAGGAATGGAAAACAAAAAATGAGGACGTTATAATCCCTTTGTATCACTCCATGGTGCGACTGCACGTTGAATATTGTGGCTAGGACTCTTCAGCTTGGACAAACATAGTAACATAGAGAAGACGGCTGAGGGGGAGATATGATAGAGGTCTATAACATGAGTGAAGTGGAGCAGGTAGACGTGAATCGCTTATTTACTGTTTCCAAAAATACTAGGACTAGGGGGCACGCGATGAAGCTACAAAGTAGTAATTTTAAAATGAATTGGAGAAAGTTTTTCTTCACTCAATGTGTAATTAAACTCTGGAATTTGTTGCCAGAGAATGTAGTAAAAGCAGTTAGCTTAGCGGGGTTTAAAAAAGGTTTCGATGACTTCCTAAAGGAAAAGTCCAAAGACCATTATTAAAATGCACTTGTGGAAAATCCACTGTTTAGGATAAGCAGCATAAAATGTATTTTACTTTTTTGGGATCTTGCCAGGTACTAGTGACCTGGATTGGCCACTGTTAGAAACAGGATGCTGGACTTCATGGACCTTTGGTTTGTCCCAGTATGGCAGTACTTATGTAATCCAGAGACGAGTGGATTATGTTCCTCTACGAGCAAGTGGGGATAGTGAGAATCTCAGAGGTTTAATATATGTGGACCTGTGCACCCATCTTAACCTCAGTATTCTCTCTATCTCAGCAGGTGGATGGACATATCCTGTGCAGCTCTCTGGATGGGCCTTGCTCCTAGCCTGTTCCCTCAGGTTTAGCTGAATGTGGGGTCTTGGCTCGGCTCGGCCATACTGTGGAGTACACCTGGTGGTACCAGGTCCCCCCCCCCCCCCCCCCCCCCCCCCGCATACTTCTTTTGCAGCAGATCTTTGATCACTAGCTCTTGTACCTCTCTACCAAAAAAAAAAAAAAAAGCCTGCAGGATGGAAACACAGTTCTCTGTGCCGTTCTGTCGGGGAATACTTGGACATTCGCTGGGAAAGCGCCAGTGTTTGGCTCCCTGTTTATTCTTCTCCTTTGTAGGATTTTCTGCTGTGACTAAGACTTAGTGCTTTCTCAGTTTTTTCCTTTCCGGTTACTGCTGACACGGTAGCGATTTCTGAGCCTTCTGGAGCAGTTTCCTGAGCACCGCTTGCGGGTCCGGGACTACACCTTCGTTAGATGTGTGTTGTCTGGGAGACTCGGCCATGCTGCTCGGGGACGGGAGCTGTGCATTTTTGGAGGGTGCCGTGGTTTTTTGTTAACCGACGGTCACCATCTTCCTCACATTTTTTGTTACTGTTTTAGCTGCTCACTGTTCCCGGTCTCTCGCTTGGTGCACTTCTTGCTCTGACCCCCGGGCTCCCTGTTGCTCACCTCCTGCTTACAGGATATATTTTCAAAGCCATGGCGTTACTCTGCACAGCAGATGCAGTTTTCTCGCGCTTCTTGCAGTGCCCGTTTTTTCCCCCTTTGGGCATTATGGCTATGAGCCCTAACTTGTTTAAAAAAACTGCCATGTGGTCCCACAGCTATTTTGGGGATGCTGGCTTTTCTGTCTTGGTGACTTCATTTTTTTTTTTGAGCGGGATTTCAGGCTCACTTATTTTGATGGTCGTTCCTACCATTATAGGGAGCTATTTCAGGCGCTTACATCCTGGGGCCTGGGTTGTCTTACTGCCCCAGGTATTTTCATTTTTTTCCTTTTGCCTTGTAGGCTTTGAGCCATTGATAGATTCTCAGCTTGGGATTGCCAGTTGCCACTGTCCTGTGTTATTACTACATTGGTGGTGGCACTGGTTATCTGTGGTACACACACATTGGGCATCTCTCCCACTTGGGTTTCTCATTTTAGTGCTGGTTCCCAGTTCATGACTGGCACAGAGGTGTGTTCCCTTTTATGGGCGTTCTTTTGCTGATTTGCGGTTTTCTGTTTTTTCCAAATGGGTTTTTCAGATAGTTTGATACTACCAACCTGGGATCCGGCATGGTGTCTTCACACCTATCTTGCTACTGCTTTGCGCAGCTCCTTGGTACCCTGTGTTGTTTCAGCACCTGTGGATCTGTGAGGGCCAGCTTCTGGCGGACTCTGGTCTGCTGGGTCTGTGTGCACCTTAGGACCCTAACTTCTTGGGGAAGGTACTCGTGTATCTCTGTTCTGACAATTGCTGTCTCTTGGAGTCTTAGAGGCTAGCGTCACCTTCTTTTCAGTGAGGGCTGGATTCTGGTGTGCATTAGTCTCGTGGTGCAATTTCTTTATGGGGCTTCTTGTGGCCTGCATGGTAGTAGTCTCCATGGCATCTGAAACATCATTTTCTATGGTGCACGCACCCTTCTTTTGTTGCTCCATATAGCTCTCGTTCTCAGCCAGGCTTGTCAGCTTCTGTGTGCAGCCGGTTCCATAAGAGCTTAAAGAACATGAGAGTAGCTGTACTGGGTCAACCATTGGCCTATCTACACCAGCATCCTGTTTTCTACACTGGCCAGAACAGGTCTCAATTACCTGGCAGAACCCCGGAACTTGCATTTTCTATTCTCCAACCCCAGACAAGTTCTAGTGCTCAGCCACACCGTCTAATTCTTGACACTCTCTGCGAGAAGTTAGTGCTGGTTTTAGCATTGGACACCTGATACGACTTCGAAGTCACTATTAGCAAGCTCTGTTCTCTAGCAATCTTGTTCTCTAGTAATCTTGTTCCTGGAGAGGGTCTCCATCTCCAGATGGTGGGCCTTGTGCTGTTTTCGGGCGCCAGACCTTGGTCCTTCGGACGTCAGACCTTAACCCGTCTATGGGTGTCAGGCCTGGCTCTGGCTCTGGACATCAGGCCTGTCTCCGTCTATGGGAGTTGGACTTTGCTCCATTTTTGCTTCTCGACCTCTGCTCCGTCTCTGGACGGCAAGTCGCGGCTCTGGCCCTGGTTATAGAGATTGGCTCTGCTTTGCCTGACTCTGTCTTGCCTGTCAGCCCTTTATTCATATCGGGATGCCGAGTCTTTTCCGACTCTGAATTTTTGGGTCGGTCCATTTTCCAGTGGTCTTCCTGTTGCCCTCCTTGGCTAAGGGGTTTCTTCCAGATGTGGTCTTCGGGTCTCGATCTGTATTGAAGGTCCAGTCGGGCTTTGTTTTGGAATTCAGCTTTGGTTCCTTCTGTGGGGTCGGGCCACACCCCCTTTCCTGTCTCCGGCCCTAGGGGCCTAGATTTCAGCTGGGTCAGTGGCTCCAGCCTCTTTCAGCTGTACATTTTTGGCTTGTCGTGATGGCTTTGGTTTCCGGAAGGCCGACTTTTGCTCCTCTCCTGGTGCTTTGTCCTTACAGGTTATGGGGAGTTGGCCTTCTTCCGTCTCAGGCCAATTTCTGTTGCTCAAGACTGAATTCTTTCCTGATAGGGAACCAGGACTCCCTCTCTGCCCTTCGGATTAGTTGTCTAGTCTTGTCCGGTTTCTAGAGGGCGAACCTTCCCTCATTGTAGCAAGGCAACTTCTTACTGCTGTCTGTTTGAAGAGTGGGCCTTAGTCTCCTTGTGGGCTCTTGTGTTAGCCATCCTCTCTGTTTTTCGATTTGCTCGTTTTGCTGGCTCTAGGGCATTCTTCTGGCCCCGGCAGGTCAGTCAGGAATTTTCACCGGCTTTGAACCTCAGTTTTCTCTGGCTGGCCTACATGACAGTTCTAACCTCTGGGTCTTACCTGGCCTCTGGCTATATTGGTCTTCTCATTAGTAGTAGTATTATTATTATTATTACTACATTTGTATCCCACGCTTTCCCATGTGTGTGGAGCCTTGTTCTATCTCTGCTCATGAGTTTTTAGGGGCTGGCTCTGGGCTGCTTGGAGTGGCTGTCTTCTTTGCGAGCTGGTCTGGTTTTTCCATCCCCAGTTTGGGACTCAGTTGGTGTGTCTTAGGAGGTCAGCCCAGTCTCTTCTGAGGACGTCGGCCTTCCTCATTAGGTCATCAACTGGATTTGCACCTTGAATGGCTGCAGAGTAGTCTTTCAGTGATTAGTCTTGGCTCTGTTGTTGCCACTCCGGTGCTCTTGCTTCTACTGGTCCTGAGGGCATTTCTTTTTCCCTCTCAGGATGGCGAGTTCTCTTGGGATTGTACCTCTCCTACTCCCTTTCGGTTTTGGGTTCTGACAGTGTTGCTACCTGTTGGGGTTTGTTTGATTGTTGTGGTCCCCACCCTACTTCAGGACTGCTTTGGTACATCCCACTCGTCTCTGGATTGATCTGTGGGACGCTATGGAAGGTAAAATTAGCCCTTACCTGATCATTTTCTTTCCATTAGTCCCAACAGATCAATCCAGAGGTTGATTATGACTGTCTGTTTGCTTGCTTTCTTTCATTTGTTTAGGTTTCTTAAAAAAAAAAAAAGGAATTACACACAGCGTCAAGCTGCAGTTTACCGCTTTGGATATTTCTCTCCTGCAAGAGCAGTGAATGAGGAGCCTACTTGGTTTTATTAGAGGCAGGAGAGCACTTCTATGTTGGATTTATTCGTCTTCCATTGCTTTGGTATCAGCAATACTGAGGGTTAAAAGATGGCTGCACAGGTCCACATATACTAAACTTCTGAAGTTTTCTCTATCTCCACCTTCTGGTAGAGGGACATAACCCACTCGTCTCTGGATTTGTTGGGACTAATGGAAAGAAAATGATCAGGTAAGGACTAATTTTACCAAACTAGACAAAACAAACTTCTTGAAAAGATAGTTTTAAGATTCCTTCTAAATAAAACATAGGAGTCAGATTGAATAAAACATAGTGAGAATTCTTGCCAAAATTTAGAGGCTTGATAAACCAACAATAGTTCATGAATTTTCAATCCTACAATCTTTTTCTAAAGGGTAGCCAAAAGGAGAATTGTTTATGGTTCATTGGGATCTAAGTGAAGATGTGAACTGAAAGTTATCCAACATATAAGCTGGAATAGTTTTAACTAAAACCTTAAATAAAAAGCAAGCAAACTTGAACGTAACCCTGGCCTTTGTTGGCAACCAGTGTAATTTTACAAAATACCCTGAGATCTTGTCTAATTTTTTTTTTTAAGAAAAAATTAAATGCATCACTGTGTTCTGTATTGTCTGAAGATTTCTCAACATTAATGCTGGCGACTAAGTATAAATTATTTTACTGGAAGGACATGGGGGAGCAGGAGGGGATTGTGGCTGTATTTGATGCCATAGTCTGAAAAATATCTTTAAAATTGCTTCTCTTTGGCAGTTTTGAAATGCAGAGACCTATAATTGAGTCTCAAGGGGAATATAGAGTAACACATCTCCATTTTTTCACAAAAATAAGTTATTCCTTTGTTACATCTTATGGGAGGCAGTGGTGTTGGACTAAGTGGGCTCATTATGCTGTATTGTCCCAAAGAAATAGCATGGTGGTAGCAGGAAGAAGTTACAGGAGAAGTGGATGGAGATTGGAAGAGGGTAAGGGGTCTTTGGTTTGGTTTTCCTCATGATTTGGCTAGTAAGCCCTGGCTTTCCATTCTCACTCCCAGCACAGCTGTACTACAGGCTTCTTTTGGGGTGTGTGACCTGTGTGGCTGTGCAGGGCCCCATGAATGAGGGGGCCTTCTATAGTGGTGTGCCACCCCCCCCCCATATCCTTCCACATCATGTGAGCCAGGGAAAGAGGAGAATGGGAGGAGAATGGTTTTGGGCAGAGAATGGAGGCGAAAGAAGGGAATGTTTGGTAAAAACAGAGAGAAGAGGGATTTTGTGCTGGAGTTACCATTAATAAAGGAAGGGGCATTGTGCCAAAGCTGTTCACTAAATGAGGTGCCAGTTTCCATTTTTGCACAAGGCACTAGTCTGTGCTAACTCAGCTCCCAAGCCAACCACTTACTCTGCGACTGCTACAGCTTTAGCTGATGGGCTGGCACACAGTGGATTGACATGAATGCTCGCCTATGGGTTCACTGATTTCTTGCTCAGCATGTGATCTTTGGGGTTTTCTGTCCGAGAGCAGGAAGCACCACATGCCAAATGTGGCCCTAGGTGCTGTGGAGCAACTGAACTTCCAAGGTTTGTGCATGCAGGTGGTGGAGCATCTCCATTCTGGATGTGGAACTGTGAGTTCTAGATGTGAATGGTGTCTGGTGCTCTGGGAAGGGGGAGTAGGAATATGATCCTTGCCAGGAAGGGTGGGGATAAAAAAAACTTGAAATGTATGATGAATCTGCTTAGGAGGGATGGGTGAGCCTAGCCTACAGGGGAGGGGCACTGATTAAGGTACAGTGAGAGGGAACCTAATGGGGGGATGAATTAGTAGTGGGCAAGGCAGGTCAGGAGGAAGTAAAGACCAGAGATGGTGGAGTTAAGCATCCTACCCCAAAACAAAAGTCAAATTGCACTGGGAGAAAGAAGTGAAGGAAAAAGAGAATACGATAAGAGGAGGAAGAAGACATTAAGGTGGTGAGGGACTGAGCAGTGGCATAGCTAGACAGCCAATTTTGGGTGGTCCTGAGCCCAAAGTGGGTGGGCACAAAATTTTCTCTCTACCCCCCCGTCCTCCAGCACTTCCCAACTCAAAATATAAATACTTTAGCTGACGAGGATCCCCAAGCTCTGTCCGCTGAAGACTTCCACCAAAGATGGCCAGAACTCTTTTACCAAGCTTGGCAGGCACCTTGAGCCACCGATGCCGGCATTCTATACATGGTTAGTTGTCAGTGGCTCAAGGATGATGTCCCCATTTGCCAAGCTCAGTAGAAAGGAGTTCTGTCTGCTTTCAGAGGAGATCCTCAGCTCGCAGGGCTTGGGGATCCCCACCAACTACAGCAAGGGTCAGGACTGCTGTTAGCCGTGCTAGGGCCCAGGGCAAAAAATAAAGGGGAAAGGGAAATGGGACTTGATATACCTCCTTTCTGAGGCTTTTGCAACTACATTCAAAGCGGTTTACATATATACAGGTACTTATTTTGTATCTGGGGCAATGGAGGGTTAAGTGACTTGCCCAGAGTCACAAGGAGCTGCAGTGGGAATCAAACTCAGTTCCGCAGGATCAAAGTCCACTGCACTAACCACTAGGCTACTCCTCCAATTTCCTCTCCACTCTGCCTCCTCTCCTTAAGTGAACTACTCACAACACAAGGCCAGGCCTCAACAAATTGCTTCTAGTCCAGTAAACAATGAAGAATCAATCAAATACTTTGTTCTAGAAGACATGTCCTATGTGACTCTCATATAAAATCAGAGTTCTATATTGTATGAAATTGAGGTACTTTATGTACTTCCATGGTTACGTTTTTCATATTAAAAATATACCATACTTTCACTAATCACCTACCTCAGTAGGGGGAGGCTTCTGTTTTAAAATGAGAAGAACACGCCACGCCACTGTTAACATCTTATGATTCTATTGAAATTAGACTTCAGGGCTCAGAAATCTTCACCTTGATTACTTTACCAAGAAGATGGTGTTTTTACTTTCGGGCTGTTAGGTAATGATGCGTATCCTACTGCATTTCTTCCTCATTCCTTGCAGAATGATAGAGTTTCCCTTATTTGAGACATAACATAACTCAGTGGTTCATTTGCATGTGTAAATGTAACATTAAGCACAGAAGCCCTGGCTGCTCATGTCCTCTGAAACCAGGCTTTTAAAATGACTCTGGCAGTTCTCCTGTTGTCGCATATTCCCACTATTACATTTGGTTATATGTGACTGCCTTGATGATGTTCAGCTGTTATTGCTGTTTCCAGAATAAAGGAAATCCCTGTAAAATTTCACTTGAGAGCCAATTTGACTGTTCTTGTGTGCATATTTCTACATGTTGATTTTTTTTTATAACGGTGTGTGTTGCTTGGAAGTGGATGACAAGGCTCTCCCTTTCTTATGCTTCTATAACAGAAAGATGTCTGTTTACTACCGTACTCCAGTGGAGTAGGGTTTCATGTATTGAATATCTAGGTATCTGTAGTGTGTGGGCCAAGGTCATTTGCTTCATTTGGGTAGGCTGAAAATGTTGGATTTTTCCAACAAATGATTCAGAGAGGAAATTATCTAACTGATAGTTTTGAAAGATCAAGATTGGCATCTTCACTTCTGGTTTGGTATACCCACTGTACAGAGAAATGAATTAAGACAGTGAGGTGGTGGATCCTTGGCCTCAGATCGGGCTAGAGTCCTGTCTCAGGCATGAGCACTAATCACCAGACGGAACTGCTGCCATTGCTGTTTACTTGTGACTTAGGCTGGTGTTTGCCCAAAGATCTGTGTATGCTTTCGGGATGTTTAAAAGTTTGTGTCCAGACTTGTGTTTTTAGTAGACAAAATAAGGAAGATCCCTTGCAAAAGCTTTAATAGGGGCAGGTACAGGCACGTACAGTATGTATCATCTAGGCATCCTGGACCATTATGTAAACAAGCATGACATAAGTTAAATGTCTTCAAGAAGGGCAGATTGAATTACAGTGATATAGTCTAGCAGCAGGTACAAGAGAGAGATCCTTCCAGTTTATAGCTCTTCCTTTCTATATCTGTTTATGGTTTACATTTCAAATGCCCTCCTACCTTTTTCTGTAATCTCCTATATAATAATTTGTCAATCTGCGTACCTGGATGGCTGGCTGGGTTTGGAACTGTATGCAAATGAGCTACTATGTAATCTGCTCGCCTCCAGCCTTCCCTTCCCTCTGTGTCCCGCCCTTGCAGAAAGAGGAAATTACGTCAGAGGAGGGCAAGACACTGAGAGGGAAGGGAAGGCTGGAGGTGAGCTGATTACGTAGTAGCTCATTTGCATACAGTTACAAACCCAGCCGAGCCTGCCGCTTTCACTGACACTGCGGTGACTTGAGGTATAAAAGTTTTAAAGGAAGGGCGGCAGGAAGGAAAGGAGGGCTGTTGTGGGAGAAGAGGGCAGACAAATGCGGGCTGGGGTTGAACTGGAACCTGGGTGCTTAAAAGGGGGGCAGGTGGGGTCTGGGGCAAGTCACTGGACATGGATGGGAGGGGAGGGCAGAGGAGAATCGCTGGACATCGATGGGAGGGGAGGGCAGGGGAGAATCACTGGACATGGAGGGAGAGAGGAGAAATCACTTAGACCATATCCTTCCTAGGGTCCGTTTCATTTTTGGAGAAACGGACTTTTTTGCTTGTGTTTTGATGTTTTATTACTCTATTAGAAGCCTGTGGTAGCCCTGCCTGTTCCAGACACTGCATCACAGCACCAGTACTTGAAGAGAACTAGTCGATCCCATGGATTCAGGTGTCTTTCCCAGAGCTAGCCTGGGATTGTTTGCTGGGAAATGCCATAGAGACAGTGTACCCAGCTCCTGAAGATATAGCTAGAAAGGGTAATCTCATCTATTGCACGCTACCAACACCTGTGGGTGAGAGTCGGGATGCATTAACATGAGAGGTAGTCTGACATTTACAAATTGGTGTCGCTTCAAGTTTGGCATTAATGGAAGGTGCAGGTGAAGAAATGAAATTGGAGAGAATTGCCAGGTAGTTGTCAGTGAAGGATCATCATGCTGCAGCCTCAAGTCAAGCTGGTTATGAAGGAGCCACCAGGGGCATGCTGCTGGGTCAAACAAAACGAGCAAAAAACACACCCAAAGATACTTTGGTGAAGGCCATTCTTGAAAAAACAAACAAATCATCAAAATTATGGGTGTCTAGCTAATTCCAAAACTTTCACATAGTTGAAGCTGAAAACCTTTAATACCCAGAGGTTTACATCTTGTCCTAGGACAGGCCATAGTATCATCATCCTCCTTTGTTTGAAAAATTATGTTGGACTGTAGATATAGAGCTCCCCCTATCCCTAAGGGTGAGCCCCTGTAATTTCTTCCTGTATCTTTAGACTTTTACCTCAGTCAGAACCAGGGCCGGAATCTGGTAGCAAGAGCCTTCATGTACAGCCTTCTGAGGACTGTATGCCCCCACCCCAGCTTGCTTAGCTCAATCATGGCAGTGACAGCCCTTTGCTGGGAGCCATTCAGCAGGGCTCCTTCTGGATTCCTGCAATCACAGACCCTGTGTCTGACCACTTGGTGTCACTCTTAAGCACTGAACATGGCTCCTTTCCCTGTGGGCTCTGAATGCTCACTCTATAGCATACATCGCCAAGTCCAGGGAGTAGAAAAGATTTGACCCAGTAATTGAGGACATGATAGAGCACAGCAGTGTGGACTGACCTAAGATTAAATCTTTATGTAGCTGGTGTTTGGCATCTTTCAAAAATTGCAGTAAGAAGAGGTTTGTGATCAAGTTGTATTGATCTAATTTGATACATTTACCGACTGCTGTGTTTCATCCTTCTTGTTACAGGCACAGATGAAGGGTCATGGATTTGATATACCACCTTTCTGTGGTACAACCAAAGTGGTTTACCCTTATTATAACAATATCACTCATTTGATTGACAGCTGTCAGGGAGAGCTTAGTTAAACCTGGGTTAAAGGGAAGGTGTCTCAGCACTGTCCCCATTATTTTCAGAATCCGAAGTAAATGCCACCGTGATAACCATGAAATGACTAATGCAGAGGGATTGAACAAGGCATATCAACTTGAAGATTAGAGGAAATACTAATTTATGTATTTATTTATTGGGATTTACAATATTAACCGCTATTAGGAGGAGATTGCCCAAGGCAGTGTGCAACATAAGCAAAAAACTTATGATAATGTTAAACAGCATAACAATAGTGAAATGATCAAACATAAGCATAAATGAAATCAATGAGGTAAACTTGGAGATGGCAACTTGAATCCTAGAAATGGGAGTAACGTGATATAGTATTGGGAATATATACAGTGCAATCCGCTTAAGTGCAAGGGTCTGGGACCAGAGAAATGCATGCAGTTAACCAGAGCGTGCACTTAACCGTTGTGACCCAAAGAAGCTTGACATCTGATAAACGTATGTACAGTACTGTTTATTATTATGCGTACAGTATACAGTCTCAGTTAACTAACATTAGGCTTTACTTGAAGTAATCAGTTATAGTCCTCTGTACACTCTTGAGTCCGTGAGTTCCATAGACTATATTTGCCAGACGGTAAAAACTGTCATAGCACTGACATCCAGTGGCCTCCAGATAGGCCCGCACGATGTTGACACTCTCCAGCGCTCTTGCAAAAGTGACAGGAGGAGGTTATTGAATTTCATCAGCGTGTGCCTCATTGCTCATTTCTTAATCTGTTCCATCATCAGCTGTTGTTGCCTGCGTTTAGGCGCATATCTCAACATCAGTGCTGTCTTCAGCTGTTTGTAGATCGTAATCAACAGCTACGTAGCGATGGAACTCCTCTTCAGTAACACCGGCTGGTATGTCAATAACCTCTTCATCTGACACGTTTGCAACAGCTGCATCCCCCTCCACATCCTTAACAAAGCTTGCCCGCTTGTAGCAGTTCACAGTGGTTGCCTGTGTAACATGATTCAAGGTTTCTTTCTGCATATGTAGGGAATCCAACAGTGATAGATTACGAGCCAGTTCAACAAGACGTTTATCCTTGCCAATCTGGTCATCCATAACGCTCATCAGATGACGTAGCACAAGAGCCTGATGATGTTGTTTGAAATTGGCTATTATGCCCTGATCCATAGGTTGGATCAGAGAGGTAGTGTTTGGTGGGAGGAAGACCACCTTGACGTTAGACAGCCTGACATCATCCCTGTGTGCAGCACAATTATCACAAAGCAGCAAAATCTGACGCTTTTGTGCCCGCATTCTAGTGTCTAACTTTTTTAGCCACTGCTTCCAAATTTCCCCAGTCATCCATGAATTTGCGTTAGCCTCATATGACACAGGAAGTCGCTTAACTTTCTTGAAGCAACGGGGCTGTTTGCTGTTTCCAATGACGAGGGGTTCCAACTTCTCACTCCCATCCATTTTGCAGCAAAGGAGGATCATCAGTCGGTCCTTCGATGTTTTACCTCCAGAAGTTTCAGCATGTTTGAATGCAAGTGTTCCATCAGCAATCGCTTGCCAGTAGAGTCCCAGGCAGGAGAAAGCAGCGGCGGAGCCAAGTGGAAGGATGGAGACGGAGCGGAGTGCAGAGGGGCGCATGGCCAAGATGGTGGTGACTCTCTGAGAAACGTGGGAGCGGAGCCTGCTGAGGAAAAAGGCCAGGAGGAAGGTGCAAGCAGGATGGAGGTGCTGGGGACTGTGGAGGAAGTGCAACATTTAGAGGAGAGAAGGTTGGTGGAGAGCACTGGCAGGAGGGAGGAGGCGATGCCAGGCAAAGGAGCACTGCATGTGGTGGAGAAAGCCCCTGTGGGGGAAGAAATGGCAGGGAAGGAAGTGGAGAAGTGGTTTCAAGAACTAAAAGCAGAATTTGCAGGGGTCCAGAGAGACATTCAGGTTGCCATGAGGGATTTCCGGGCTTAACTCAGGGACCGGGGCTCCAGGGTTGGAGAAATGGAGGAGGAAGTGGACAGCCTTAAGAAGGATATAAGCAAAGTTAAAAGCAGATTTCAAAAAGAGGAGGAGGACTGGCAAGGGGTGAAGGATCAACTGGAGGACCTGGAAGATAGGTCCTGCAGGAATAATCTGCGTTTCAAAGGAATCCCTGAACTAGATATCTTTACTTATTGTGTTGTAGTAATTTGAGAGTTGTGTGGGTACATACTACCCCCTGAGGGAGAAGGTGAACAGCAGGAATTCCATATCCAGAGGGCGCATCGAGTGGCGGGGTCACGCCGGGATTCTAATCCAAGGGACATTGTGGTACGCTTTGCGGATTTCCCTTTGAAAGAGAAGATACTGGCCAAGGCGAAACAAATGGGGGAAATAAAGTTGAAGAACTGCAAGATTGGAGTGTTCCAGGATTTGGTCTGGATAACTTTGTAGAAGCGTAGGTCCTTCAGAGAGGTCACCCAGTTTATGAGATGTAAGGGGATAAGATATAGGTGGCTTTTCCCCTTTGCCATGTGGTTAACTGTGCAGGGCAAGTTGTGCAAGGTGCAGACTCCAGAGGAAGTGTGGACAGCCTTGCGGGCACTGGGATACAGGGAGGTTCCGGTGGAGGGGTGAGAGAAGACCAAGGAAAAGAGAAGGGCTCAAGAGTGACAGAGGAGGGAAGTCTGGGAGCTGACAGCGGCAGAGGACGGTGAAATGTCTGTCAGCAGAGTGGAGAGCATTTGAGACTGGCGGGCTTATGATACAGAGGGCTGGAAGTCGTAATGACGAAGGGGAATGTAGGGTGGGAGGTTATGTTGTGCATTGGGCAGGGGGGGGGAAATGTGATAATCAGAAGGGAGTTAATTAAGGGAGGGGGATTGGAGATGAAGGGGATGGTCAGGGTAGGCTTTATTAAAGGAATTTTGAGGGGGGAGGGGTAGTGGGTGGGGTTGAGGGAGGGACAGGCGGGGAGTAAAGGATATAATGGTTGTAAGTATGGGTAAAGCCCTGGGGGTGTGAGTAATTTTCCTGGATTTGGCTGCTCTGCGAACGGGCAGGTCAGGGGATGTAGGGGGGAGGGTGGGGGAGGATGGGGAGGGAGGGGTTGGGCAAGGGGGGGAAAGGTGGGGAGTACAGGTGAAGAGAGGGAGAGGAGTCTGGTGGGAAGAGGGGCGAGGGGGGAGTTTCTGGTGTTGGGAACATGGAATGTAAATGGATTAAATAATAGAGGGAAACAGAGTAGGCTGTTTAAGGAGTTGGGTAGGTTGTAGTGGGGGATTACATTTTTGCAAGAAACACACTTGAGGCTGAGGGATGCACATTTGTTACAGCGCAGACAATATAGAGAGGTGGTGGTACATCAAGGGGGGGGGGGGCCCAAGAAGATGGGCGGGGTGGCAATTTTGATTCGACATAATTGTGGGTTTGTCTCAAATCAAGTGTTCCGAGATAAGGAAGGGCGTTGTATAGCGGTCAGAGGGTGGTTGCAGGGTAAAGGAATGGCATTGATTAGTGTTTATGCACCGAATGGGAATCAGAAGAATTTTCTACAATAAGTTGGGGGAGGATCTAATGGGATTTATGGGGGGACAGGTGATAGTGGGGGGGGGGGATTTCAGTATGGCGCCGGATGCGCGATTGGATCACTCAAAGGGGGGAGGGATGCAGAGTAGGCCTGGGAGGGGGGCTTTGAGGCGGTTTATGAAAGGGTTGGGGGTGGTGGATTGTTGAAGGCTTTTACATGGAACACAGAGGAAGTATACTTTTTACTCCCATGCAGCACAGAGTTACTCCAGGATAGACGGGATTTGGATTTATCATAATGATTGGCATGGGGTGGAGGAGGCGGAGATAGAACCAATTTGTGTTTTGGACCATGCGCCAACATGGGTTAAACTGAAGGGGGGGGGGGGTGGTGGTAAGGGAAATTGGAGATTGAATGAGGCTTTGTTGGGGGAAGAGCATATAAGGGAGGACATTAGACACACCATTCAAGAATTTAGGCAGTTTAATGATATGGGGGAGGTGTGAGATGGTACATTATGGGATGCGCTGAAGGTAGTGGTGAGGGGGGTATTGATTAAATGGGGGGCCCGTAGGAAGAGGGAGAGGGGGCAAAGATCCTTGGAGTTGAGACAGAGACTGCTGTACATTGAACAGTTACATAAACGTAATCCGGGAGCTAGGCTTTGGGAAGAACTTAAACAAGCAAGAGAGGATTTGAAGCAGTTGCAGATGGAGGAGGTTGAATTTATGAGAACTCGACTCAAGCAACAATATTTTGAGTTTGCTAACAAATCCAGTACATTACTAGCTAGATATTTGAAAGCACGAAAGGGGCGCTCCCATATACAGAAGATAAGGGACGGGGGGGGGGGGGGGGGGGATGGAAGTATACTGACATGGATATTGGGGAATGTTTTTTGAGATACTACAAAGAGCTATATAAAACCTCTGAGAGTGTTTCGGAGGAGGATATGGTTCAATATTTAGATTGCATCCCATTGCAATGGCTAGAGTAGGGGGAGAAGGCTCGTCTAGGGGAACCTATTCAATTAGAGATTCAAAGGGTGATTAGTCGGTTGCCTAATGGGAAAGCTCTGGGACTAGATGGGTATTCGGCCAGGTTCTATAAAAGCTTTGTGAGAGAAGTGGGGGATTTGTTAGTAAGAGTGGGTAATGGTGTGTTAGAGGGAGATAAGCTCCCGCAGTCTATGTTGGAGGCGGGTGTATTGGTCCTGCCTAAGCCGGGGAAGGATCTGGCTCTGTGTGGATCTTATAGGCCCATTTCCTTATTACATAGTGGCTAAGGTAATAGCTAACAGACTGGCACGGGTACTTCCGAAATTGGTGCACCTGGATCAAGCGGGATTTATTCCCAGGCGGCAGGTAGGAGATAATGTCAGGCGTACCTTGCGTTTGATTTGGGAGGCTCAAAAGTGGGGTGATGATACGGTTTTGTTGGCAATTGATGCGGAGAAGGCCTTTGATAGAGTCAGTTGGAATTTCCTGCGGGCAGTGTTAAAGCGTATGGGCTTGGGAGAGGCTTTTTGCGCATGGCTAGCTGCCTTATATGATCAGCCTAAGGCGCGCATTAGAATTAATGGGGGATATACCAATTATTTCCCAATAGGGCGTGGGACTAGGCAGGGGTGCCCGCTGTCTCCCCTTCTATTTGCTTTGTATATGGAACCCTTAGCAGAGATAATACATCAACATCCAGGGGTGCGGGGGATAAGGGTTGGAGGGAGGGACCATCTCATTGCCTTGTTTACGGATGATGTGTTGTTGTATGTGACGAATCCGGAGCATACGCTTACTAGTGTAGTGGAGATTTTGAGGGAATTTGAGAGTCTAGCAGGATTGAAGGTTAATATTCAGGTGCTGGAACTACTAGGGTTTGTAATAAATTACCACAAGTCCCATCTCACTCCTTTTCTAAAATTGGAGTTCATTAGAGCACTGCTGGACACGAGGACAGTTCGGGCCTATCACCCTGAGGCACGGGCGGACAACCTTCTGTCCTTGGTGTCCATGGTTTGGAATTGGAGTTTATTAGAGCGCTGCTGAACACGAGAACAGTTCGGGCCTATCTCCCCGAGGCACGGGCGGACAACCTTCTGTCCTTGGTGTCCATGGTTCGGGCGTCTCAACAGGTCACAGCTTGGCAGATGTTGAGACTCCTGGGGCACTTGGCCTCCACAGTTCATGTTACGCCCATGGCATGCTTGCATATGAGATCTGCTGAATGGGCCCTAGTTTCTCAATGGCATCAGGCCACGGGGGATGTAGAAGTTGTCATCCAGCTGTCCACCGACTTTCGAAATTCCCTGCAGTGGAGGACAGTTCGATCCAGTCTGACCATGGGACGCCCATTCCAAATCCCTCATCCGCAGAAGGTGCTGATGACAGATGCATCTCTCCTGGGGTGGGTGGCTCATGTAGGTGGGCTTCACACTCAGGGAGCCTGTTCTACCCAGGAAACAGGTCTTCAGATCAGCCTCCTGGAACTCCGAGCGATCTGGTACACTCTGAAGGCCTTCAGATATCGGCTGTCAAACCAAATTATCTTAATTCAAACAATCAGTTTGTGATGTACTACAACAAGCAGGGAGGCACCAGATCTCGCCCTCTGTGTCAGGAGGCCATCCAGGTGTGGCTTTGGGCGCCATCATGGCATGTTTCTCCAAGCCACTTATTTGGCCGGCATAAACAACAGTCTGGCTGACAGGCTGAGAAGGGTAATGCAACCTCACGAGTGGTCATTTAATATGGGCATAGCCCGCAATATCTTCCGAGTATGGAGCACCCCCTCGGTGGATCTTTTTGCCACTCAAATCAATCACAAGGTCCCTCAGTTCTGTTCCAGGCTTCAAGCCCACGACAGATTAGCATCAGATGCCTTTCTCCTACATTGGGGAACAGGCCTTCTGTATGCATATCCTCCCATACCTCTGGTGGGAAAGACTCTGCTGAAACTCAAGCAAGACTGTGGAACCATGATTCTGAGCACCATACTGGCCGCGTCAGATCTGGTTCCCTCTTCTTCTGGAGTTATCCTCCGAAGAACTTTGGAGATTTGAGCGTTTTCCGACTCTCATCACTCAGAACGAGGGGTCGCTTCTACATCCCAACCTCCAGTCTCTGGCTCTCATGGCCTCGATGTTGAGAGCCTAGAATTCGTTTCCTTGCATCTTTCGGAGGGTGTCTCCCAGGTTTTGCTTGCTTCCAGGAAAAATTCCACCAAGAGGTGTTACTCTTTCAAATGGAGGAGGTTTGCCATCTGCTGTGACAAGACCGTTGATCCTCTTGTCCTACACAGACCCTGCTTGAATACCTTCTACACTTGTCAGAGTCTGGTCTTAAGACCAACTCTGTAAGGGTTCACCTTAGTGCAATTATTGCTTATCAACGTGTAGAAGGTAATTCTATCTCTGGACAGCCTTTAGTTGTTCGCTTCATGAGAGGTTTGCTTTTGTCATTCTCACCCAGCTGATGAAAGCTCCTTTCGAGCCACTGAATTCCTGCCATCTGAAGTACTTGACCTGGAAGTTCATTTTCTTGGTGACTTGTACTTCAGCTCGTAGGGTCAGTGAGCTTCAAGCCCTAGTAGTGGATGCACCTTATACTAGGTTTCATCACAACAGAGTAGTCCTCCGCATGCATCCTAAGTTTCTACCGAAGGTGGTGTTGGAGTTCCATCTGAACCAGTCGATTGTCTTGCCAGCATTTTATCCCTGTCCTCATGCCCACCCTTGTGAAAGCAGCTTTCACACCTTGAACTCAAGAGAGCACTGGCCTTCTACATGGAGCGGACGAAACCCTTCAGACAGTCCGCCCAGTTGTTTGTTTCTTGTGAAGAAAAGAGGTTTTAGTACCCTTGTATAAGACATTGGTGAGGCCCCACCTGGAGTATTGTGTTCAGTTTTGGAGGCCGTATCTTGCGAAGAATGTTAAAAAAAAAAAAACTGGAAGCGGTGCAAAGAAAAGCTACGAGAATGGTATGGGATTTGCGTTACAAGTCGTATGAGGAGAGACTTGTTGACCTGAACATGTATACCCTGGAGGAAAGGAGAAACAGGGGTGATATGATACAGACGTTCAAATATTTGAAAGGTATTAAACCGCAAACGAACCTTTTCCAGAGAGGGAAAGGCGGTAGAACTAGAGGACATGATATGAGATTGAAGGGGGGCAGACTCAAGAAAAATGTCAGGAAGTATTTCTTCACGGAGAGAGTGGTGGATGCTTGTAATGCCCTCCCCCGGGAGGTGGTAGAAATGAAAACGGTAACGGAATTCAAACATGCGTGGGATAAACATAAAGGAATCCTGTTCAGAAGGAATGGATCCTCAGGAGCTTAGCCGAGATTGGGTGGCAGAGCCGGTGGTGGGAGGCGGGGCTGATGCTTGGGAGGCGGGGATAGTTCTGTGCAGACTTATACAGTCTGTGCTGGGTCTGGTGGTTGGGAGGCGGGGATAATGCTGGGCAGACTTATACGGTCTGTGCCCTGAAGAGGACAGGTACAAATCAAGGTAGGGTATACACAAAACGTAGCACATATGAGTTTATCTTGTTGGGCAGACTGGATGGACCGTGCAGGTCTTTTTCTGCCGTAATCTACTATGTTACTATGAGGCATATTTTCAAAGCACTTAGCCTTCCAAAGTTCCATAGGTTTCTATGGAACTTTGGAAGGCTAAGTGCTTTGAAAATATGCCTCTATGTATCACAACAGGAGGGGAATCGCCATTGGGAAACGCACAATCTCCAATTGGCTAGCAGATTGCATTTCCTTCACTTATGCCCAGGCTGGGCTGACTTTGGGGGGCCATGTCACGGTTGATAATGTCAGAGCCATGGCTGCGTCGGTGGCTCACTTTAAATCAGCCTCCATTGAAGAGATTTGCAAAGCTGCAACGTGGTCTTCAGTCCACACATTCACATCACATTACTGCCTTGAGCAGGATACTCAACGCAACAGTCGGTTTGGGCAGTCAGTGCTGCAGAATCTGTTTGGGGTTTAGAATCCAACTCCACTCCCCCTAGGCCCTTTTTATTCTGTTTCAGGCTGCACTCTCAGCTAGTTGTATATAGTTTCAGGTTAACCTATGTTTGTCCTTGTCGTTGCGAGGTCCAATTGACCACCGTTTGTTGTTTTGGGTGAGCCTGGAAGCTAGGGATACCCCAATTGTGAGTATAATACAGCCTGCTTGTCCTCAGAGAAAGCGAAGATACTTATCTGTTGCAGGTATTCTCCGAGGACAGCAGGCTGATTATTCTCACATACCCGCCCACCTCCCCGTGGAGTTGTCTCCTCTATCTCTCTCTCTTTTTACTCTTCACTGAACTGAGGCGCGCAGCCGCATGGTGGGCGGGAAGATACTCTGCGCATGCGCAGTCCGACACGTGGCGTGCTCAGAAGGCTCTAGCAAATTTTTTGCTACAGGAAATGCTGGTTCCCGGGCCGGCGCAGATCGCCGACCCAATTGTGAGAATAATCAGCCTGCTGTCCTCTGAGAATACCTGCTACAGGTAAGTATCTTCGCTTTCCTTGTTGCTCTCACACAGGTCTGTCCCTCAGACTAAAACAGTTTTTTAGCCCAGGTGTATGTTCTTGCTTATTATAATTACACATGTCTGGGGTACTTGAGGAATGCTGCTGAGAATCCCTGAACCTAAAAGATGCAGTTGTTCCATTTTATTGCTGGAAATATGGCTAATGTTTTTTGCCAGAAACAAGATTATCTTGTCCTCGGTAGTGAAGATAATCCAATCAAATGATGCCCTTTCTCTTTGTCTCCCTTCTTGGTCTTCTGTTGGCCTTTTCTAATTCTGTCTCTAAATGAAACTTCTTCCTCCCCTCCAACTCACTGCTTTCCCTCTTTGTTTCTTTCTCTTCAGACCTGTGCTGGGATTGAAGTGCCATCACTTGCGGGATGCAGGAGCACTGCAGAGCTAGCCTGTCCTGCTGCATACACGCTAACCTCTGGCTGGGAGCCCTGGAGCCCACGGACTGCTAAAGAACTCGGCTTCATCTTGGACATTTCTGAAGGCAGATAGATGCCTGCTCACGAGATTAATATTGTGAGTGTAAATTGAATTTTTAAAAAACATTTTGCTAAGTAAACAGAGGGCATACACTTTAGCTGCTCTGATGTCTGCTTAAGAGTTTGTGATGTGTATCAGCCAATCGGAAAGTGGTGCTATGCCCTCGAACTGCTTACATTTTTCATAATAGCTCATTTCCCACTGCAAAAAAAAAAAAACCACCTCAAAAACAAAGTAAAAATAGACTTCAAAACAGCTTGCTAATAGCAATAGCATCGTCTGTTAAATGAATACTCTCTCTGTAGTAAACCACAGCATATTTTTGGGAACAATGGATCCCTCTTATAGACCTTATAAGGTGAATAAAAGCTATTAAAGGAAACATTTTGTGCCTAAGGTTGCATGTTGCATTCATTCTTTCCATTATTTAATACATTTCTCTTAGCCAAACTAGCAAGAGATGTTTGAACTGGAAGTTGTGGAAACTTTTGTTGGGCAACCCAAATGTGACCCAAGAACCATAAGAGTTCCTCTTCCCCCGCCTTTAGGTGTTAAGCATGGTACTGTGAAGTCTTCACACCTGTCGTCTTCACTGTGGTTCACAGTTGCAGCAGGTGGTTTGCTGCCTTATTTCTATCCTTGGGGTGTGTCTGGCTTTCAGGTATGGGATGAGTGGAAGATCCTTCATAAATCTATATTTTGCAGCTGTTCCCCTAGGAGCACAGCTGTCTAGCATATCATGGTGTGGTTACATAACTGGACTGCTGCTGGGGTGTAGCAGGGCTTGTAACTTTATCAGCTCTGGTCTGTGGGCAGAGGACAATTCTGCTTGCATTGGGAAATGTGTAGTAAGGGAATGGGTTGCCAGCTGCCTCCTAGGAGTCTTGATTCGATTTCAGCTGAGATGTAAAGCTGAGTAGAACTGAATAGGTGATACTAAGATCTTGATCTTTATCCAGGACAAATGTTGCCATCCTTTTCTCCATTAAACTCCACTCTGTTGGGCAGATAAGCATGCAGAATCCCCCATTTGGTTCACCTCTGCAGCCTTTCCATGTCTAACTGCAAAACTTTAAAGAATTTAAATAGCCACCAGTACTAGCGTGGCTGTTGCCTTTGAGGTACTTGTGACCTTCCTGGTTAATACCAGGAGTGGAAAAGTGGCCTAGTGGTTAGGGTGGTGGACTTTGGTCCTGAGGAACTGAGTTCGATTCCCACTTCAGGCACAGGCAGCTCCTTGTGACTCTGGGCAAGTCACTTAACCCTCCATTGCCCCATGTAAACCGCATTGAGCCTGCCATGAGTGGGAAAGCGCGGGGTACAAATGTAACCAAAAAAAAATACCCCACCATCACCAGTCTGCTGCACTGACCAGGCCATCATGAGGTGTGCGTAGCCTGCAGGTCAAGCCTAGCTATGTTAGGGCCTGCATCTCCACCTAAATTTTTAATTAACTGTTGTCTTCATTAAAGAACAAGGACTAGCTAGATATTTCAGAATGTCAGCTTGACTATTTCTCGGTCCTTTATGTCTGCTTTTGGTCTTATTCAGATTTTTTAAAATTTTGTCCTAGTAGATATTGTTCTCACCTTCTTTAGGGGCTAAAAGTAATCTAAATATATACTTGTAGGAAAGGTGATATGGGGAGAAGATATGATAAACATTTAAATACATCCATGGCATTTATGCAGAGGATACTGATGGATTTGTGGAAGGGACCACCAATGAAGGTGGTGAGAAGGAAGATTGTATCTGAATTTAAGAAGCGTGGGATAGAAACAAAGGAATTGAGAGTTTGTAGTTGGTATGGATGGGCAGACTGGCTAGGCCATATGATCTTTATCTGATGTCCTTTTCTGTGTTCCTGTGTTTTTACAGTAATATGGCAGAGACCAACCTGATCTGTCCATACTTCTAAAGATAAGTTCTGGGCAAATGTTTGGGCACTGTGGTCAAATTTTATTTCAGTGAATCCTTAAGCGAACAGAAGTTGACACAACCTCTACATGGAACAAAGTTCAACTGTAACATCTTTCTGGAAGTTGTAATGAATAGATGCTATTTATTAGTTTTGTTTTGTTTTTTTTTTTACAAATTCAAAATAAAACGGTGAATGTGGCAGGTGCAAAATCTGGACACCCTTTGTCAGTACTTTCTAACATTTCTTTTGGGGTATATAGCCTTCAGATGTTTCCTGTAGCTTGCTAAGAATCTTTCTATTCTTGCCGTTGGAATTTTTCTCTCCTTTTCCTTGCTTCATAAATATTCTTAGGAAGGGCATTCCAAACCTGTCCTGGCGACCCCATGATCAGTCAAGTTTTCAGGATATCAAAAGTGAATATGCATTAGTCCAGTTGCATAAACTGGGCTAATGGATGTATTGAAAAACTGATTGGCTGTGGGGTCCCCAGGACAGGTTGGGAAGCCTTGTTCTTAGGTCTCCTTGCATGTAGAATATCTAATCTCTTTTCAGCTTCAATTTCTTCACCATGGGACATTAGCTTCTAGGATATTTTGATTTTTCGTTGAATCCATACATCTTTCACCTGCACAATATTTTCCTGTGCCACTGGCTGCCACTCAATCCCACAATATACTCCTCCTCCCCTCCATTCTTAAATGATTAGCAAGGTGTTCTGATCTTCAAAATGCTTCACCCATTTCTTTGAGGACAAACAGTCCATTAGTATTCAGACACATGGGTGACATCATCCAACGGATCTCAGTGCGGATGCTGTCTAGCGTATATAGCAAGTAGAAAATTCTAGCAGCATTCCACCGTGGTGTCTTCCTGCCTAAAATATATAGCAAGTAGAAAATTTTAGCAGCATTCCACCGCAGTGCCTTCCTGCCTAATGTGAGTACAGTTTCCGCAGTCTGTTTTTAACCATGTATCTGAGAGGTTGCATCTTTGTGGTCTCCAGCGCGTATTAAGTTAGTTTTTAAGTGCCTTCTGGTGCAGCTTTTTTCCTAATTTCTCATTTCTTCATAATTTTTTTATTTTTTGTACCTTCCCCTTTATTTTATTAGGCTTTTCGTCTTTTCAAGTTTTTTGTTCTTTTTTTTCTTTTTCACACGACACTTTGCCCCTTTTTGGCACTTAAGAGTGGGGAATTTAATTTGTCTGCGATTCTTTTTTTTTATGACTAGGAAGAACCCAGTGGCTTCAAAAGGTGCGCCAAATGTAATCGGGTCATTTCTGCCACAGACTTGCACAATTGGTGCCTTGGGCCTGACCACCAGCCTGATTCTTGTTCTCTCTCTGTTTACAAATACAGCTGAGGAAATAGAGGGTGTGTCAGGTCCAGCAGGAGAAATAATTTGTCTCTTCGAAGGCTGGTCCATTGACCTCGTGGCTGCCCAGACTTCATCTACTACTAGGAGTGCACCAGTATTGAGGAGGTTTCCACCTCTGTCGACATTGGACGCTGATAGCAGGCCCTAGGACCGGTCAGTATTGGACCTGACACCAAGGGCTTGTATGGGTTTGACAATGTTCTCACTGGCACTGAGGGACTGTGATGCTGAGCTTCAAGGGAAGCCAAGAAGCACAAGCGTCGATCCCCTTTGAATCCCGGTGCCAGGAGCGCCAAGGCATAGTCATTGCCTTCACCGAGAGGATAGCTCCCCCTCTGTGGTGGAGGTGCTGGTGCGTCAGTCTTTGGGCAACCAGGTTCCTGTTTCCAGTTCAACATCGGCTCTTTCTTAGGCTGTCTCCAAACCAGCTTCCCAGCCTTTGCTGACGCCTGTCCTCGATGAGCAGTAGCTGGACCATGCTCAGAGGGGAGCTGGCGCAGATATTTCAGCTTCACGCCGCTCAAGCATCGAGGGCGCTTGTGCCAGCTGCTTCTCAGTCTCAACTCCTTCCTGAGGCCCCAGGTGTGCCTGTGGTGTGGTCTTTGATGCCACAGTGTGTTTCAGCATCGACCCGTGGTACCACTGTTTACATTAGGGGAGGAAGCTTCCCCAGAGTCTGAGGGTACAGCTGTACCTTGGTGCCTTCGGGGCATGAACCTGGTTCCACTCAGTCTGGGCAGGCACAGACTCACTCTGCCTGTCTGGAGTATTAGGAGGAGTCGGACAGACTATTTATGGGAGTCAGATGAAGATCCATGTTACTTCTCAGAGGAGGAGTCATATGGAGTCCCTTCTGATTCCTCCCCACTTCAGCAGGACTCATGCCTCGGCTCTCCCAGGTACAGAGGCTCAGACTCTGGATTTGTTTGGGAAAAGATTTATTGGGCCTTGTTGCTCATTAACTGTATCCAGTTCTACCAGCTTCACATGAACATATACTTTTGAAGTCTTTGGTGCTCAGTATGCTCAGTCTCGCGGACTCACTCCCTCAGGAGCAGCTGTGGAGCTTCACCAGTTGGCCAACAGCTGGAATACAGGAAATATCTGGCCAGGAGCACCTCGGCATGTACTGCTACATGGAGAAATAAAAACAGAAATGTGTTTCTTTTTCTACTGAATACAATAAAATGACATCCGCTATGCACATTTCTCAAGCTAACATATTTCAGTTAATAAATTCAAAATGCCTTTTCTACCTTTATCTGGTCCTTTTATTTTTCTATTATGTTGGTTTCAGGTTCTCCTTTCCACTTTTCTGTCTTTCTGTTAATTCTCCTTCGAGCAGATGCTGTTCATTTGTCTTTTCTTCACCCTCGTTCCATTCCCTCACTACACTTGCCTCTGACATATTGATCTTTCCATTTTAGCTCTTTCCTCTCTTTTTTTTTTCTTTCCTGCTCTCTATCCACTCAGATTTCACCCTCTTTCTAACCCCTTTCCTTCTTTTTACTTTTCAGATACATATCAGATTTCCATCTCCTTCTTTCACCCACTAGCTCTCTTATTCCCTATCTCACTCCTTCCCCAACATTTCATTTTCAATCTACTCCCCGTTATCATATTTCTACCCCTTGTAATCACTATCCTCCTCTCGTTCATTTCCTTACCATCCCCCTTGGCCTCTCCCATATGGTTCCACCATCCCAGTGTCTCCCTTCCTCCAGCACTTCTAGCCCAGCATCTGCTTCCACTTTCTCCTCTCCTCCCTCCCAGCGTCTTCCTGTCCCTTGCTCTCCCCTCCCCCAGGAGCCAGCATTTCTCCCTCTCTTCCCTCCCACCCATAGACCAGCATTTCTCCCTCACTCTGTTCAACCCCTGGATCAAAGATCTCCCCACTTCTTTCCCCTCCTGTGCAGCATCTCTCCTTGACCCTCATGTTCAACGTCGCTGCCTCTCTTTTTCCTCTTTCCTCTCTCCCATTGTCCACCATCTCTCTCTCGCCCTTGCATACCAAGTCTAATATCTTTCCCTCTTGCAGCATCTCTCTCTCCCTCCTTCCCTCCCATCCACCACCATGACCAACATTTCTTCCTCATCCCTCTCTTCTCTGTGCAGCATCTCTCTCTCCCTCCCCTCCCTCCCAGGTCCAACATTTCTTTTTCTCTTGGGCATCCCTCCTTCCTTCCCCACTTTGCCCTACATCCAACAATTATCCCTCTCTCCCCCCACCTCCTTGCAGCATCTCTCCCTCTCTCCTCCATGTCCATCAGTGATCCCTCTCTCTTATATCGTCCCATTTCCCTTTCCCTTCTACTTGCCCATGCATTTCTCCCTCTCTCCTACACCCCCTGTGCAGCATCTCTCCTCTCCCTCCCTCCCCACTACTCCCATGCCCAACAATTTTCCCTCTCTCCTACACCCCCCCAGCAGTATCTCTCCTTCTCGCCCTCCACACCCATGCCCGACAATTTTCCCTCCCACTGCAGCACCTTTCAAAGGGTCACTGGCAGCTTGTAAGAATCGCTGCTGGCTGACCCGGAAGCCTTCCTTCTGCTGCAATCATCCCAGGAAATTACGTCATAGTTGGGGGCAAAGATATGGCAGAGAGAAGGCTTCCGGGTCAGCCAGAAGCAGCGGCAGCAATTCTTGCATTCTTCCAGCGACCCTTTGAATGGGAGCAACTGCACTGCTACAGAGGGAAAGGTGGACATGGGAGCCTAGCTTGCTCCGGCATTGGCAAAGTCGCACTGCTGCTGGGTGGGCCTGAGCCCAAACTGGGTAGGCCCAGGCCCACCCATGGCTACGCCCTGGTCGCACCACGGAGCAATACAAAGGCATTATAACAGTCTTATTTTTGTTTTCCATTCCTTTCCTAATAATACCTAACATTCTATTTGCTTTCCTAGCTGCTGATGCACACTGAGCATAGGATTTCAAAGTATCATCAACAATGACACCTAGATCCGTTTCCTGGTCGGTGATTATTAATGTGGAACCTTGTATTAACGTAGCTATAGTTTGGGTTCCTCATTTCCACATGCATCACTTTGCACTTGCTCACATTAAATATCATCTACTATTTGGATGCCCAGTCTCCCTGTCTCATAAGGTCCTCTTGCAATTTTTCAGAATCCTCTTGTGATTTAATAACTTTGTCATCAGTAAATCTAATTACCTCACTAGTTATTCCCACCTCTAGATCATTTATAAATGTTAAAAAGCAGCTGTCCCAGCACAGCCCCTGTGGAACCCTGCTATCTACCCTTCTCCACTTACCATTTAACCCTAATTTCTCGTTTCCTATCTTTTAATCTGTTTTTAATCCACAATAGGACATCACCTCCTATCCCATGACTCTCTAATTTCCTTAGGAGTCTTGTATGAGATACTTTCAAATGCTTTGTGAAAATCCAGATACACAATATTTACCGGCTCACCTTTATCCACTTCTTTGTTTACCCCTTCAAAGAAATGTAGTAGATTGGTAAGGAAAGATTTCTCTTCACTAAATCCATGTTGGCTTTGTCTCATTAATCCGTTCTTGTCGTCACTTACTATGTATGTTACTATGTTATGTGTATGGTCTAATTTTAGTTTCTACCATTTTGCCTGGCACAGACATTGGGTTCACCAGTCTGATTCCCTGGATCACCTCTGGATCCCTTTTTGTTTAAATTTTCTTTATTGATGACAAAATCAATATACACAGTATCAACAAGGTCGACATCTCTCTATATAAAAGGCAACACCAACGTTCTATGAAGCCTCCAGCCGGAAGTGTGAAGGGGGCGAGATATCCGGTTTCCCTATGAGTGTCTGCCCCGCCCTCTCTGTAACACAGTCAGTGAAGGAAAACAGCAGAGCAGGAAATCAAATCGCTGGCTCTGTAACAGTGAAGGACTCAGAGGGGGGAGGGGAGAGAGGCCAGAGGGCAGGGACATGCACACAGAAGAAAACATTGCTAGCCCCCGTTTCATTTGCATCAGAAATGGGGCTTTTTAGAGCACGAAATCAAATCGCTGGCTCTGTAACAGTGAAGGACTCAGAGGGGGGAGGAGAGAGAGGCCAGAGGGCAGGGACACACACACTCCCACATGCACACAGAAGAAAACATTGCTAGCCCCCGTTTCATTTGCATCAGAAACGGGGCTTTTTTACTAGTGTTTAAATAAATGTAACATGTGATAGTTTAGCATCAGCCTTTTTTCTTTTCTCCCTTCCCCTCTCCTGGCCCCCCTCTACTCCCCTCCCTCTTTTCCAATTCTTATTTATTCTGTTCAGTGAGATTATAATCTTCAGCACTCCATAGTAAAGTGACATCCCATTAGGAAGTGAATCTCTCTCACAATCGCTGGTCTGTATTATAGCGTGTAATCATTCCAAATGTAAATTATCATTGTAGTTTGCATATCTTACCTCCCCCCCCTTCCCCCCCCCCCCCCCCGAACTCTGTCACATGTGTTCGTAAGGAGTCTACTGGCGTCCTTCTAAATCCGTTAGTCATGCGCTTGGTGAGAGTACCTGCTGTGTACCCCATGATCCTGGAATCCAAAATCAAGACATGGTCTCGTACCTAATTTTATTTGACCCTGATTTTCCTGCCTCCTATGTAATTAATTTGGGCCTTTTCCTGCGTGCTTTAAAAATTTAACAGCAGACTTCTTCCACTAGGGGTTAGAGTGTCCCATAAAGGCTCCCATTGGGCCCGGACTCTTTGGCCTGGTAAGCTATCCATGTCATGAACCCCGCTTTATTAACTGTGACCTCCATACCTGGATAGGGGGTTCCTCTTCCAGTCTCCAGAATTGTAAGATGGTTGTTATTCCAAAATATATTGCTATTCTCCGAGGACAAGCAGGCTGCTTGTTCTCACTGATGGGTGACGTCCACGGCAGCCCCTCCAATCGGAATCTTCCTAGCAAAGTCCTTTGCTAGCCCTCGCGCGCCCGCGCATGCGCGGCCGTCTTCCCGCCCGAAACCGGCTCGAGCCGGCCAGTCTTCTTTCGTCCGCACTCGGTACGGCTGTGTTTTTGTCGTGTCGAGCCCCGGAGAGTCGACCTCGCGCGTCCGTTTTAAAATAGACGTGTTTTTTTCTTCGGAAAAGTTCTAAATTTGTTCGGGAAGTGCTCCGGAAACCCCCTTGGGTTTCGTTTGCCCCTTCCCGTGTTTCCAGTTTTTGCCCCGGTAAGTTTTCTTTCGTCGTCGGGGTAGGCCTCTTTTCGGCCTCGGTCGAGATTTTTCTCCCTTAAAGTTTTGGTGCTCCAAATTCGTCATTTCGGATTTTGATTTCGCCGGCGTGATTTTTCCGCCCATGACATCGAAGCCTTCCAGCGGCTTCAAGAAGTGCACCCAGTGCGCCCGGGTAATCTCGCTCACTGATAGGCACTCTTCGTGTCTTCAGTGTCTGGGGGCCGAGCACCGTCCTCAGAACTGTAGTCTGTGTTCCCTGTTACAAAGGCGGACTCAGGTAGCGAGATTGGCCCAGTGGAACGTTTTGTTCTCGGGCTCTTCGTCGGCATCGGCACCGGGGTCATCGTGTGCATCGACGTCATCAGCGTCCAGACCTTCATCCTTGGCCGCCAGTGCATCGAGGCATCGGCCCTCTGCATCGGCGCCGAGACATCGGATAGCTGCATCGACGTCGGTGGTACCGGGACCTCGTCTCCTGATGTCGTCGGACGGTGGTGCATCGGGTGGAGTGCAGGTGAGGGCTGTCCATTCCCCTGCTGGTGGCGGTGAGCCTTCGGGTGGGTCTCCCCCTACCCTGAGGGCTCCTGCGGTACAGCCCCCCCGGGATCGACCTGCTTCGACCTCGGCCCTGAGGAAGCGACGGATGGATTCTACGTCCTCCTCGTCGGTGCCGGGGAGCTCCGGTGACATGCTTCGGAAGAAGTCGAAGAAGCATCGACACCGGTCTCCTCCCCGCGTCGGCACCGAGAGCTCTGGGTCGCCGAGGGAGTCGGCACCCAGCAGGCATCGGCACCGAGAGGACCGCTCACCCTCTGTTCAGGAGGTGTCGATGCACTCCACTCTGGACAGCCCGGACCAGCCTCCACGCCCGGAACAGGTTCTGACGTCGACGCCTGCATCGACCTCCCTGCCTTTCTCTGCAGCCGCTCTGAACGAGAGCCTCCGGGCCGTTCTCCCAGAGATTCTGGGAGAGCTGTTGCGCCCTACCCTCTCGACAGCCTGCGGCCCAGGCTAAGCCCCAGCGCGCTCGCTCTCGTCAGCAGCGTGCGCCTCAGCAAGGCCCCGCGGCTCCCCAGCAAAAGCAAGGGGCGAGCTTTTGACTGGCTCCAGCAGAGCATAGCCGACATCCAAGTGTCAGTGCCAGGCGACCTGCCGGTCGGGGGGAGGTTGAAAGCTTTTCACTGAAGGTGGCCTCTCATAACCTCCGATCAGTGGGTTCTGCAAATAGTCCGGCAAGGATACACCCTCAATTTGGCTTCAAAACCTCCAAATTGTCCACCGGGAGCTCAATCCTACAGCTTCCAGCACAAGCAGGTACTTGCAGAGGAACTCTCCGCCCTTCTCAGCGCCAATGCGGTCGAGCCCGTGCCATCCGGGCAAGAAGGGCTGGGATTCTATTCCAGGTACTTCCTTGTGGAAAAGAAAACAGGGGGGATGCGTCCCATCCTAGACCTAAGGGCCCTGAACAAATATCTCGTAAAAGAAAAGTTCAGGATGCTTTCCCTGGGCACCCTTCTCCCCATGATTCAGCAAAACGATTGGCTATGCTCTCTGGACTTGAAGGATGCCTACACACACATCCCGATACTGCCAGCTCACAGACAGTATCTGCGATTTCAGTTGGGCACACGCCACTTCCAGTACTGTGTGCTACCCTTTGGGCTCGCCTCTGCGCCCAGGGTGTTCACAAAGTGCCTAGCTGTAGTAGCAGCGGCACTTCGCAGGCTGGGGGTGCATGTGTTCCCATATCTCGACAATTGGCTGGTGAAGAACACATCCGAGGCAGGAGCCCTGCAGTCCATGCAGATGACTATTCGCCTCCTGGAGCTACTGGGGTTTGTGATAAATTACCCAAAGTCCCATCTTCTCCCAGCGCAGAGACTCGAATTCATAGGAGCTCTGCTGGATTCTCGGACGGCTCGCGCCTACCTCCGAGAGGCGAGAGCCAAACACTTGTTGTCCCTCGTCTCGCGGGTGCGAGCGTCCCAGCAGATCACAGCTCGGCAGATGTTGAGATTGCTGGGCCACATGGCCTCCACAGTTCATGTGACTCCCATGGCCCGTCTTCACATGAGATCTGCTCAATGGACCCTAGCCTCCCAGTGGTATCAGGCTGCTGGGGGTCTAGAAGACGTGATCCACCTGTCCACGAGTTTTCTCGAATCCCTGTATTGGTGGACAATCTGGTCCAATTTGACTCTGGGACGTCCTTTCCAAATTCCTCAGCCACAAAAAGTGCTGACAACGGATGCATCTCTCCTGGGATGGGGAGCTCATGTCGATGGGCTTCACACCCAAGGAAGCTGGTCCCTCCAGGAACGCGGTCTACAGATCAATCTCCTGGATTTGCGAGCGATCTGGAACGCTCTGAAGGCTTTCAGAGATCGGCTGTCCCATCAAATTATCCAAATTCAGACAGACAACCAGGTTGCCATGTACTATATCAACAAGCAGGGGGGCACCGGATCTCGCCCCCTGTGTCAGGAAGCCGTCAGCATGTGGCTCTGGTTTCGCCGTCTCGGCATGGTGCTCCAAGCCACATATCTGGCAGGCGTAAACAACAGTCTGGCCGACAGACTGAGCCGGATTATGCAACCTCACGAGTGGTCGCTCAACTCCAGAGTGGTGCGCCAGATCTTCCAAGCGTGGGGCACCCCCTTGGTGGATCTCTTCGCATCTCGAGTGAACCACAAAGTCCCTCAGTTCTGTTCCAGGCTTCAGGCCTCCGGCAGACTGGCATCGGATGCCTTCCTCCTGGATTGGGGGGAGGGCCTGCTGTATGCTTATCCTCCCATTCCTCTGGTGGGGAAGACTTTGTTGAAACTCAAACAAGACCGAGGCACCATGATTCTGATTGCTCCTTTTTGGCCGCGTCAGATCTGGTTCCCTCTTCTTCTGGAGTTATCCTCCGAAGAACCGTGGAGATTGGAGTGTTTTCCGACCCTCATCACGCAGGACGAAGGGGCTCTTCTGCATCCCAGCCTCCGGTCCCTGGCTCTCGCGGCCTGGATGTTGAGAGCGTAGACTTTGCCTCTTTGGGTCTGTCAGAGGGTGTCTCCCGCGTCTTGCTTGCTTCCAGGAAAGATTCCACTAAGAGGAGTTACTTCTTTCTGTGGAGGAGGTTTGCCGTCTGGTGTGACAGCAAGGCCCTAGCTCCTCGCTCTTGTCCTACACAGACCCTGCTTGAATACCTTCTGCACTTGTCTGAGTCTGGTCTCAAGACCAACTCTGTAAGAGTTCACCTTAGCGCAATCAGTGCATACCATTACCATGTGGAAGGTAAGCCGATCTCAGGACAGCCTTTAGTTGTTCGCTTCATGAGAGGTTTGCTTTTGTCAAAGCCCCCTGTCAAGCCTCCTACAGTGTCATGGGATCTCAATGTCGTTCTCACCCAGCTGATGAAACCTCCTTTTGAGCCACTGAATTCCTGCCATCTGAAGTACTTGACCTGGAAGGTCATTTTCTTGGTGGCAGTTACTTCAGCTCGTAGAGTCAGTGAGCTTCAGGCCCTGGTAGCCCAGGCCCCTTACACCAAATTTCATCATAACAGAGTAGTCCTCCGCACTCACCCTAAGTTCTTGCCAAAGGTCGTGTCGGAGTTCCATCTGAACCAGTCAATTGTCTTGCCAACATTCTTTCCCCGTCCTCATTCCTGCCCTGCTGAACGTCAGCTGCACACATTAGACTGCAAGAGAGCATTGGCCTTCTACCTGGAGCGGACACAGCCCCACAGACAGTCCGCCCAATTGTTTGTTTCTTTTGATCCCAATAGGAGGGGAGTGGCTGTAGGGAAACGCACCATATCCAATTGGCTAGCAGATTGCATTTCCTTCACTTACGCCCAGGCGGGGCTGGCTCTTGAGGGTCATGTCACGGCTCATAATGTTAGAGCCATGGCTGCGTCGGTAGCCCACTTGAAGTCAGCCTCCATTGAAGAAATTTGCAAAGCTGCGACGTGGTCATCTGTCCACACATTCACATCTCATTACTGCCTGCAGCAGGATACCCGACGCGACAGTCGGTTCGGGCAGTCAGTTCTTCAGAACCTGTTTGGGCTTTAGGATCCAACTCCACCCCCCGAGGGCCCTGTTTGTTCTGTTCCAGGCTGCACTCTCAGTTAGTTGGTAAATTTTTTAGGTCAATCTCAGTTATGTCCTCGCCGTTGCGAGGCCCAATTGACCATGGTTGTTGTTTTGAGTGAGCCTGGGGGCTAGGGATACCCCATCAGTGAGAACAAGCAGCCTGCTTGTCCTCGGAGAAAGCGAATGCTACATACCTGTAGAAGGTATTCTCCGAGGACAGCAGGCTGATTGTTCTCACAAACCCGCCCGCCTCCCCTTTGGAGTTGAGTCTTCCCTTGTTTCTCTTTTGCTACAATACGAGACTGGCCGGCTCGAGCCGGTTTCGGGCGGGAAGACAGCCGCGCATGCGCGGTGCGCGCGGGCGCGCGAGGGCTAGCAAAGGACTTTGCTAGGAAGATTCCGATTGGAGGGGCTGCCGTGGACGTCACCCATCAGTGAGAACAATCAGCCTGCTGTCCTCGGAGAATACCTTCTACAGGTATGTAGCATTCGCTATCTGGTAAAAGCTTTGAATCCCTCTGGGGGGTCTGCCGAATATTTAAAGATATGAAATAGTAGTAAAGGGTCCCAAATGAGAGTGCAGTTCCATAGCTCACCTATCCTCACGAGCACCTTGCATCAAAAACGTTCTATATATTTGCAGTGCCAGAACATATGTCCTAAGGTGGCTGATCCTTGGTTGCACTTTGGGCAGGCACTACTTGTTGCAAACCCTGCTTGATATGCTCTGTGCGGGCTTATATGTGTTCTCAGTATCCACCTATATAATCTGTCTCTCTGTGGTATGGACAGCCTCCACTTATATAATGATTTTATGAACATCTCGCAAGTATCCCTCGAGACCATACACCCGAGGTCCTCGGCCCACTCCGATGCCAGACCCACAAAATCTAATTCCACAGTCATGTCTTTTAGCTGTTGGTGATGAAATTTCAGTGGCACCTCTAGTTGGGCCCCTAGAGTAAAATCCTCTGAAAGAACCCTGACAACATCCTCTGTTAAATCGGACCACTCCAGGGAGGCTACATAATGTTTTAATTGGTAGTACTCAAAAAGGTGTCCTGACGGGATCTTATATCTCAATTGCAGCTCTGTGTATGGATGTATCTTCCCTTCTTCTGTCACTAAGTGTGTTAAGTATACTATTCCCTTCTCGGCCCACTTTCTAAATATACTCTTCCCTTGGCCTTGTGGGAAAGCCGGGTTATTACATATGGATAGCCACGGGGACACCCAGGCTGAAAAGTGATGTCATCTACACATCCAGCGCCAGGTTTCTCTAAGGGCCCGTAGTAATGAGTGTATTTTAAAGGCATCTGCGGGCATCGTTTCCCCAGTATGGAGTAGGTGACTAAAGTGTGTCCCTGGGAACCTAGAGACCTCTATCTCCGTTAATGAAAACTCAGATGACCCTCGATACCAGTCATTTATGTGTCTCATGGAGCAGGCGACAGTCAGTAACTTAATATTCAGTAGGCTCATGCCCCCTCCATCCCTTGGTGATGCAATCAATTGATATGGTATTCTAGGTTTTTTCCCTTGCCATAGATAATCTTGTATTATCCGTCTTAGCCTTCATCTTTGTTTTTCAAAAACAGAGGTAGCTGCTGGAATATATATAACCACTTAGGTGCAATCCTCATATTAAATAGTGCTATTTTTTCCCACAGTGTAAGGGGCAACTCCCTCCACATGGTTAATTTACTTCTGGTCATGTCTAATAATGGGTCGATATTATCTCTATAAAGGGAAGCCTGAGTACGTGAGAGAAATACCCCCAAGTATTTCATTTGGGAGTCAGTCCATTTTATGGGGAATTCTCCCTTCCAATTTGCTTTAATATTATCATCCATTGGCATCGCACCTGATTTGTCATAGTTGAGTGTAAACCCCCATAACAGGCCATATTCCCTGACCACCTTTAAAGCTGCCGGAAGCGACCTCTGTGGGGCTGTAAGAACCAGGAGGATGTCATCCACATATGCTAAGGCTCGTATCTCGTGCTCTCCTATCATTACCCCACTAATCTCTGGTGCGGAATTCAGGAGTTTCAGTAAAGGCTCCAAAGATAAATCAAATAACAAGGGGGAGAGAGGACAGCCCTGTCTAGTTCCTCGGCCTATTTGGAAGCTCTGGGATACTCCACCATTTGCTGCTACGTGTGCTGTCATATTGGTGTAGAGAGCTTTTATTGCCTGCAACACCCCAACGGGAAATCCCACCCGTTTTAATACTCCAAACAAGAAGTCCCAGTCTACCTTGTCGAATGCTTTGGCGGCATCCAGACTTACTATAATCCCTGGGATTTGCTTATACCTGCATTGAGCCATTGCTAAAAGGTTCTCCGTACGTGCAGTACCAAATGTTTCTTAGGGATGAAGCCCACTTGTGAGGGGCCCAATGATACTCGGCAGGCACTTAGCCAGACGAGTCGCCAAAATCTTGGCTAATAATTTAATATCTACGTTAATTAAAGATATAGGCCTGTAAGACTCTGGCTCCTCAGCTGTCTTCCCTGGCTTCAATAATAAAGAGATGCTTGCAATATTTTCGTACTTGGGGAATTGTCCGTCCTGGATGACAGCTTGGTGATATGCAAATAGGGGGCCCATCAGAGATGATTGCAGACGTTTGTAAAATTCTCCCGTGTATCCGTCCATCCCGGGGCCTGAAAAGGATTTTAAACTCTTTATCGCTTCCTGTAATTCTCTAGGTTGTAATGGGGCGTCTAGGGAGGATATCTCTGCTTCTCCCAATCTTGGCATTTGGGCTCGCTGTAGCAACTCTTATCTCTATCTCTCCCCTGGACTGAGCAGACGTATACAACTCTTGGAAATGTGCTTGTAGTATCTTAAGTATCTGATCTGGATTGTTAGTGATCGCCCCTGTCTTATCCTTCATTACCGGTATCGTCCTGTTCCCCCTCTCTGCACTATTCTAGCTAATAGTCCCCCTGCTCTATTCCCAAACCTATGGAACCGATACTTTTGATAAATCTGGTTCCTCTGCATTTTTTCATGTAATATTGAGTTAACCGCTGCCTGGATGGATAAGTATTTGTCTCTGTTCGTCTCTGTGTTCCGTGTCAGGTACCGGCGTTTAGCCTTGCGTAGTTGCCTATCTAACATTATGAGGCTCATAGCATTTTTCTTCCGCCTTGCCGCTATGTACGCTATCAGGTCTCCCCTTATCACCACCTTCCCCGTGCACCAGAATAACTGGGGGTTGGACATGTGGTCTTTATTATACATCATGTAGTCCTCCCATTTCGTAGTTAAAAATTTCTGAAATGATTTGTCTTTTACCAGGTAATTTGGAAATCGCCAACGTCTTGTCGGCTGGAAGCTACCAGGGGCACCCAATTCCACCCAAACAGGGCTATGGTCTGAGATCATTATCTCTTCAATTTTTGATTCTTTAACGTTGGGGAAGAGGTCCTCTGATGCTAAAATGTAGTCTAACCTGCTCCAAGTTCCATGGGCCCTGGACCTATGTGTATACTCGCGGACCTCGGGATGTAAAATCCTCCACGCATCCACCAGAGAGAGAGAGTTCCCAAATTCCTTCAATAATTTATACTCCTTTTGGCCCCTCACTCCCCCTCCTCTGGCCCCAGTACAATCTTCTATAGGGTCCATCAATATGTTCTTGTCTCCCACAACAACCAATGGTTTACCTTGGTATGGGAGCAAATTCCTCACCAATCCCGGGAAAAAGGCGCTTTCGGGTGAGGTGGGGGCATAGACATTTAGTAAATTTAATTCCCTTCCTTGCAGCCATAGTTTGACTAGGAGATAGTGCCCTTCTGGATCCTGCATTACCTTCTCTACAGAGTAGGCCAATCTCTTATTTAAGCATATCGCCACTCCCCCTTTTCGTCCATCAGAGGATGCGTAAAGGACTTGCCCCACCCACCCCTGGGCAAGTTTTTCATGCTCTGAATCTGTCAGTCTAGTTTCTTGTAGGCAGGCGATTTTTGCTTTCAAATATTTGAGATGTGTTAGGATCTTTTTCCTCTTAACCAGGGAGGTTATCCCTCCCACGTTCCAAGTAATTATTCTACAGTGTGCGATAAGTCAAAAAACTGTTACTTGCAAATTCAACTATGTGATTTGAGGCCCCCAGGTCCCAGCCCTTCCCTAGGTGCCTCCCCTTGTTCTCAACCTGATCCGTATTGTTGTTAGACCATTCTTTTGGTGTGACCTTTAGATTCCTTGCTGGGCCTCCCCCATCAGCGCTGACCCTTATGTAATGTAATTCTTCGTTCCCCCTACTCCTATGTTCGTTACTGTTCTTTACAACCCTTACCTCCCCTTGACCCTTGTCCCTCGCTTCCCTCCCTTCCCACCCATCCATTCCTGTTCCTTTGACTTCTGTCACCAGTCTGAAGTCCCTAGCTGATCCGAACCCTAGTGTTGCATGTGTTCCTCCTCCTCCCTTCCATGTAATTCGCTGTTCATTTCTAGCAACGTAACCCAGATTAACATAGTTGAACCAACATTTAGATAACTTAAAACTCTTAATTTTTTTTTCATATTCCCCCCCCCTTTTATATAACAATGCATTTCAACACAAGTACTTTACGCCCTTACCCGTCGCTGTCATACTGTTGTGACGCGACATCTGCCTGCATCTTGAATCCGTTATAATGTCTCTTATATTGTCACAACAGTAACAGTTTATCCCTCCGGTACCATCAGTTCAGTGTCTATAAACTGTTGGGCTTCTTGTATCGACATGAAAGTACACCACTGGTTCCCTTGCGGAATCTTTAGGGTAGCGGGATATAGTAGCATAAATCGAGTTTTCTTATTTACCAATGTTGAACATAGGGGATGGAACCGGCGCCTTTGTTCTTGCACTGCTGCGGAATAATCTTGAAAAATTTTTACCGGGGTGCCATCATAAGCCAGAGAATCTCGCTTCAGTCGGAAACCTCTCATGATTTCTTCCACATGGAGGTGAGAGGCGCTGTCAGGTCAGTGCAGGGGACCCGATACAGAGGCGGGCGGGAGCGGCAGGGGGGGGCAGGGTGGAGGTTGTTTCGCGCAATGTTCCTTTCCAGGCGGCAGCGTCTGACAATTCAACTCCGTTTTCCCTCTATGTTCCGCCATCTGACGTCATGATGTCTTGACGCGAGGGCAGGACAGAGATGGAAGTCTGTACTGTGCATTTGCAAGTGAGTAGGGTCACTTGCCGTTTATATGTTTGATTGTTGCTAGCAATGATGCAAGAGAAATACAGACACCGCTCTGTATGATGCCAAGTTGGAGGAGGGATGGGCTACAGGCCAGCAACATTTAAAGTTGGGGCTGGTGATAGACTAGTAATAGAGATTTAAAAGTATCTGACTTCCTTGTTATCAGATCTTTCTGACCTGCCATACACAGGATTGTTAAAGATAGCATCAGTGGCTGTTTGTCAAATTTTAGTGACGACCCCCCTCGCCCCCCCCCCCCCCAAAGATGTTGGTGACACAACACCAGTGTGTTCCAACATATTGGTTGAGAACCACTGCTCTAGAGGGTCATGTCAAGGCGCATAATTAATGTCAAAGCCCACTTGACGTCAGCCTCCATCAAGATTTACAAGGTTTATGACATGGTCTTCGGCTCACACATTCACATGTTGCTGCTGCTTTGAGCAAGATACCCAATGTGATAGCTTGTTCGGTCAGACAGATCTGCAGAATTTGTTTGTTGTCTAGAATATAACTCCACCCTCCTAGGCTCAGTTTTGTTCTGTTCCAGGCTGCACCTCCACAACTAGATTGTATATAGTTTAAGGTTGATTGACTTCAAGTCCTCAACGTTTGAGTCCTTGTTTTGCTAGTATTGTTGTTTTCGTTGAGTTGGTAGCTAGGGGTTCCCAGATGTGAGAAAACTAATGACCTGCTTGTCTTCGGAGAAAGCAAAATTATTCATATGTAGCAGGTGTTCTCTGAGGACAGCAGGCCAAGTATTCTCACATATCCTCCCACCTCCCCCTAGGAGTTGTATTCCTTTAGTCTCCTCTAGGAGTTGTATTCCTTCAGCTATATTGTACTAAGGAACCTGCACTTTCGTGTCGGGCGGGAAGGCACCCATGCATGCATGGTGGGACGCTGCTAGAATTTTCTACTAGCTGTATATGCTAGGCAGCATTCACACCGGAATCCGTTGGATGACATCACTCAGATGTGAGAATACTTGGCCTGCTGTCGTCAGAGGACACCTACTACAGGTGAGTAATTTTCCTTTTTCTTCAAATGTGTCTTGAGTGCTTATGGTTGAACAGTTCAGTTTTTTCATTTCATCAATTCTAATTATTTATCTCAAAAATGGTTTCAGGCTCGTTAAGGTTTTAGTTTGCATACCTTAGGCTATGACTTTTGTGATGAGGTCATAAATAAGGTTTCCTTCTGACAGCTCTCTCATGCAGATCATTGTGTATTCAGTGCTTTACTATGGCTAAACTTTTCAGCAGGTCATTCTCCATGATCTGAGGCTTATGTTTGCAGATGATCAATTTTCAAGTTGTTTTATCATATTTCCTTACTCTTCAAGATCTTGCTTCATCTTCAACAGTTCCATGTAACTTAAGTTTCGTAACTGTTTCGAACAGTTAAAGTTGTTGCCTGGTTGTTTAGAGATGTTTTATAGCCTTCTTCTTTTTGAGTGTGAATTATCTTCATTTTCCAATGTTCAAACAGATGCTTAGAGAAGCCTGTGGAGCATGACTAGCCTGTAAGGGATTTAGCTTTTCACCTAATTGGCTTGTATTGCCTTCCTTTTTGTGTCTATAACATCTTGTGTTGCTGAGCACTCAAGTTCCCTTATGTCTTCCAGTTTTATGGTCCTGATGATCAAAACTCTGGCGCAGCATGGAACAGCGCCGGAGTTCACTGCCGGAACAGCGCCGGAGTTCACCGCCACAACAGCGCCCTAAAATAACTCCCTCATGATTGAAGCTAATAGTACGCAAATGATATGTGCGCTATTAGCTTTGATCATGAGGGAGCAAGTTAGGCGAATGGTGCCCTGTGCATGTGCTTAAGACTTATATGTTGAGCACAGCTCTCCTGCGCATGTGCTGAAATGCCTGGGTGGAGGGGGGGGGGAAGAGGGAGGACAGCTGACCAGTAAGGCTCCAATGCTGCTAGGTTGTTTTCTAGTCTCCGCTGCCTCCCCGCCCCCGAGGGTAGGCTGCAGCGAACGGTGCACAGAAAAGTGGCTGAAAAGTTGGGTGACAAGCAACCGACAGTGCCTGCCTCTCTCTTTTTTCCCCATCATCCTCCTGGAGAAGACTGCTTGGCTGGTTTGGAGACCATCTCTTGAAGGCTTGGTAACTCTTCTCCCTTCTTAACCCTAATGCCAGCTCTGCATCACCACACCCCTGCCTTTGCTCTTAAAGGGAATGAGGGGTTGTTTGTTTGTAATGCAGCAGCCTTCTAACCATGTTCCTGCTACTGCCTTCTGTATCTGTCCCAAGCATGTTTACATTTTGTAATGCTTTGATTTCTAGTACTTCTGTTTAGGCTGTTCCATGGGTTTACCACCCTCTTAGTATTAACAATTTTGTTTTCCCAGATTCCTCTGCACTGCCCTCTCGCAGCTTCAGCTTACAGCTGTATGTCCTTGAGTTTTTTTTTTTTCTGGGAAAATATCACCACCCCATAACTTCATTGAATTCTCTCATATCCCCCCTTCTCCTTTCCCCCCAAGAATAGAGGGTCACCAGACTGTGACTGGCTCTGGCTCAGAGTACATGTTTCCAGTGTGACACAGACACCCTGCATATGGGCAGTTTGGCTCTGAGCAAGGTTTACTTTTTTTTTTTTTGGGGGGGGGGGAGGGGGGGCAAATACAACAAGGGCTGAGGTTCCTCAAATGCTGCAGTGCTGACAGGATGTCTGCTTTCTGCCAGCAAAAGATGAGAACCTGTGAGGTGAAGGGAGGAGGGTGAGAAAGAAGAAGAACATAGAAGAATCAATAGTAAATGGGGAGGGGATGAGCAGGAGAATGTGATATATGCCATTATTCCACTCTTCCCTTCTTCCTTAATCCTTCCCCCAATAACAAGGGTTAGGGGTAATGGTCTGCATAGCAGGGTTCTTGGGAGTATGGCAACAATTGAAAAGGTGAGTTCTGAAATCCATTAAATACATTTTTTTTCAAAGATGAGTTCATACCAGAAACAGATTGCCTTTATAGATGGTGCAACTTTTTTTCCATTCCTAAATACATAAGTGAACCAAAATTGTTAATTTTCTTTGATTTTGTGTGGCAAAAAATTTGAAATGTTGACTTTACAAAATCCATGGCTGTTTTTACAACATATAAAGTGTACTGAAAAAAAGTGCATTGTAACTTTATCTCATAACTTCATCTTAATATTTTGATGATTAAAAGGGTAAAATATGCAAACCAGGAAACTGGAAAGCTTTATCTACTGTGTATGTCACTTAATCTGTCTAACTGCACTAAGCGCACTAATCCTCAGCCCTGGTTAACCCCCTGCATCCGTTACCTTCGCTCCTGCACCCGATCTGCTGAACGACTCTGGAGGAAATCTCGCACCCTATCAGACTTCACCCATTACAAATTCATGCTATCCTCCTTCCAATCCTCCCTATTCCTTGCCAAACAGGAATATTATTCTCAATTAACCAATTCTCTTGGCTCCAACCCTCATCGCCTCTTTGCCACCCTCAACTCCCTACTTTAAAGTACCCTCCGCTCCCACCCCTCCCTCACTCTCTCCTCAATCACTAGCTGACCACTTCCGCGATAAAGTGCAGAAGATCAACCTTGAATTCACTTCCAAGCCTTCTCCTCCCTGTGACTTCTTAACCCACTCCCTCAACCAACCTAACCCGGCCTCCTTTTCCTCCTTCCCTGAGATCACCGAAGAGGAAACTGCTCGCCTTCTTTCTTCCTCCAAGTGCAGCACCTGTTCCTCGGATCCCATTCCCACCAATCTGCTTACCAACATCTCTCCTACAGTTAACCCCTCAATCTGTCACATCCTCAACCTCTCTCTCTCCACTGCTACTGTCCCTGACACCTTCAAGCACGCAGTAGTCACACCACTTCTCAAAAAACCATCACTTGACCCCACCTGTCCCTCCAACTACCGCCCCATCTCTCTTCTACCCTTCCTCTCCAAATTACTTGAACGTGCTGTCCACAGCCGTTGCTTTGACTTCCTCTCCTCTCAGGCTGTCCTCGACCCGCTTCAATCTGGCTTTCGCCCACTACACTCGACAGAAACAGCACTCTCTAAAGTCTGCAATGACCTGTTCCTCGCCAAATCCAAAGGCCATTACTCCATCCTCATCCTCCTCGACCTATCCGCCGCCTTTGACACCGTCAATCATAATTTACTTCTTGACACACTGTCCTCATTTGGGTTCCAGGGCTCCGTCCTCTCCTGGTTCTCCTCGTATCTTTCCCAACGCACCTTCAGAGTATCTTCTAATGGCTCCTCTTCCACCCCCGTCCCGCTCTCTGTTGGGGTTCCCCAAGGATCTGTCCTTGGACCACTTCTCTTCTCGATATACACCTCTTCCCTAGGCTCGTTGATCTCATCTCATGGTTTCCAGTACCATCTCTATGCCGATGACACCCAGCTTTACCTCTCCACTCCCGACATCACAGTTGAAACCCAGGCCAAAGTTTCAGCCTGCCTTTCCGACATCGCTGCCTGGATGTCCAACCGGCATCTGAAACTGAACATGGCAAAGACTGAGCTCCTTATCTTTCCACCCAAACCCTCTTCTCCTCTTCCCCCACTTTCCGTCTCTGTTGACAACACCCTCATCCTCCCCGTCTCTTCAGCACGCAATCTCGGAGTCATCTTCGATTCCTCCCTCTCCTTCTCTGCCCATATCCAACAGACAGCTAAGACCTGTCGCTTCTTCCTCTATAATATTAGCAAAATTCGCCCATTCCTCTCTGAACAGACCACCCGAACCCTCGTCCACTCGCTCGTTACCTCTCGTCTTGACTATTGCAACCTTTTCGCTGGCCTCCCGCTTAGCCACCTATCCCCCCTTCAATCTGTCCAAAATTCCGCCGCACGTCTTATCTACCGCGTGAACCGATACTCTCATATCACCCCCCTCCTCAAGTCGCTTCACTGGCTCCCAATCCACTACCGTATACAGTTCAAGCTTCTCCTATTGACCTTCAAGTGCACTCAATCTGCTGCCCCCCATTACCTCTCTACCCTCCTCTCCCCGTATGTTCCCACCCGTAACCTCCGCTCTCAGGACAAATCACTCCTATCTGTACCCTTCTCCACCACCGCTAACTCCAGACTCCGCCCCTTCTGCCTCGCATCACCTTATGCCTGGAACAGACTTCCCGAGCCCATACGCCATGCGCCCTCCCTGCCCATCTTCAAGTCCTTACTCAAGGCCCATCTCTTCTCCCTTGCTTTTGGCGCCTAACACCTTCCCCATTCCTGTTACCTACACTGACTACGTAGTCTGTTACCGTTAGATTGTAAGCTCTCCTGAGCAGGGACTGTCCCTCCCCGTGTTTAAACTTGTACAGCGCTGCGTAACCCTGGCAGCGCTATAGAAATGCTAAGTAGTAGTAGTAGTAACTGATTTTACACATTGCCCTTTTTTAAAATTCTTAAGTTTTGGATTCTTAGCTTAAACGTTGGACTTCAGAGTATGATCAACAAGTGGGAGAAAAATAACCAACAATGACATCCACTAGCTCTGTCATTTGCTGGGGTTCAGCTCATCACCAGGAGGAGTGTTATGCCCTTGAGTCTGGAGAATCATCTGATTCTGTAACTGATATGAGATGGAGGAGAAGCCTTTAGATTGTAAGCTCCTTGAGCAGGGACTGTCCTTCTATGTTAAACTGTACAGCGCTGCGTAACCCTAGTAGCGCTTTAGAAATGTTAAGTAGTAGTAGGCTATTAAAAATGCAGTGCATCAGGTCCTCTTCCCTTGTTGCTGCCACTGCCCCCCTACACAGTGGCTTAAAAAACCCTGTCACAAAAGAGTAGCACCATAACTCTTTGAAGAGGGTGCCAGTCTTGGCTGAGACGACTTGACCGAAAATCATTGTCTTCTCTGCTCTCACAGAGCTTAGGAAAGGAATGGAAAACAAAAATGAGGACGTTATAATGCCTTTGTATTGCTTCATGGTGCGACCGCACCTCAAATATTGTGTGCAGTTCTGGTCACTGCATCTCAAAAAAGATATAGTGGAATTAGAAAAGGTTTAGAGAAGGGTGATGAAAATGATAAAGGGATGGGATGATTTCCCTATGAGGAAAGGCTAAAGCTACTAGGGCTCTTCAGATTTGAGAAAAGATGGCTGAGGGGAGATTTGCTAGAGGTCTATAAAATAAGTCGAGTGGAGCGGGTAGACGTGAATCGCTTGTTTACTCTTTCCAAAAATACTATGACTAGGGGGCACACAACGAAGCTACAAAGTAGTACATTTAAAACAAATTGGAGAGGGGACTGGGGGCATGTCAAGATGGCAGACCAGGCTTGATGGTAGTCGGAGCGTGTCTGAATCCTTTCATTTATTCTTTGAAGAATTGTTCCTATTTCTTGACTATGCCTCATACCAAAAGAAAGGGCGTTGTGAAAAGCTTACTGCTGACAGCTTTAGGTACAACGCAAGTACAGACAACGCTTGACCGATATGCGATTGACCGGCTTGAGCTTACCCGTTGTGGGGGAGGGTGAAGGAGCACCCAACCCACAGGGACTGGAAACAACTTTGTCCTCACTGGATGTGAATCCACCGCCATGTCCCGCTGTTGCATGGGAGTGTTCGGAGGTCCAGGAGCTCTCAGTATCCATAGCTCCAGACTCTTCGTTCGACGGCGACATCCCCAAGACCGTGGGAGGTAACAACAAAGGGCAAAATGTTTTTCCAATGGCGCCTACAGTGGAATCTATTTGGGCCGCGATTCAAACTTTAACTTCTACAGTCACTCAAGCTGCTCAGGAGACTTCGCTAATCGTGAGTAAACTGGATTTATTAACAACTGCGTTTGAAACGTTGAAACAAGAAACTGTGCAAAATAAAACACAGGTTCAACAAGAAATATCTGCTTTGACTACTAAAACGGATTTATTAATTAAGGATAGAATAATAACTCATCGGAAAATAGAGAATTTTGAGAACTATAACAGGCGTTTGAACCTCCGGATTCTTAATTTTCCTCGATCATCAGAAATAAACGATATAGATAGGTTTTCAATCAAATATTTTTTAAACATATCTGTCTCATCAAATTTAATACCTCCTATAAATTAAAATATTTTACTTACCAATTCCTAAAAGGAGAGAAGATGGGAATGTCAGTCTACAGGATTTATCAGCATTTTTGGAACATTCTAATGATGGGATTTTCGAAAGGCGAACTCTCCTTGTCTCATTGGTTTTCGAACAAGATTTAAATATGATTAAAAATTGTACTTTAGAAATGTTGCTAAACCATTCTATGGTGAAAAACTCTGGATATTCCCAGATGTTGTGAAGGTTACTCAGGAAAGACTACGAGCCTTCTTGGCAATGAGAGACGAAGTTAAAGCTTTAGGAGCCAATTTTTTATTGGCATATCCTTGTAAATGTCAAATACGATACCTTGATAATAAGTACCTCTTTCTAGAACCAGAACATTTGAGATCCTTTATAGAGTTGAAGAAAGTGAACAAATAGACCCAGTGTTAAGTTTAGATCATGTAATTCACAGTACATATATATGCGATGTGATCCAGGCCATATACTCATAAATTTACTTTACATTTAAACTCCTCTTATGTTTACCTTTCCCCTGATTTTCAATTTTTGTGGTCTAAGAAAGAATTTGAATTGTTTTACTCCTTTTTGACGATGATACTTTAGTTTGATTTTCTTTTCTGTTTTTCTTAACAAGATGTAATGCTTGTGATTGATGTTTAAAAACTTATAAATAAAGAATTAAAAAAAAAAAAACGAATTGGAGAAAATATTTCTTCACTCAATGTGTAATTAAACTCTGGAATTCGTTGCCAGAGAATGTAGTAAAAGCAGTTAGCGTGGTTTAAAAAAGATTTGGATAGCTTCCTAAAAGTCCATAGGCCATTATTAAAATGGGACTTGGGGAAAATCCACTGCTTATTTCTAGGATAAGCAGCATAAAATGTATTATACTGTTTTGGGATCTTGCCAGGTACTTGTTACCTGGGTTGGCCACTTTTGGAAACAGGATTCTAGGCTTGATGGACCTTTGGTCTGTTCTAGTATGGCAATATTTATGTAAGGAACCTTCTAAACCACATGGCTCAAAGGTGATTGCAAAAAGCTATCATTTTAGTGCAAAAGTGCCACTCCCAAAGCGCATGACACAGAAGTTAGAAAACATTTCAGTACCATCATCTGCACATAAGAAGCTCCATTACAATTCTGAGGCAGTAAAAGCCCCATCCTCAGCCCATGGTGGCGCATCAAGCTGTACCATAGACTGTATTGTGCAGAAAAATTCTTCCAAGGCATATGTTTCGGAAACTTCCTTCTGTCCAATATGAACGATGGTCAGTAATGTTTTTAATATAGGTTCAACTATTTTGTTTGGCACCAATGTTGATTTCACCTGCAGAAGTTGTTTGACAGGTCCAGGCTGTCAAAAAAAAAAAAAAAAAAGCCTGGACCTGTCAAACAGACCAGGCTGGAGGTCCAATGTATTACAAAATATATTAAAATCTCATAACCACAATAACATCATTAAAGTGCTGTCTGTATACTTGTTCCATACCCTTTTACCCTTCTTCAAATACACATTAAGCACAAAGCTTCATTAGAAACATATAACCCCCCGCACCCTACTACTTGAAATTATGACTTGCTCCTAACATACAGTGATGTCCATAAACCACATCAGAATATGAAAGTGTGGTTTATTAAGTCTTCAAATGATGTTCCATAAATCACATGGCAATACATTGTCCAAATTGTTAATATAACGGTACCTCACTTTGCACCAAGTTTTCATAAATATGAGTTTAATAAGATAGTATGTAACACCTTGTTTGTACAAACATTCCTTTCTAACCATGTCGTTATTTGCAATGTGAACACAGGTCCACACCTAATCAGTTTGTAATTATGCCTAATCAATCTACTAGTCCATTTTTAAGTCTTCTACTGTGGTGTTTCCATCTTGAGACATAATCCTTGGTACTACAACCACACAGTTTTTGTTGAGAGACACTGGTGCTGTTGCTTTCCAGTAATAATCCAACTTAAGCATAAATTCCGTTGTGTCAGTACCAGATGGACGTTAGTCCCCCTGGTAAGCAGCTGTTTCTTGTATTAGATTGATTAGGTATAATTACAAACTGATTAGGTTTGGACTATTCACCTTGCTGTAAAAAGCAGGTCTCCTTGAGTAGTATAATAATTCATTGTCCAGGCATAACTATGGCACTGTATGAATAAAATCAGTCAAATGAGTAAATTAATATACTTCCACACTTCCAAGATTCCAGGTGCAGTCCAAAGAAGACTATTAATCTTGAGGCTGCGCCCCTCCGAAGGGACACCACCTTGTAGTGGTGGAGGGGCTGGTGTGTTTCAGTGACTTAGAGGGCTATGCTGAAGGGTTACCCATATCAGACAGGCCTCTGAGGAGAAACCAGACAAAGAGTGTCCCAAACTGGGAGAGTGGTAAGATGGTGACCTGAAGTTCGTATGCCCAATGGCCCAGCTGCCCTCTGAAGTTTCGTCGTCTTTACGTAAATTTCCTCTCTGCAATTGCAGTCACCTTAACTGAGAGGAAGGGGCCAACCGGCGGTCAGCCGCCAATGGTCAGCGTTTTATCCCCTGAGCAGCAAGTGCGGGACCGCTGCGCTATGAACTGCCCACAGATGAAAGGGTTGGCGAGTCCTTTGATTAGCGCCGGCGAAGGAGCGTCGACGCTCTTGGACCTGGAAAAAACAACTCCATCGCTCCCGAATTATTCAACCACCATGTCCAGAGGAGTGAGTTAGAGGTATATGCTGAAACGGAGGATGTTTACAGCAGAACCCGAATAGGCGGAACCACTCCTAAACACCTATGAGAAATCAACTTGGAGTTTTTGGCTCCCGTAGAGGTTACATTGAATACCATCTGGCAGTAAATAATTTTGTTTCAGATATAATTTTATTAGAGAGTTACATGGACAATTCAGTTGAGTAAAAAATTGATATAACAAATGATTCTACATGAGCAAGAAGTGGTTATGATTTTGAAAATGATAATAGACCAGAAATTTTGAATAATAAAATGATTATTATTATAGATGATTAATATCGAGATTACTGTTTTTCCCAGATTTCCGGGTATGACTCCTAAAGTTTTCCTTAGAAATATTTCCTCAAATTATTACTTTAAAAGGAGTGACGGCTATGAAAACTGGGATTACTTTAATCAGTGGGATTTGAATTAGAGACTTAAGTATATGTATTGTTAAATAACTTCTGGTTTTTAAAAGAGAGAGAATGTAATCAGATGTATTTATTTCTAACTAATATTGGACAATGTGTGTTTTCAATGAAATGATTTGACTAATACACTGTATTGGCCTTGAAGAAGCCAACCAAATGATCAATGTGGAATAATGGATTAGACGAGTAATATCTGGGGATAATCAGGTTAATACCACGGGGTTTTTTTTCTGTTTACTGTTTAACTGATCTCCTTATCTTGTTTCACTCTCCCTATTTAGTGGTCTAAGGATGAGAATAGAATTACCTGACTGAAATAATTCCTACATTTCCTGTATTTCCAGCAAGTTGTTTTATCGCTTGTAAAAATTTAAATGGTTATAAATAAAAAATAAAAAATCTTGATGCTGCAATGCACAATCACCCAAAGTTGCTAGAGCCCGTTTTATACTAACGTTGTGGATATCATGAAGACCTGACTGGCTGGGGGTGCCTCCAGGATGAGGTTTGGGAACCACTGGGATAAGGTATCAATTACTCATGGGTAGGGTACTTCAACAGTTGGAAAGTCTCCACTGTTGGTTGATGGGTAGGGGGGCATTATCCATTTATCAATCTAGTGTTCCCCAAAGGATAAGCTGGATATTTAGTCCTCACTTATGAATTATGTTATCTGATGGAGCTGGAGTTATAAAAAGTGCATAAAAGCTGGTATAGCTGGTTGAGTTTTTGAACATGAACGATGCCTGTGTGTGGGGATCCTCCATGCTGCTGTCTTTGCACACTGTACCTCAGGTTTTTTTTCTTCTTTGAAGCCTAACAGTTGTGTGTGCGCTAAGGGTTTGTGTGAGTCCATATTTCTTGTGTTAAACTCTGCTTTTTGGGTTGAGGGACAAAAAAAATGGTAAATGTTACAAAGGATTATAAATCAATGGGAAAAATATGACAAGTCATACTGGATTTTGCAAGAATGCTGGAATTAACATCCCAGTTACAAAACTGTTGGGGTTACTAGAAACTACAGTATAAACAGAATCTCAACATTATCTGCTTACAACACCTTGCCCTTAGTACTGCCCCCACAATGTCCATACTTGGTACAAAGGACCTATTTGCGGGATTTAATCCATAATATTCTAATTTAGAGACTGGACAATCCCATGTGCAAAAGGATAGTGCTGTGCTGGGAACTGAAACCCTTCTTCTGATGTCCTCCAGAATGTTAACATTCATTCTGTCTCGCTCTCTCAGGTTGCCAGCGTTAAAGCCAAAGTGGATTTCTCCATTCTGCTGTGCCCACCCCCGTCTGGCACTGGTAATGGACTGGACGGATATGGAGCTGGTGAGAACGAGGATGAGACAGCTTTAACAGCACTGTCTGCGCCAAGCCCCCAGAGCGAAGCCGTGACCAACGAGTTGCAAGAGCTCTCACTGCAACCAGACATGTGCCTGAATCTGCCCCTGAATCCCAACATGCCCCCTCTGAGCGAGAGGAAGAATGGTAAGAGCTCATTCACATTCCTCACTACTTTGCCTACAACTCCATGGTAATTGGGTTCTGTGTTTTAGAGGGTGAGGACTTTGGGCCACTATTGACTTGAGTCAAACATATGCCAGTGACCTGAGATTAAAGACATTGTGTAGCTGTGCCAGACCTCTGAGCCATCCATTCCTCAATCATATCTTTCATATTACAATTCCCCCCCCCCCCCCCTTCACCCAAACTATTTTCTATTATGATTATTTTAAAACTGGGTTTTCAGGGGATACTTTAGAGCTGGCAGTTTTGTGTTTTTGGTTTAAAAACATCACCCTGTTGTATCTCTTCACTGCATTTTTTCACTTCTTGATGGGGAGTAGCCCTGCGATTGCCCAGAAGTATTTTGTGCATCTGAGTTTTGAGTGTTCTGCATACATATTCTGTCTTTGCCAGCATGCTGCTCAGAAAATGAATAGTGCAGTATTTTAAAAAGTTTGGCATGGTTAACTTTTATTTCACAGAATGCTAAATGGCTAAGTAGACTATCATGCTAATGTAAAGATATATAATACAAAAGTCCACACATTGAAGCTTTTATTAAAAAAAAAAATTAAAAAGCATGCATGGTTTCCTTTCCTTGACAATACAAAAGCTCCACATACATGTTAGTCTAATTAAATACTTACTTATCCTATAGTACAAAAATCATACATAAATAAATTTCCATGCCACAGTGTTCAAATAAGCACGCATGAGCACGCAGCTGTGAAATGCATTGCCACTTGACCTGAAAACAATTTACGACCTAATCAACTTTCGTAAATCTCTAAAGACCTATCTCTTTAACAAGGTATACCACAATGATCTTTAATAGAAACTGTAACGCATCACTATTTACCTGATGTCCTGAATGTTATCTCTCTATACCTGATTGCTTAATTCTGTTATCCATGTTCTTTATGTAATACCAATTGTATCTTTTACTCTGGAATGGCGAATGCCATGAAGGAACATTGTAAGCCACATTGAGCCTGCAAATAGATGGGAAAATGTGGGATACAAATGCAACATATAAATAAAATAAAACCATAGTAATGTTTGTCTAGCTCCAAAACATTTCACAAGATGTAAATCATCCAACTATATTTCTTTCATTAACCAAATCAGTTTCAAACCCCTGACATGTCAGTCTTCACCATGAATCAATTATTTCAGCTCTAGAAAGATGTCATTTATCTCCTTCCACAGAAAATTAATAGCTTCTGTCCCATCAGTGGTTACTATCACAACATGGCCCATAGAGATTGGCGACTATCAGAGAACAAACACGTCAAATCGTGAACAAATCAAGCATTGTTTATTGGTTAATCTCTTAACCAGCCTCCAAAGAATCCATGACTTGAGTTGAAGGAAGTGCACAGCTTCATCAGACAGTATTCTAAAGCATCACAGTAAAGCAGCCCGAATTGTTGTAGACTGTAACAATACAAAATGCCATCCAAAATAAAAGTACAAATCTGACCAAGAGACCACTATGCCAAAAATGACTTACCCTTTGTCAAAAATAAGTACATAAGTATCATCTAATGACTCAAAACAGCTGCCATTATTTGAAAAACACAAAAGCACCACTACATAGACCTGATTTTTATTTCATTACATTGGCCTCAATACACATTGTCAAATTAACCAGTCCTACTTAAATGATGCAAGCCACTTGCCAGTCACTACAGAAACACATGACGTCCACTAATCTATTACATCAACCACAGTATAAATTTCTAAACGTTCGGCCCATTCTTACCAACATCACAATGGTCATTATACCCACACAATGAAGACCAAGCTACCAGTCATTCACAAAACACTGTCACTTCACATCAAGGATGTAAATACATATAAATGAGGTACTGTAAATATACATCCCCACCTCTATCAGCCACACTACTCTGAGTAAACTTGAATTGGTCAGATATCTGAGGCTAAGCAAAGTTGGACCTGGCTAATAGCTGGATGAGGACCACCGGATGTCGTGGACCACAAAAGACAATGGAAACCACAGTAGTATATTACCAAGAATATCACAGTATATACGAAAAAAACTATTGGGGTTGAAAATAAAAATTACTATGGGGAAGTAAGTTACCAAAAAAGCACCCCTGATATTTTCCCAGCCATTAGTCATCCGAAGTTTCAGTTCCAACGTCCCCAGCCAGACCTACCCGTCCTCTTCTCCCTCAACAGCCCTCCTTGCTTTCCTGATGCCCAGCCAGTGCTTAAAACTCATTTTACCTGACTGACGTCGTGACTGCAAAAGAAGCAGAGTAGAGCAGGCTCACCTTCAGCCTTCCCCTTCTCTCTCAATGTCCCGCCCTTGCGGAAACAGGAAATGAGGGTGGGACGCTGAGAGAGAAGTGGAAGGCTGAAGGTGAGCCTGCTCTGCTTCTTTTGCAGTCACGACTTCAGTCAGGTAAAATGAGTTTTAAGCACTGGCTGGGCTGCAGGAAGGCAAGGAGGGCTATTGAGGGAGAAGCGGGGGGGGGGGGGGGGGTGGGGGGGTTGAAACTGGAACTTAGGTGGCAGGTGGGGTTTGGGGCATCACTGGACATGGAGGGGAGAGAGGAGAAATCGCTGGACATGGGAGGGGAGGGAGGAGAAATCGCTAGACATGGAGGGCAGGGGAGAGAGGAGAGTTGCTGGACATGGATGCGGGAGAGGGCAGGGGAGAGAGGACAGTTGCTGGACATGAATAGATGGAGAGGAGGGCAGGGGAGAGAGGAGAGTTACTGGACATGGATGCAGGGGAGAGAGGAGAGTTGCTGGACATGGATGGGTGAGAGCATGGGAGAGAGGAGAGTTGCTGGATATGGATGCTGGTGAGGGCAGGTGAGAGAGGAGAGTTGCTGGACATGGATGCAGGGGAGGGCAGGAGAAATGCTGGACATGGATGGAGGAGAGGGAAGACAGGAAGGAGATGCATATGGATGGAGGGGAGGGGAGAGAGGAGAAATGCTGGACATGGATGGAGGGGAGGGAAGAGAGGAAGTGAGATGCACATGGAGGGGAGAGAGGAGAAATGCTGGACATGGATAGAGGGGAGGAAAGAGAGGAACTTGGATGGCGGGGTGGAGAGAGAGGAAAACTGGTGGACATGAATGTAGGAGAGGGAAGAGAGAGAGGAAGGAGATGCATAAGGATGGAGGGGAGTGAAGAAAGGAAGGAGATGCATACTGATGAGGGAAAGGGAAAAGAGGAGAAAAACTACACATGGATCGAGAAAATAGATACTGGATGGAATGAGGGAAGAGAGGGGGCAGATGCTGAATGGAAAGGGGGGAGAGGGGGTAGACGCTGGATGGAAAGGGGGAAGAGGGGGCAAATGCTGGATGGAAAGGGGGAAGAGGGGGCAGATGCTGGAAGGTAAGGGGAGAGAGAGGGGGTAGACGCTGGATGGAAAGGGGGAGAGTTAAGATTGAGGAAAGAAGAAACAAGAGACTGGGACCAGCACAATTAGAAACAGTAAACAGCCAGACCACAAAGGTAGGAAAAAATGAATTTTATTTTTAGTTTATGATAAAGTAGTGTGGTAGCTGTGTTTAATAAATACAGAAAATGGAAGTAAGGTGATATCTTTATTGGACTAATTTTAATACATGTTTGACTAATGTTTGGAGACCAAACCCTCCTATCTCGTGTCAGAACAGAATACCGTAACAGCAGTATACTGTCCTGACCTGAGGAAAGAGGTTTTGGCCTTTGCAAACTAATTGAAACATGTATTTAGTCCAATAAAAATGATATATTTTCCATTTTTTGTTTTATTTGTATTTGTTAACCTATAGTATAGTGATTGAAATATTAACATGTTTCTTCATTATCATGCTACCCACGATCCTTTTGCTACTACTAAATGTATATTTTCTTATATAATTCTTATATATTTCTTATTATGCTTGCTTGTTAAAACACTATCATGTTCTATCATCATGCTACCCAAAATCTTTCTGTTATTACTAAATGTATACTTTCTCATGTATTTCCACTACTCATGATGTATTGTAAGCCACATTGAGCCAGCAAAGAGTTGGGAATATGTGGGATACAAATGCAACAAATAAAATAAATAAAAATGTCAGTTTTTGAAATTTGCATCTCTTTATATTTGCACAGTACAGGGGGACTGAGGGGTGGGACTGTTCAGGGAAGAAGTCCTGGTGCAGGTTGCAGGCAGCCTATGAGTGGCGCTGCCACTACCCAGGTGAAGACTGCAGCAGACAGGATTTTAAGGTGGAGGGTTGGGGGGAGAGAACACACTGCCTGTTAAAAAAAAAAAAAAAAAAATTTGGCACCTCTAATCACTTTGAAAAGTTGACTCCTATGTCTCTGCCCATAATATTTTGGTATAAAACCTAATGTTTTTTTTTTATTTTTTATGTCCTTCCCCCATACTCCTGGAAAACTCTTTATGTGAATGATGAAAATACACATTCCCTGTTGCTCATATACAGGGTGGGCAGTCATTGATCTATTGATTGCCTTCCCCATGTACTGTAGAATTAAGGGTTACACGAGCTGTAGTATGGTGATATATTTTCTTTGGACTACTATAATACATGTGTGACTAACTTTCAAGTTATGCTCCCTATATGAGGACAGTGAAGAAACTATGCAGTTACATTGGGTTTGAATAGTGTAGTCAGCTAGTCCTTAAATTCTCTGCATATGCCATTACAGTTTGGCAAAGGGTGTTTTGTATATATGTGGATATAGGTGAGAAAGCCAGTAGCCTTACGTGTTTAAAGTGTTTGATCATCTTAATTTCAAATGTGTTGTGCTCTTGTGTGGAGGAATAGCCTAGTGGTTAGTGCAGTGGACTTTGATCCTGGGGAACTGGGTTCGATTCCCACCGCAGCTCTTTGTGACTCTGGGCAAGCCACTTAACTCTCCATTGCCCCAGGTACAAATAAATACCTGTATATACTATGTAAACTGCTTTGAATGTAGTTGCAAAAACCATAGAAAGGCGGTAGTATATCAAGTCCCATTCCCATTTTGTAAGTACCCTGATTGTGAGGTCTTTAAGAAGTGATCTGCCTTTTAAAAATGCCCATTTACTGACCTACTGTGTGTGTTGTGGTTTTATTCTTGCGCTCTCTTTTTTTTTTTTTTTTTGCTTTTTGCACTGAGCTAGCATTCCCCTTTGTGTTTTGTTTTTGGTTTTTTCATTTTTCTTTTTTTTTTTTTTTGGGGGGGGGGGGGGGTGCGTTGGGTCTTGGATACTACATTCTCAAAGGAGCCTGAATGTGAGCCCTTTATTCTAAATCTCTTTTCCCATGTTGCTGACTGTAGGATCCTGTGGTACGTGGTGGCATTGCATTATGTTATGGTATCTTGCAGGATTTGACCTGAAGAAGAGAGAGCTGCTCACAGGTGTATTTAGTTAGTCTGATAAAAAGATTTCGCCTACAACTTGTTTGACTTTCATTTTCATATGATGCAAGTAGGACTAATTGCCAGCACAATATTTTGCTCAAAATTTTATGGAAATGTGTGGTCAAATTTAATTACAAATGACACCTTTGTCATGCACAGATTCTTTTGGTGTAGTCACCCCCCTGCTCCTCCAACCTTGGTGCTTGTTGAAAACTACTAAAGAGGCTCAAGTTCAGCAGGGAACTACTGTCCAAGACTGGATTTTCACCTTAGATGTGTTGGAGGGTGATGTCCTTCGGAATATATAATTTTCTCCCATTGTACATCTATTCTGAGCAAGCAACGCACACAAAAAGAGGCACCTTAAAATTGTCATAACATTAACTGTGAAATATTTTCTGGGTACTAGGTGCAATATTGTACTGTTCAATGGGAAGCACCATAAGATCTGACCTGCAGTGCTGATTCCTCCTAGTGACATGTCAAAGAGCATTTCAGATTTGTTGCTGGTTGGATGGTCTATAGCTCATAGTTCTATCTAACTGCTAAGAGCATATGTTGGAAAATGTGTTGCTGGGTGCTTAGATACCTAAACATGCATAGAAACCATGGGCGTAGACTGGGGGGGGTGAGGGGGTACAATGCCCCCCCAAACGACGTGACGACTGGCGCCAGTAGTAAAAAAAAAAAAAGAAGCAGCCACGCGCTCGTCTCCGTCCACTTTGCTTCCCTGCCCCCTCTGTCTGCATCCCGCCTTCCTCTGATGTCATTTCCTTTCAGGCGGGACGCAGACAGAAAGGGCAGGGAAGCGAAGTGGACGGAGACGACCGCATGTCTGTCTACCCCCTCTCTTCCTCCCTCCCTCCGGCGCAGGCAGCAGTCTTCTTCAGCTTTTCTGTGTCCCTGGCAGCGGTAGCAACGTACACACTGCCTTCGGCTCTGCCCCGAAGCCTTCTCTTCAAGTTCCTGTTCCCTCATAGGTGGGAACAGGAACTTGAAGAGAAGGCTTCCGGGGCAGACCGAAGGCAGCGTGTACGTCGCTACCGCTGCCAGGAACACAGGCTGAAGAAGACTGTTGCCTGCGCCAGAGGGAGGGAGGGAGAGAGGGGGTAAACGGAGTCACAATCCTGGACCTCACGGGGGGGGGGGGGGGGCAGCAGAGGGAAGATGGATGGGACGGAGGAGTGGGGAGCAGAGGGAAGGAGCAAGAGATGGATGGGACTGGGAGAGGTGGGGAGCAGAGGGAAGGAGCAGGAGATGGATGGGACTGGGAGAGGAGGTGAGCAGAGGGAAGGAGCAGGAGATGGATGGCACTGGGAGAGGTGGGGAGCAGAGGGAAGGAGCAGGAGATGGATGGGACTGGGAGGGGTGGGGAGCAGAGGGAAGGAGCAGGAGATGGATGGGACTGTGAGGGGTGAGGAGCAGAGGGAAGGAGCAGGAGATGGATGGGACTGGGAGAGGAGGTGAGCAGAGGGAAGGAGCAGGAGATGGATGGGACTGGGAGGGTGGGGAGCAGAGGGAAGCCTACTGGAAAGAAGACACTGCATAAAACAGAAGACACTGGGACCAAAGCGAATAGAAAAACTAAATGATCAGACAACAAAGGTAGAAAAAAGTATTTTATTCAGAATTTATTAATTGAAATATGTCAGCTTTTTGAAATGTGCATCTGTGATATTTTGCCTGTAAATTTCAATTTTTCTGGTATTGCTGCATGCTGAGTCTGACTTCTTGAGTTAACTTTCCAGTTCAGTATTTTGCCTTCATACTTTTTTATTTCTAGTTCCTTGTGTCATGTCTGTTGTGTCATGTGTTTTTCATGTGTGATTAAGGTGCAGTATTCTGCTAGCGTGTTGTATTTGCAGCCCTTTTTGTTTTGCTTTTTTTCACGAGGTAGTGTATTGGTGTTTTAGAGCCTGGTGTAATTACAGTTCTGCCTTTTCACGCATAAGGTTGTAGCTCGTCCTGTCCTTGGAATTAGTTCTGTTATGATTTAGTAAGGATATGAGTGTTTTTGCATAAGTTTGTGTATAGCGTTTTGCAGTGGAGACCTTACTGAGGTGGCACCAAAACATCAGAAAGGGTGTAGAGCCTAAATCATGACACACTACCTCTTGAAGGATCTACATATAGAGCTTATGCATTTCTAAGGTCAACACTGGTATGGTATGGGAAAGGGGTTGGGGAAATACTACTGGAGATGAAGAGGGAGTGCTGGGTAAGGAGGAAAGAAGGAAGGAAGGAAGGAAGGGAGAAAGAGCCTGCTTGATATCTCATACGTATTCATTATGGTTATTCCCCAAAAAAGCCAGCTCTTTTTCCCTTCCTTCCTCCATATTAGCATATCATTTGCATATATATATATATATATATATATATATATATATATATATATATATATATATATATATATATATATATATATATATGCAAATGAATATGCTAATATGCTCCGCCTCATCCTTTGCCCCCCCAAATGAAACAGTTAAACTACACCTATGATAGAAACTGGAATAAGGAGAGCAGGATTTTGCCAATGCTTTTGTTAAATGGCTGCTTATGAGTTAAAATTTCTGCTTTCTTTTATATTATGTATAAATTGCATCTTGTTGTTGCTTGCAACTTCTGTATAAATTTAAGATTTGTTGTACAGCCTTAGATGTAAGGCACTGGGTTATAGTGGGAGGGATAGCACTTTGTGGAAGAATGAAGAAGAAAAAAAAAAAAAAAGCAGGTCTTCCTCACTTTGAGTACAGCAGTAGCAGAATTCTAGAAATAATCTTACTAGTTTCCAAGACTTTCCCTGGTGATTCTGCAGCCAGTTGGCTTTGCAGGATGTCTGTAATATGCATAAAAGAGGTTGCTTTTCTTTCTTTCTTTCTTTCTTTTTTTACAAGTAGAGAAAACTTGCAATAAAATACAGAGAAAAAATGATGTTAAAGAAAAAGATATCACAGTTAAATTATACAACTACACTCTTCCTTAGACCACAAAATAGAAATCAAGGAGGGGGAGGTGAAGTAAGAATAAGGAGATCACATTTCTTAAGATACAAAAGAGGAAAATGACCTAACCCGCATATTCCCACTTAATTATTGACATATCAGTTGTTCCCATCGGTCCACTGGATCGCTTCTTCATATCTAAGAAAATTCGCAATTGGTTTGGTTCAAAGAAAACATACTTATTGCCCAGGAAATGCACCAAACATTTGCATGGATATGCTAACAGAAAAGTTGCTCCTAAAGCCCTTGTTTCTTCTGAGTCAAAAGTCTATCTTGTGTAACTTTTTCCACATCTGGATAGATCCATACTCTTTGTCCACAGAATGGTATAGAAGAATTTTTAAAATACAGTCTCATCACTGAATTTAGGTCTTGTTCAAATACAAATGATACGATTAATGTTCCTCTAGTGGATACTTCAGTCAGTGAATCTTCTAAGAAAGCTGGATCCTGGGTTCAACTCCCTGTATTTGAGGTAAATTCCCAGAATTTACAGGTTCCCCTCCTTTTTGAGTGGAGGGTGGTAAATAATATATTTTATTACATGGGGGAATAGCTAATGAAGGAATTTTCAGAATTTCCAGTAAATACTTTTTGAAGAAGTCAAGAGGAGTCATACCTGCAGATCTGGGAAAGTTCAGTACTCTCAATGTTAGTCGTCTGTTATAATTCTCCATTTGTTCTGTTTTTCGGTATGTTGCAAGCTTATCTTTTACCAAAACGTCCATTGTAAGTTTTATATTTTTGAACTCTGTGTCTGTATAACCTGATTTGCCGTTTCATTTTTAACCTTCTCCAGAGATTCAGTAAGATTATCCATTTTACTCACGATTAGAGTCGATTTGGTAACCGCAACCGTTAAGTCCTAAATTGCTTTCCAGATGGATTCCAATGTAGCTTCCACGGGAGATTTAGACTCCAAGTTGGTAATCACTGCGGGTTTAGAAGCTGCACCGCCAATCTGGACCCTGCTGTTAACGATCTCGTCGCATAGTGGTCTAATGTTTGCTGGATAGGGGACAAAGTTCTGGCCATTGGCGGTTGGCCTTTTGCCGTTCCCTTCCTCTTCGTTTGTGGCATCAGAAAAGAAAAAAATGTAAGTGGAAAACTCCAGAGAACAGCAGAACCGCTTAGCGTACGAGCTTCTGATCGCAATCTTGCCACACCCCCACCTTGACTGATAAGAGAGGTTTTCATGTATTAGAAACCTGATATATGAACATTGATCTTGTATGTGTTTGTTTTGGATGTCCTGAAAATCCCAGTGACTGTGGGGTCAAAAAGGAAGGCTTAGGAAGCTTCTCTTCCTAAAGCGTGATATTCAAAATGATTTAACCAGGCAGAAAAGGTTCCTGCCTGGTTAAATTGCTCTGGGTGGCCCAACCACTAATATTCAGTGGCACTTAACTGGATAGCACTAACCATCGCGGCACATGCAGTGCAGCCCTAATTATTGCCTGATTAGTTATCTGGATAACTTCCAGGTACTGTCAAACAGATATTGATTGCCGGTACCCAGATAGGTGATAGGACTGACTATCCGGGCCTAATTCTACCCATGGCAGTCAGTGCTGTTAAAAATGCTGACTGCCACAGGCTGAATATTGGAGGAAAAGAGGGGGGTACTTTGATTATGGACATATGGCAAGATAGTGCTACTGTAGAGGGTGGTAAAGTTTCTGATGCTATCCAGAATCATTTTTGACTGTGGCCCATAGTATGAACCTTTTGATATTTGGCTTGATTTATGGCTCCCATGCTAGAATCCTTGCCAGCTTCTAAAACTGCAGTTCGTAGGTAAAATGCTTAGTCCTCTGCAATAATTTCAGCAATCGTTGCAAGGGTTGGAAAAATTGATCAGAAAAGAATTGGCCATGTGATGGAGAAATTGATGGAAATACTATGAAAGGAATGTGTCAAGTGGGGAGATTTACAGGTTTTGAAGTTGCATGGGCTCACTAGGGGGAGGATATAGCAAACAAGATTTGCTTAATTTATTTGACTGGGTTGCCAAGGAGGGTGCTGCATACAGATGCCTAAGATTTCAGTAGGATCCTTGAAATAGTTTTCCATAGCTGATGGATTTAAAATCTTGGTGGCTGGGAATTTAGGATCTTAAGTAGTAAGGTGGAAAAATGGATTAAAAACTGAGGGATAAGCTACAAAAGGTGTGGGGAAAATCTTGACTGTGAGGAAAGGAAGACCACCATCTATTTGATACATGACCATAATGCAAGTAGAACTAACGCTGCCACCTCAATACTTTGCTCAAACTTTTATGGACTGTGTGGTCAAATTTAATTACATAGGGTGAATGTGAAAGGGGAGAAACTCAGGAGCATTCTAAAGGAAATGTTTTGCAAAAAGGTTGGTGGATGTGTGGAATGGCCTCCCGGTGGAGGTAGAGGAGACCAAAACTGATCTGAATTAAAGAAAGCATGAGACAAGCACTTAATCTCTAAGGGCGAAGAAGGGGATAAATTTAATGAATTCTCTGTAAACCTGGAGGATGTAATGGGGCAGTTCTACAAACTGAAGAGTAGCAAATCTCCTGGACCGGATGGTATTCATCCCAGAGTATTGATAGAACTGAAAAATGAGCTTGTGGAGCTATTGTTAGTAATATGTAATTTATCCTTAAAATCGAGGGTGGCCAATGTAACACCAATTATTTTTTTTAAAAGGTTCCTGAAGAAATCCGGGAAATTATAGACCGGTGAGTCTGATGTTGGTGCCGGGCAAAATGGTAGAGACTATTATTAAGAACAAAATTACAGAGCATATTCAAAAGCATGGATTAATGAGACAAAGCCAACATAGATTTAGTGAAGGGAAATCTTGCCTCACCAATCTACTACATTTCTTTGAAGGTGTGAACAAACACGTGGGTGAGCCGGTTGATATTGTTTATCTGGATTTTCAGAAGGCTTTTTACAAATTACCTCATGAAAGACTCCAGAGGAAATTGGAGAGTTATGGGATAGGAGGTACTGTTCTATTGTGAATTAAAAACTGGTTAAAAGATAGAAAACAGAGTAGGGTTAAATGGTCAGTATGCTCAATGGTGAAGGGTAGTTAGTGGGGTTCCCCAGGGGTCTGTGCTGGGACCGCTGCTTTTTAACATATTTATAAATGACCTGGAGATGGGAGTAACTAGTGAGGTAATTAAATTTGCTGATGATACATTCAAAATCGTTAAATCGCGGGAGGATTGTGAAAAATTACAAGAGGACCTTACAAGCCTGGGAGACTGGGCATCCAAATGGCAGATGATGTTTAATATGAGCAACTGCAAAGTGATGCATGTGGGAAAGAGGAACCCGAATTATAGCTACGTTATGCAAGGTTCCACGTTAGGAGTCATGGACCAAGAAAGGGATCTAGGTGTCGTTGTTGATGATACGTTGAAACCTTCTGCTCAGTGTGCTGCTGCAGCTAAGAAAACAAATAGAATGTTAGGTGTTATTAGGAAAGGAATGGAAAACAAAAATGAGGATGTTATAATGCCTTTGTATCACTCCATGGTGCGACCGCACCTCGAATATTGTGTTCAATTCTGGTTGCCGCATCTGAAAAAAGATATAGTGGAATTACAAAAGGTGCAAAGAAGGGTGATGAAAATGATAAAGGGGATGGGACGACTTCCCTATGAGGAAAGGCTAAAGCAGCTAGGGCTCTTCAGCTTGGAGAAAAGGCAGCTGAGGGGAGATATGATAGAGGTCTATAAAATAATGAGTGGAATTGAATGGGTAGATGTGAAGCATCTGTTTACGCTTTCCAAAAATACTAGGACTAGAGGGCATGCGATGAAGCTACAATGTAGTAAATTTGAAACGAATCAGAGAAAATATTTCTTCACTCAACATGTAATTAAACTTTGGAATTCGTTGCCAGAGAATGTGGTAAAGGCGGTTAGCTTAGCGGAGTTTTAAAAAGGTTTGGATGGCTTCCTAAAGGAAAAGTCCATAGACCATTATTAAATGGACTTGGGGAAAATCCACTATTTCTGAGATAAGCAGTATAAAATGTTTTGTACTCTTTTGGGATCTTGCCAGGTATTTGTGACCTGGATTGGCCACTGTTGGAAACAGGATGCTGGGCTTGATGGACCTTTGGTCTTTCCCAGTATGGCAATACTTATGTATGGATGGGTAGACTGGATAGGCCACTTTTATTTATTAGGATTTATTTACCGCCTTTTTGAAGGAGTTCACTCAAGACGGTGTACAGTAAGTTTGTATGCCATCATTTTCTATGTTTCATATGCTTTAGTTTGTTGTCATAAACAATCTTGTAATGTTGGAAGAAGGGATGGTACTGTATGTCATTCTGCAGATGACATCCCAAAAGTAAAGAAATTGAAGTGCACACTTTTAGTGACACATTGGCACATTTTCTCTTTCATTGGCATGTTCAGGTATATCTGTGGAGAAAGGCATGGTGAAATGTTTCTTGGTAGTATGGGGAAATGTGTAGGTGGTGATGTATGTGTCTATAGGGAAAGGGGAAATGGGATTTGATATACCGCCTTTCTGAGGTTTTTTTTGCAACTACATTCAAAGCGGTTTACATATATTCAGGTACTTATTTTGTACCAGGGGCAATGGAGGGTTAAGTGACTTGCCCAGAGTCACAAGGAGCTGCAGTTGGAATAGGACTCTGTTCCCCAGGATCAAAGTCCCGGGAGGATACAAGGATATATGTGGCAAGGGTGTGCACTAGGCACTCTTCTTTTCACTTTTCCCCTGTGTGGCCCCCTTTTCTCTGCCCCCATCCAAACCTCCTATCACCTGTTCACACCACAGGCTCCTTTACTTTTTAGTGGCAGGAGGTGGCCTCTGTCATCGAGTGATGAAGCTTTGCTCTCGGTTTCAGACCTTAAGTGTGCTTTCAGTACCCAGGGCTTGGAATTGTTTGCAGTTGCTAGGGTCCATGGCAATGTCTCTGTATCTAGTGCTATGGGCCAGGGCCCACATGCACCCCTACAGAGTGCTCTGCTTTCTTGTTGGTCTTCTCAGGCCCATCAGTTCAATTTTTGCCTCCCCCTGTCAGTGTTGCTGCTGAGTCATCTAGAGGTGGTTGGTTTCCCGCCACCACAGATGCCAGCCTTAGAGGCTTGGGGGCTCGTCTGGTCAGGGTGGCTCAGGACTGCAGGTTGCCCGCTGAGGCTGAGTAGTCCATCAATCTTCTTGAAGTGAGGAAGATTTGTTTGGTCTTAAATAAAATGGTAATTTGCCATGAGGTTATTCTCAGGAGTCTCTGCAAGAATCAACCTGTTTGTAATCCAAAGCTTATTTATACTTTATAAGGTCAAAGATCACTCTTTTAGTAAAAAGTAATGTTATCTTAAAGTATGACAGCATTATGATTTTAACATTGTTGACCCCCCCCCCCCCCACCAAAAAAACACCCCCAAAACAGTTCATTACCCTCAACATAGTTGAGATAAAAACTTACAGAAACTTCAATGGAATTCAAAATGTCTGCCATAGAAAAAAACAAATAAAACGATGATCAAAAATGAAATCATTCAGTGCCCATGTAGAATCGCTATAAATAGTTAAAAATTGCTAAAAATGGTGCCATTTTGTGTTAATTCTAGAAGGAAGTGACACCTTTCTATTCCTTCTAGTCCTTGCCCCTGATGCAGTCTTATTCAGGTGAAATGTGGTCATATCAGGCACAGTATCTCCTTTGATGCAGTAAAGTCTCTTAAAACTATTTAGTTTGTCACTTTTATTATCTGTTGCTGTTCTTGCTAGCCAATGGATGGTACTTCAGTGGAGCCTCAACCTGGTGTTGGTGACTCTAGCCAGCACCCCTTTTGAGCCCCTGTGTTTGGCCTTACTCTCAAGGTATTTTTTTCTTGTCATCTGTTCCACTAGAAAGATTTTGGAGCCTCATGCCCTGTCTTGCAGAGATTCTTATTTAGCTGTCTCTTCCAATTGTTTCCCTGCGGTCTGTTCTTTCCTTCTGAAAGAAGGTGGTTTCAAGTTTTAATTTGATGTATGGCTTGTCTTAGGTTCTTCTTAAGCTGGACATCGTTAGAGTTCTCCTTCATTATTTGGAAGTCACTAATTCTTTTCCTTTGTCAGATCATCTGTTTGTCCTTTTTGTAGGGTCCTCATAAGGGGCATCCTGCTTCAGTCTTCCCTTGCTATTGGATTAAGTCTGCCATGAAGTCAACCTACATTCATGAGGGAAGATCAATTCTTCATGGCTTTAGAGCCTATTCCACTTGATCTCAGCTATGCCCTTTTAGCTAAAAAGGATGTTTGCAGGGCAGTAAGTGTGGTCGTCCCTTCATTCTTTGTCAAACATTACAAACGTGATGTCTTGACTAGAGAGGACAATGTCTTTTGGCAGGGCAGTTTTGGAGAGGTCTGTCTCTTCCTCTAATTCTGTAGGGTAAGAACTTTGTGGTACATTCCATGGGTTTGGACTGGTCTGTCAGGATGATAAGGAAGGTGAAATTTGTCCTTGCCTGTTAATTTCTTGTCCTTGAGTCCTACTAGACCAGTCCAAGACCCACCTCAGAAAATGGGGGAAGTGTGGCAATTGTGTAAGGGTTTTTGGTCTGCCACTTGTCTGTAATTAGCCTGATTTGCAAGAGATTTGCTCAAAGGCCTTTCCTTATGGAAGTGTCTTAATTTTTTTTATTGTTTTTTTTTTCTTCCTAATTCTTTTTTCTTTGTTTTGAGCTGCTTTTGGCAATAGCATACTGGAAGATTTGTGGCTGCACGTCTCCATGTATGGATGTTTTCGGAATCTTCAAGTTCTGTGCCTCTATCTGGTAAGAGGATATAGCCCATATATCTGGACTGGTCTAGTGGGATTCAAGAAAAGGAAGTTAACAGGTAAGAACAAGCTTCACCTTTTCATTTTGGTCTGAGAATATTGTCCTGGCTTAATCTTTCATCTCTTCGCTTCAGTTAATGCTTGTTTCTGACCCTTACTGTTTTCTACTTGTCCTACTTCTCAGTGACAGTTGCTACTTCCACTAGAAGGAATTACATGTGTTACTTTCTGTGCAGTTGACTTTTGATGAGATTTATTATACAACTTATGCTGTTGTGTTACAATTGGTGAATATCCTTCATTTATTCCCCACATTATTTCTGTCTCTTTACAGAAAATAAGACATGGAAAACAATGCAGTACTTGATTGGTAGTACTGCAAAATAAGTCTTAGTATTTGTTCTCCATTAGAAATCTTGTGTTTTGAGAAGAAATTTAGGAATACAAGCACCTTTTTAAATTGACTGTTAACTTATATATTTTATCAAAAGTTACATCAGCAGATAAAACTTTTTTGATAGAATCTGTTAGCAGTCTAGACCACAAGCCTGGGTCTTAGAAAAAGCATAAATTGGACAGTGCAGTGTTATTCATTTCTTGTTTTTCGTAGGCTGCCTTCTCAACTAATGGTGATATTGCATGACTTATCTTTCGAAAGTACTGAAGTCTTATGATGCATCTGGCAGCTTCTTTTCATCAGTTTCCACAGGCACAGTGTCCGTTTTAACCTAATTTAAAACTTGCTTTTGTTCATCTACCTTCTTAGTTAATGTAATGCCTGAGCCAGACTGCAGTAAGGCCTTATCTGTTTTGAAAAACTGAAGAATTGATTGGTGACCTTTATTTACTTTTTCTCATGCCAGCTTGTTTCTGGCTGCCTGATCTTTATTTATACCTAACGTTGTGTGTGTGCATGTGTGTTTAACTTGGTACTCATTTTGGGCCTTCAGGTCCTACCAGCAATGGAGCTTGTTGTATAGAGAAACAAAAATCCTCATGTCTCTGAAACAAGTCCCAAAATGAACTGCACCAATACATATACTTTGTTCTACAAAAGGGCCTTTGGCTAACCAGCAACTGGCTGTTCCGCACAACAATACTGCTTGTAGGTAATATTCATAAATATCCTTCAATTTTGCTTTAATATTTTTCCCCATAAGAGGGTGGCAGCCTTGGCCACCCCATTCTCTTGGATCTTTGGGCCTTGGTAAAGCATGTCCTTTTTCCATTGCCTACCCAGGCTTTTTCTCCAGATGTTTCAGTGAGGAAAACATAATTCCCGCCTTTCATCCTTAATGGGTGACATGGGTGAATTGGTGCAATAATACCATTTACTGTGTCAATGGATTAGGAGTTTTACTGGGTGTGGAAGTCTTGGATAAATGACAGATACCAAGCTGCAAAATCTACCCCCTCCCCCACACCACGTTTTAGGCTCCACTCCTGAAGAGCAACTGTATGTTTTTGCTTCAGAATGAAGGGTGCAACACACAATTCAGATTGAGTGACAGAGGCTGCTACCACTTTAAATCACCCCAGATGCTCACTTCTGAAATTATTTGCTGCTTAAGTACTTTAAGAGGTCCTGAATCTGCAGCTCCTCAGATACTAAAGCAATAGTATGGGGATGATCAAAAGCAAACTCCGGCGCTAGAGGCTGTTAGTGCCATCCTAGCACCGGCGTTTGCTACTGCCCAATGATCAGAGTTCCCAAGCGTGTGAAACAACGCGCTCGAGGGCTCTGAACATAAGTAGCATGCAAAACAGGGTTAAACATATTCATCTCCAATGATCAGCGCGCCAAAGATTGGGTTGCTGGCTGCGGCAAACCCTATGCCAGCTCCGAGCTGGTGTTAGGGTTTGCAGATCATCGGGGAGGAATGATGAACCCTGTCCAGCATGCTAGCAGGCCCCCAATCCCCCCCAACAAAGCAAACCTGAAGACCCCCCCCCCCCAGTGACAGGGGGGCTGGAGGTCCGGCAGACCTACGATCCCACCCCCCCCCCCCCCCCCAGGTTCAGGGAGGGCTGAAGATCTGGTTGGTCTCCAGCCCCCCCAACTCCCCTCAATATTTCCAAAACAGTCCCTGGTGGCCCAGTGGGCGACCAACCCCCCCCCCCTTCCAAGCGACAGGGGGGGCTGTAGGTCCCCCCCCCCCCCCCCCCGACAATCCCCCCCCCCCCCAGGTTCAGGGAGGGCTGGAGATCCAGTGGGTCTCCAGCCCCCCTAACTTCCCCCCCAGCAAAGGGTCCCTGGTGGTCCAGTGATCAATCCGCTCCCCCCCCCTACCTACCCACCCCCCTACCGTGGGTTGGAGGAGGGAGGTAGCCTGCTTCCCTCCTCTTCCTTCGACGCCGCAAAATGGCGACGCCCAGCCCTGTCCAGTGTATCCTGGGATGTGCTGGGCGGGGCTACACACCATATAGGTGTGTAGCCCCGCCCAGCGCATCCCAGGATACACTGGGGGGGGGGGCGTTGGTCACCCACTGGGCCACCAGGGACTGTTCTGTAAATGTTGAGGGGAGTTAGGGGGCTGGAGACCCAGCGGATCTCCAGCCCTCCCTGAACCTGGGGGGGGGATCATTGGGGGGACTGGAGGCCCACCGGACCTCCGACCCCTGTTGCTTGGGGCAGGGGTAGTTGGGGCCTGGTGGTCCCATGGACCTCCAGCCCCTGTGTTTGACAGGTTTGGGCTTTTGACAGCCCAGACCTGTCAAATAAGTGCGGGAGGATTGTGCTGAGCACATGCTCAGGCACAATTCTCCCGTACTTATACCCCATGATCAGAGATAATTGCATGCTTAAATTTGCATTCAGTTATCTCTGATCATAGGTCTAATAACACCCCGCACTGTTCCAGCGCTATTTTTGGAGCGCTGTTTAGAACAGCGCAGGGTTTTGATCATCTGCTTGTAGGGAAACAGTTGAGCCAATAATTTATTTTAAATGGGTTTTTTTTTCTTTAAGAAACGCATGCAGATTACCAACACTTTTTTACTACAACGTACACCTTATCGCAGATCTCCCATAATACCTGTGGGCCATGACCAAGTCTGACTGTCTTCCACACTGCATCGTCGCTGTGGCATGAGCCAGCCATCAGGCCCTCTGGTCTCACTTTTGGCCCCCTGTCTTTGCTGCTTGAACTTGCTGTATATGTTGTAGAAATGTAAGCAGATGTAATCTGTCCAGTGACGTATTTTGGCCGAGCTCTCTGTTCCTGGTGATGTTGTGCCCCTCCTCTCCTCTGGCCTTTTGCTGGGAAGCTGCAGTGCTAGTTCCCTAGTGGGAATGGAAGCTCCTTTGAAAACCCCACACCACCCCCCACCTTAGGAAATTGGAAGGGGGGAGGAGGGATTTGTGGGAAGAATCTTGTGTCTGCTTTGCTGAAGGGCGGGCTCTCCCTGCTTTTGGCTAGAAATCACAGTTTAACAGTCATAGCTATAGTATTTGCTTTTTCCTGTAGGGCAGTCAGTAACTTGAGGCTGGGTAGGTCCTAACTTGCCCACACAGGGACTGAAGACAGAGCTGCACTGGGGAGTCTCCCTGCAGCCGGCTTTCTGGGACTTTATACTTGCCGGATGGATACAGACAGCTTGTAATTTTTGGATTTAGATGTGGAAAGCCAGGGGTAAATCCTTTTGTATTGTTTATGGTGTGAGTTTATTATTTTTCTGAACGGGTAGTGGCTGTCAAAGGACCGGTTATGACTCTGCTGGAGCCAGAGACGGCAGTGTTGGCGATCCAGACAGGTAAAGTTTTTCTCCCCCTCCTGTGTGTATGAAGCGCAGTAGGGGTATAGGGTTGGGCAGCAATAAGAGACAGGAGCTGCAAAGCCACATGAATTTCATTCATTTGGCCTTGTGTAAATATTTGCTCTGTTATTCCAATAACTAGCATCCAGCAAAGGTTTTTGTCCATTTCAGAGGGTTGGCTTTTTTCTACTAAGGGTTGTCACTATCTCTGGAGTGAGGCTTTCATGAAACCAATGTCTAGGACACCTCTCCTCCATTGCTAAGGGAAGGGAAGGGACCCAGTCTCTATAGTACTCTACTCTTCCGCTGCTGTCCAGGCATTTCCCCCTCTTCCTCCTTTTGGCTTTCTTTCCATTGTTTTCTCATTAAAGTTAAACCTAATTAGAGTGGACAGGCACTGTGCAGACAGGGTGTTTGTGTTTTTTAATCTTTAGACATGAAACTGCTTTTTAAAGAAAACCGTCAAACACATGTCTGCTTAGAGGACAGAGTTCACAGTTCCTGCCTAACTTTGAGAAACAGCATTGTCTACCATGTCCTGTACTTGGTGCAATGAGATGTTTCTTCTGCCCTTTAGTCTGTGCCAACTTGGTCCAACCAGTGAGCAAGGATTGAGGTGGCTGGTAATGTGCTGTAGCTTCCAGTGTCTGAAAGATTCCTGTTGGTGGCCTTCATTTTATGATGCACAGGCAGACCCTGCAAAATGAGCTCTTGACATAAACACAGACTGACCTTAAAAAAATCAAGCCAGTGTCCATTTTGTGCACTGTCCTAAGTTCAGTGCTTTGTCCTCGAGCTACTGTACTGACTGCATAGATGAACCAAAGTGCTGTGCTATTCTTCATAATGCATACAAAGCTTGCAGGATCTTCTGCTTTTTTTTTTTGAGCTAGCAAGAAAGTTCTCCCCTCTTACTCCAACATGTACTGTGGGGGAGGGGGAGTCCTTCCTGCGCTGAAGGCTGTGGCTGTTGTGGCAGCAGTAGAAAGGTTACAGGCAAGACAGCTTCAGAGAACTTGATTTCTTCACATGGCAGTTTGATGCAAGTGGTGGCCCTCCTCCATTCCTGCGCCTTCTAGGAATGGCGGCACAGCCTGCAGGTCTCTGCTTCCAGAAATAAGGAGCCGCATTACAACCTTCTTTTTCACTTTTTATGAAGCCACCATGGTGGCTTAGGGCTCCTTGTGGTGCCTCTTGTGCAGTTCCCTAGGTGGCCACTTTGCTTATCTTATCATAAATCTGGCTGTGGTGGCTGCTGCTGCTGCACTGATCCAGTCGCAGTGGTACCCAGGCATGTGCAGTGGCAGGTATAGGTAGGTACAGTCCCTCCTGGACCTGTTACTGGCTGGCCCTCTCAGCTCTTCACTGGGATTACCGTCAAGTGCTGGGAAGTACTCCATGCCAGTCTGCCTCCTCCCCTAATATTTCTCTGCTCTGCTGAACAGTCGTTCTCCAAGGACAAGCAGGCTCAATATTCTTACATGTGGGTCGTCGTCCACGACGGCCTCAGGAGACCGGACAAAATCTTCAAAGCTTAGGAATCTTCCCGAACATTCTGTCGCGCGGACTGACTCACCGCTCATGCGACACGAACGTGCAGATCTCAGTTCTTTTTTATCCGCGCTTTGAGAGAGTTGTGCTTGCCGCTACTCCCTTGTGTTTGCCTCAGGAGAACCGCTTTTTTTGCGTTTATCGTGCCCTTTTTTCTTTTTATTTCCTTCTCAAATAATAAAAAAAAGAGTTATTTTCCTTATTTTTTAGTTTTTTCCTCATTTTTTCAAGTTTCCTTTCTTTTTTCGTTGCGGCCGCCTTTAGGCTTCTCAGCCGCGTCTTTTCCCTTTTTTGTGCCTTTTTAATTGGCACAATCGAGCCTTTTGATTTCACAGACGCTATTTCCCTGCCCATGTCATCGAAGACTCCCAGCGGCTTCAAATGCTGTACTCGCTGCAACTGGACCATCTCGGGTACCGACCCCCACGTGTGGTGCCTCCAGTGTCTTGGGCCCGATCATCTTCCAGCTGCCTGTAAGCTGTGTAAGTTAATGAAGAAAAGGACCCAGGTGGCTCGAGAGGCTCAGCGCGAGAGACTTTTTTCTGATTGGTCCGGTCCTTCGACGTCAGCATTGACATTGGTACCAAGGTCGGCGGCGTCGACGTTGAAGGAAGCCGCGACACCGAGAGTCCAGGTAATGGCTGCTGAAAGACCGCTTCGAGCTGGGAGCAGCTAGGCATCGAGTGGGTCTCCACCCGTCTCGAGGCCTACTGCTGTGGAGGCCCCCCGGGACTGACCTTTGTCGGACCCGGCCCTGAGGAGGCGTGAGGATTCCACATCCTCCTCATTGGTACCGAGGAGTCTTGATGACGGGTGTCAAGCAAAGGCGAAGAAGCATCGTCATCAGTCTCCTTCCAGGCATGGTAGAGCTCCGGGGAGCCGAGGGAGTCGGTGCCCGAAAAGCGGCGCCGGGAGGATCGCTCACCCTCCATTCAGGAGATGCCGATGCATCGGTCATCTGGCAGCCTAGTACCGGCTCTCGAGTCCCCTCAGGTTCTGGCACCAACTCCTGCACCGGCCCCACAGCCTTTTCCGATGGAAGCTCTCGACGAGCGCATCCTGGCCCTTCTTCCAGAGCTTCTGGAAGGGTTGCTTCATCAGTCTGCCTCGGTGTTGGGAGTGCTTGCACCTTCCGTACCGACTGCAGAGGTGGCATCTGGGCCATCACCTGCGAGGAAGTCCTCGTCTTCGGTGCCGTCTGCGGTACCGGAGCCGGTTGCCACCTGGGTCGACTCCCCCTCGACTTCGGTGGAGGAAGTTTCACCGGAGTCCAGGCAGGGGTCTACTTCTTGACATCCCCCACGAGGTTGTCGATCGACGTCGAGGCAGGCTTGGGTTCGGGCTGCTCTTAGGGAGCTTCTGTCCAAAACCGAAGAGAAGCGCTCATGGGGAGAAGAGGAAGACTCCAGGTACTTTTCAGAGGAAGAGTCCTGTGGGCTTCCCTCTGATCCTACTCCACCGATTGAAGTAAGGATGTCTCCACCTGAGAGTCTTACTTTCTCATCCTTTGTACGGGAAATGTCTAAGGACATTCCATTCCCTATGGAGGTTGTGGATGAGCCCAGGGCTGAGATGCTCGAGGTCTTGGATTATCCTTCTCTGCCTGCAGAGGTTGCAACGGCCCCCCTGCACAATACACTCAGGGAAGTGCTGATGCGGAATTGGTCTTGCCCTCTCTCTAATCCAGTGGTCCCCAAGAAGTCCGAGTCCCAGTACAGAGTCCATGGAGAACCTGTAATGGTGGAGGCCCAACTTCCTCACAATTCCATGGTGGTGGACTCAGCTCTCAGAAGAGCCAAGAGTACTAGAGACTATGCCTCGGCCCCCCCCCAGGCAGAGAGTCTAGGACCTTGGATTCTTTTGGGAGAAGAACGTATCAGGCCGCAATGCTCGCCACCAAGATCCAAACATACCAGCTCTACACGAGCATTCACTTACGGAACTCGGTGAGGCAACGGTCCAGTTTAGTTGAAGCACTTCCCTCGAAGCTCGCTGAACCTTTTCACCAGGTAGTCAGGCAGCAGAAGGCGTGTCGCAAATTCCTGGCCAGGGGGTCTTACGACACTTTTGATGTAGCATCCCGAGTAGCTGCCCAAGGTATAGTGATGCGTAGACTCTCATGGCTGCGTGTCTCTGACCTGGATCACAAGACCCAGCAGCGAATGGCGGATGTTCCTTGCCGGGAGGATAATCTTTTTGGAGAAAAAGTAGAGGATATGGTTGATTAGATGAAAATGCATCATGATGTCATGGATTCTCTCCCGCCGGACATGTTCTGCTACTGCCTCCTCTTCTAGGAGGTTTTTTGGAGGGAGGAGGAGTGCTCCCTATTCCTATAATAGGCATAGGTACACTCCTGCCTCTCGGCAGCTGGTTCAGGCTCAGTCCCAGCATGTGCGTTCTCGTCAATGCCGTGCGCCTAAGGCCCCTAGGGCTCCCCAGCAAAAGCAAGGGACGGGCTTTTGACTGGCTCCATTGCAGCATAGCCTCAGTAAACATGTCCGTGCCAGACAGCTTGCCGGTCGGGGGGGATCTTGATATTTTTTCACCAAAGGTGGCCTCTTATAACCTCCGACAGGTGGGTTCTTCAAATAGTCCGGTTAGGATACACACTCAGTCTGACATCCAAGCCTCCAAATTGCCCACCGGGAGCTCAATCCTTCAGCTCCCAGCACAAGCAGGTACTTGCAGAGGTACTCTCAGCCTTTCTAAAGACCAATGCGGTTGAACCCGTTTCACCAAGGGAAGAAGGGCTGAGATTCTATTCCAGGTACTTCCTTGTGAAAAAGAAAACAGAGGGGATGCATCCCATCCTAGACCTAAGGGCCCTGAACAGATTCCAGGTCCGAGAAAAGTTCATGATGGTTTCCCTGGGCACCCTTCTTCCCATGATTCAGGAAAACGATTGGCTACGGCTCGAGCATCTCAACAGATCACAGCTCGGCAGATGTTGAGACTCTTAGGACACATGGCTTCCACAGTTCATGTAACTCCCATGGCACGCCTACATATGAGATCAGCTCAATGGACCCTAGCTTCTCAGTGGTGTTAGGCCACGGGGGATCTAGAGGATGTAATCCATCTCTCCACCGAGTTTTGCAGATCCCTTCAGTGGTGGACCATTCGATCCAATCTGACCTTGGGACGTCCATTTCAAATTCCTCAGCCACAGAAAGTGCTGGCGACGGATGCATCCCTCCTGGGGTGGGGAGCTCATGTAGATGGGCTTCACACTCAGGGAGCTTGGTCCTTTCAGGAGAAGGATTTTCAGATCAGCTTCCTGGAATTACGAGCGATCTGGAACGCTCTCAAGGCTTTCAGAGATCGGCTGTCCAATCAAGTCATTCAAATTCAGACAGACAATCAGGTTGCTATGGGCACCGGTTCTCGCCCTCTGTGTCAGGAAGCCATCAAGATGTGGCTTTGGGCTCACCACCATGGCATGTTTCTCCAGGCCACATATCTGACAGGCGTAAACAACAGTCTGGCCGACAGACTGAGCAGGATAATGCAACCTCACGAGAGGTCACTAAACATGGACATTGTCCGCAAGGTCTTCCGAGCGTGGGGCACCCCCTCGGTGGATCTTTTTGCCACTCAGACCAGTCACAAAGTCCCTCAGTTCTGTTTCAGGCTCCAGGCTCATGACAGACTAGCGTCAGATGCTTTTTTCCTACATTGGGGAACAGGCCTTCTGTATGCGTATCCTCCCATACCTCTAGTAGGGAAAACTCTGCTGAAACTCAGGCAAGACCGCGGACCCATGATTCTGATTGCACCTTTCTGGCCCTGTCAGATCTGGTTTCCTTTTTTTCTGGAGTTGTCCTCCGAAGAACTGTGGAGATTGGACTGTTTTCTGACACTCATCACCCAGAACGAGGGGTCACTTCTACATCCCAACCTCCAGTCTCTGGCTCTCACAGCTTGGATGTTAAGAACTTAGAAGTTGCCTCTTTAGGCCTTTCGGAGGGTGTCTCCCAAGTCTTGCTTGCTTCCAGGAAAGATTCCATGAAAAAGTGTTATTCTTTTAAATGGTGGAGGTTTGCCGTCTGGTGTGACAACAAGGCCCTAGATCCTTTTTCTTGTCCTACACGGACCCTTACCTTCTACAATTATAAGAGTCTGGTCTTAAGACCAACTCCATAAGAGTTCATCTTAGTGCAATTAGTGCTTACCATCAACGTGTAGAAGGTCAGCCTATCTCTGGACAGCCTTTAGTAGTTCGCTTGATGAGAGGTTTGCTTTTGTGAACGCCCCCTGTCAAACCTCCACTAGTGTCATGGCATCTCAATGTCGTTCTCACCCAGCTGATGAAAGCTCCTTTTAAGCCACTGAATTCCTGCCATCTGAAGTACTTGACCTGGAAGGTCATTTTCTTGGTGGCTGTTACTTCAGCTTGTAGAGTCAGTGAGCTCCAAGCCCTGGTAGTCCATGCACCTTATATTAAATTTCACCATAATAGAGTAGTCCTCCCCACTCACCCTAAGTTCTTGCCGAAGGTGGTGTCGGAGTTCCATATGAACCAGTCATTTGTCTTGCCAACGTTTTTCCCCGTCCACATACCTGCCCTGGTGAGGACAAGTTGCACACCTTGGACTGTAAGAGAGCATTTGCCTTTTACCTGGAGCGGACAAGCCCCTTCAGACAGTCCGCTCAAATGTTTGTTTCTTTCAATCCCAACAGGAGGGGAGTTGCCATCTGAAAACACACCATCTCAAATTGGCTAGCAGATTGCATTTCCTTCACTTATGCACAAGATGGGCTGACTTTAGAGGGCCATTTCACGGCTGATAATGTTAGAGCCATGGCTGCGTCAGTGGCTCATTTGAAGTCAGCCTCCATTGAAGAGATATGCAAGGCTGCAACATGTTCATCAGTCCACACATTCACATCTCACTACTGCCTTCAGCAGGATACCCGACGCGACAGTCGGTTTGGGCAGTCGGTGCTGTAGAATCTGCTCAGGGTTTAGAATCCAACTCCACCCTCCTAGGCCCATTTTTGTTCTGTTCCAGGCTGTACTCTCACTTAGCTGTGTTTCTTTTCAGGTCAATCTAAGTTATGTCCTTGCCGTTGCGAGGCCCAATTGACCAATGTTCTTTGTTTTGAGTGAGGCTGGGGGCTAGGGATACCCCACATGTAAGAATATTGAGCCTGCTTGTCCTCGGAGAAAATGAAGATACATACCTGTAGCAGGTATTCTCCGAGGACAGCAGGCTGAATATTCTTACAACCCTCCCTCCTCCCCGTTGGAGTTTTTATTTATATTGCTATGCTTTTTATTAAACTGAGAGCTGCACGTTCGCGTCGCATGCACGGTGAGTCGGCCTGCGCGACGGAATGTTCGGGAAGATTCCTAAGCTTTGAAGATTTTTTCTGGTCTCCTGGGGCCGTCGCGTACGACGACCCACACATAAGAATATTGAGCCTGCTGTCCTTGGAGAATACCTGCTACAGGTTTGTATCTTCATTTTACTTAACTATGCAGTAGGCTAGTAACTTGTAGCTAAGGGTACAGTAAATACACTCAGTTCACACCTGTTCATTTTGATTTCTCTGTTTCTGCATGCAGTTCTGTGTTCCTTCCTTATGCTGCTCTTTTGACATTCCATTGTGTATTCATGCTTGCACAAACTTATGTGCAGGGAGCTAGAGCACAGGCCATAGGGCACAGCAGCTCTGTGCAGGACTTGGGTGGTAGCAGTGGGGGAAAGGTGGTAAGGGAAGCAGCTGAATGACTGCTAGAGAAAGGAGAAGTGCACTTGCTCTTGTCTGTTCCAGAAATACTGTTCCTCAGCTGCTGACAATCACAATTGCATCTTTGCAGCTTGGGTGTGCTTAGTCATACGATTGTATCTTATGTTACTGCACATTGTGACAGATAGACTAAAGGGTTTTCTTGTCTATGGACTTGATTCTTGCATGATGTGTGATGTCACTGGTGACATCATAATAAGTGTGCACCACTGGTGAGCGTGGCGTACTAAAATAGGTGATATTCAGGGCTGCAAAAGTATGAGTGCAACCCGTCTTGAAATATTTCTCTTGCCAGTACAGTAATTAATTTATGCAGGTTAAAAATTAACATCTATTGTGGTGTGGAAATACTGAAGCATGCAGTTTTCTTTGAGTGACTTGAGCGAGAAGATATTTAATGCAGGTAGAACTGGGAGAGCTCACCTGATGTGTGACTCTCCTCTCCTGCCCAGTCACCTCATCCCCCCCTCCCCCCTTACCTCAGAAGTAGGAAGAAGGCACTTCTTGCATAGATGAATTCACCAGCCAGTTTGGATTGACAAGGTAGCTACACTAGCCAGTACTATGCAATGAGAGACCCAGGCATGACTGTAGTAAAAGATAGAGGGAGGAGGCGAAAAAAAAGCTTTGTATAGAGTTACAGAGGAATGATCACATATCTTGGTACAAGTTTTCATTTTGGGCTGACACATACAATAGAGCAGTGCTTCTCAACCCAGACCTTTGGACACACCTAACCAGTCAAGTTTTCATGGTATGTACAATGAGGGGCTGATAGATAAAGCTTGCAATGCAGGAAATTTTTTGCCAGGTCCAGGACAGCATAGCCTGCCCCAATAGCTTTCCTGTCAGTGCCTGAGCAGTGATTGGCTCAGGTATTGACAGGAAAGGTGACATTAAAAAAAATTTGAGATGGGAGGTCACATGACACGATGGGCAGCATTAGGCGCTGAATAGCGTGGCTCCTCTGCACCTTCTATCCTGCTAAAGTTTTGACCTCTACTTCTTGGTAACATCTTTTGGGTGACAGTGCACTCATCATGAATTTTTTGGGCATCCTTCCAGTGCATTTTTGGGGTCTGCAACCTCGAGATGGTGTCCAAAGCTTTGCGGAAAGAATGCAACAAGTAATGCCCATTGGAGGCCCAGATGGCGGAACATCACTCCCCTGCCTAGTCCCTCTGTCGGTTCCGCATGGACTGCGAAGATTATGGCTGGCGAAGTTGCTCTAGATTAACTCCAAATAGCTCTGCGACTGGGTGAAAGAGGCTCACGAACGCAATCTCAATTTAGAATTGGACACCCAGCTTCAACGAACCAGCCGTCTAGAAGATCAGGCCAACAGATTACCCAGAGGCACCAACTTCTCTTAAAAAAATAAAAGGTTGCAGAGCTTGAACAGAAGGTGGACAATTTTGAAAAATCGTTGAGATTGATTAGCCTTCTGGAGTCCCTGATGGATAAAAACATGGTGGTCTTTTTGGAGTCTTGGCTCCCATAAGCATTAAATTTAGAGGATCAACTCCACTCCTTCAGGTTGGAATGAGCACATTGGCTGGGAGCCTGACGTACAGACACAGGCTGCCCATATACAGTGATCTTCCACATCTTGACCTTTGCACATAAGCAGTAAATTGTGCAGGCTATCAAAGAAGGACAGCAATTACAGTATGAAAACTCTAAAATATTGTGTTTTCAAGATTTCTCAGTTACTGTCCAGGCCCAGCGTAAGGCCTTTACTCCAATGCCAACCACATTCAGTTTGTGCTCCTGTACCAGCCAAAGCTGCAGGTAGTACATACAGAATCCACCACTTATTGTACTACCATTTCAGAGGCTCAAGCTTTTCTTACTCAATTGATGGAGGAGACTTTCGGCAGCATGAACTTTTCAGGAGATGCGTTGTTACCCGGATTTGCTACTCAATTTAAGATATAATTTTGTACCTTGAATGGGAATCTGGACATTTTTTTTTTTTTAACTGATTTGGATCTATTTTTTTTTGGCCAGGTTCAGGGTTTGCATTACAGCAGTGGAGACACTATGGGACATGCCCTGCAAGAGACTTGGTTTGGCCCCTGAATGTTGGAATTGATATAGGCCTTCTTTTGGAGCTTAGCAAGCCCCTACTGACATCTTTTGTCAGAGATCTTGAGGCAAAATATTGAAAGTTTTATATAAACTTCATTTCTACTTGATACCTAGGCAAACTTTCACATGGGGGGGGGGGGGTGGTCCCATCTAGAGCTGATAGTTATTGAAGTTCTGATATTTTTGGTTTCATGCAATGTTTTGGGGGGGGCACATTATCACAATAGAACTGTTGTATGATTGGATTGATTGGTTGTTGTGAAGATATTGTATGAATGACGTGGAAGTTTGTTTTTGTAATTCTTTTTTCTTTCTTTCTACTTGAAGGCGGGATGGGTGGAGATGCTATGTCTTTATGGGACCAGTCCTAGATGAGGGCTCTCAAGGTTATGAGTACAAGTAGTGAAGGTTGGGGGGGGAGCCTTTCAGGGTTTTTTGGGGGTTAGGACAATATGGGGGTTTGTGTTTGGTGTTTTTTTGGGAGGGGGTGTTGGGATGAGGATATTCCAACTGGGACATGACTTCTCACTTTCTGATGCTGAGCTAATTTGGGGGAATACGGTGGCTGGGACATATCGCCTAGTGTTATGGATTTCCTTCCTCTGCTACTTTCCTGTATCTGATGGAGATCACTTAATGATCTAAAGTTAATTTTCTGGAATGTAGGTGGCATTGGCTCCCCTATAAAGAGGCAAAAGATTTTGGCATCTCTTAATAGACACCATGCATTCATAGCATTTTTAAAGGAAACACATTTGCCTTCTGTAGAACATAAAAAATTAACTCTGTGGTAGGTGGGTGCCTCTTATCACTCCCCAGCTGTGGGGAAAAAAGCTGGAATGGCAATACTGATCCACAAAGGATTGGATGCTACTGTGCATCAAGTTTTTCCTGACAGCGAGGGCAGGTACTTCCTAGTTAATGTAACTGTTGCTAGGCAAGTACTGGTTTTGTGTAATATCTATGCACCTTGTGTTTATGATGAGAACTTTTATACACGACTTATACACTCTCTTCAGGACTTTGGGGATGCACCTTTTATTCTGGGGTAACAACGTTAATGGGATGCTTGTTCCCCTACTGGACAAATCAAATACCGCTGCAGTAGCTAAGATAACCAAACGAAAGGCGTCCCTATGCTTTGTGATCTATTGGACTTGATAGATGTTTGGCACATATTACACACCCACATGACCATGATTATACACATCTTTCCAGGGCCCATAACACACAGGCCCATATAGATTATATATTACCATCTCATGTTCTTTGGCCTAAAGTGGTAACAGAGATTATCTTGCTATGGTATGGATGGAAATGAAATTGGCTCCGCCTCCACCTGGGAGACAGATGCACTGGAGGTTCCCCCCAGATTTGTACACAGACCCCCAATTTCACATCTTTCTTAAACAGAAGTGGGTGGATTATACTGTATTCAATAAAAATCATGTTGATACTCCCATCCTTTGTTGGGAAACTGCTAACATGGTCACGAGAGGAGAATTCCTTGCTTATTATTCCTATCAAAAGAAAATGAGGGATAAGGCAATTTTGGCCTTGGAATTTCAGGTGAGATCTGACAGATGGCAGTTGGTCCAACTGCAACAGTGGCTAATAAGACAAAGCTTCTAGCATCTTAGTCCACTCTTAATGAACTTCTCCATGAATGGGCCAAGAAGTCTCTCGTATGTTTTAAATATCAATTCTATAGATTTTTACAACAAAACAGGGAGCCTTCTGGCCTGGCTAGTTAAAACATGGAATGGGCTCCATAGAGTTACTTCTTTATGAGGCAATACAGAGACTGTTTCATGAAGATGAAGGGATTCTCAAGCTTTTTAGGGACTTTTATGCGGATCTTTTTGAATGGCCTCCGGAATTGGGTTTGGAGGGAGCAACTTACCTGACTGCATGAGATCTCCCCACTATGATGCCTCATGATCATGCTCTGCTGAATGCTCTGATCTTGGAGGATGAGGTTGCCCTGGACTGGTGATCTCTCAAGGTACGCTTTATAAACACCGGGCCTAGATGAGTTCTGTTTATAATTCTATAAATGACTGAAAAGTGATATTCTAGTCTCTTTGAATGCAGCATTTAATGACTTACAGCTGCGGGAGCTGGTCAAACAAAGAGAGGGTGAAAAATGACAGGAACAGCAGATGATGTTCAACGTATTGAAGCTTTATTACAACATCTGAGACTTGACAGGAGTCATGTTTCGGCCAAAAAGACCTTCCTCAGGAGTCTAAAAATGCATATATATAAAATAATAACAAAAAATATATAAAAGGACAAATTAATAAAACTTTATCTTGACACAGTATAAATTAAAAAATAGAAAAGAAAATATCTTAACACCCAATGGATTAACAAAGAGGTGAAATTGACATATAGATATGGAACATCTACCTCAATAACCTCTTCACAGAATCTGGGCTTTTATCCTTACATTTTCCATATTTTATGTTTATAAGACTAAGGCATATACATCTGATGCCATTCATTCATTGTAGCCCCCCTTTTTTTACTTGTGCATATAGTTTTATACTTTCTGTTTTTATTTTTACTTTCATTTTTATCACTTTTACACAATATATACAGATACACTTCCAATCTTCAAAAAGCTTTCTTTTTTCATGTATAAATCATCACGTGTATTTTATAGAGGTCATCTAAGAATTTGATACATCCAATAGAAGGTAACATTATCCACCATTTCTGTGCATATATGTATGTATCATATGGCTATATTTTACTTTATTATTATTATTTTAAAATTAATTTACATTGTGCAAACAATTTGTAACATTATTCACCATTTTTGTAGAATATTATTATACACACTTATGTTGCTTATAAGTGTCAGTTTCACCTCTTTGTAAATCCATATGGTGTTAAGGTATTTTCTATTTTTTAATTTATACTGTGTCAAGATATTATGTTTTATTGATTCATCCTTTTATATATTTTTTGTTATTTATTATTTTATATATATGTATTTTTAGACTTCTGAGGAAGACCTTTTTGGCCGAAACATGACTCATGTCTAGTCTTGAATGTTGCATCATTTGTCACCCTCGCTGTGTTTGACCTGTTTGTGTGACTGCAAGGGTTGCTGTTCTACAGCAGTGGGAGCTAGATAGTCTGAAGACTGCTCAGATATTGGCATTCCCAAAAACAGGTTAAGATTACACCAAAGTAGAATCATATTGGCTGATATCAATAATTAATTATGAGGCCAAATTATTTGCCTAAAATTATGGCAAATAGGGTACTGCCCCATCTAATAGCAGATCCCGGGTAGGGTTTGTTATAGGGAAAGGGAAATGAGACTTGATATACCGCCTTTCTGAGGTTTTTGCAACTACATTCAAAGCGGTTTACATATATTCAGGTACTTATTTTGTACCAGGGGCAATGGAGGGTTAAGTGACTTGCCCAGAGTCACAAGGAGCTGTAGTGAGAATTAAACTCAGTTCCCCAGGATCAAAGTCCACTGCACTAACCACTAGGCTACTCCTCGGAGATATTCTGTCCATAATGTTTGTCATACATTAACCTTCTTTGAAGTGGTTGCTCACCATAACATTCCATCTCTGCTTCTTAGTTTTGATGCAGAGAAAGCTTTTGACAATGTCTGCTGGGATATTTTATTTGCCACTCTAGTTGTTTGGCATTCAGAGCTTCTTCCAAGAGGGGGTATGCACCCTTTATACTAGACCTCAGGCGGAGTTGAGTGTTAATGACCTTTGTTCTGATCCTTTTCAGATTCACCAGGGCACCAGGCAGGGCAGCCGCTTATCACCTCTCCTCTTTGTTCTTTCCTTGGATATCTTGATCCGGGAAGTTCTTTCCAACCCAAATATCAGAGGGGTTCAGTTAAAGCACACTGACTTTAAGATCACTGCGCTAACAATCTGCCTGTCCATATTGTTGAACCTAGTGCTTCTTTGGCCACTTTGCTGAAAAGTTTCCATGAGTGTGGTGATTTCTCTTGCTTTCAGTTAAATTTGTTAAAATCTGAAGCTTTACCAACGGATGAGTCAGTGAAATGAGAGTGGGATAGGTGTTTCCCTTTGCAATGGGCCTTGCTTTCAAATACCTAGGTATCTGTTAAACTGGAGATGTTTCCCAAATATATCATCTTAACTTTTCCAAATTGCTGGAGAGCTCAAAAACCTTACCTCTGCAGTGGCAATCAATGCCTTTATGGTGTGTCCCAAGAACTGACCTGAGAACTCCTGGTCTAGAATACAACCCCTCGGCAATTGCTACTGTTGTAACTGAGATAAGAAAAAAAGGTGAAGTTCACACTGCTGGAAAACTACTAGTGTTGGCAATGTCTTTAGCAATCGGCTTTTTTTGCTGTTCGTTGTGTTGATCTGTCCATTTTCAAATGCAGTCTAATACCCAGATGATCAAAAGCCCCGCGCTGTTCCAAACAGAGCTCTAAAAATAGCGCTGGAACAGCGTGGGGCTTTACCGCCCCTATAATCAGAGATAACATGCAAATTTATGTTCGCTATTATCTCTGATCATAGGGTAAAGTGTGGGAGGATTGTGCCACACTTGTTTGACAGGTCTGGGCTGGCAAATGCCCAGACCTGTGAAACACGGGCTGTGGAGGTCCATGGGACCACCAGACCTCCTGCAACAGCAAGGCCCTGGTGGCCTAGTGCCCCTGCCAAATCCCCACCCCAAGCTAGCCTCTTTGCTTCACCTATTCCCTGACATCATGCTTTGGGAAGGGAGACTATTGACTTCTGCAATAATTAGCAGAGGCACCTTAAGGAACTAATTTATTAGTTTCTTTGTCCATAGGCACAAAGTACGAAAAGAAAAATCTTAGTCAGTTTCTAAAAGAGCTACTGGTAATCTGGGAGGGGCTCCTAGATTTAATAAAAATTTGTCAAGGCCTGCTGTAATATATTCCTTCTATATTCTGTACTTCACAGTTAGACCAATTTCTCTTTTGATTTCAGTAATGTGCACCTCAGTATTTTTATTTAAAAGAGCTTTATTTATTGATGCTTTCATGACCTCTACATACCATAATCTGAGTAACTAATGATTCATAGCATGATGACCACTGGGTGGGATCAAAGTGATTTTTTTTTCCCTTAAGCAGACATAACTGAAGACAGCATAGTTCATCTCTTATTGTTGTGTGGATAAAAGTTTTCCGTTATCTCGAGTGTGTTGCTTCTGGAACATCTTTGACGGAATCATTTAAGTTGTATGCGGCAGAATGTATGTATGGGGGTAAGGGTGGTTCCCCATTTAGGCTCCTAGTGTGCACCCTCCAGACACCTTTCTATAAAGGAAAGTGAGCCCCTACTTTTCATTTATAGAATACCAGCATTTAGATGCTCACACTTAGGCCAACCATAGAGCTGGTGTGAGCGCCTAACTGTGGCTGTGATATAAGTGTGAGCGCTTACATTACATATGTAGGTGTGAGCCCCCTTGCAAAAATGCGCTATGTAAGTTAAGTGTATAGTGCACCAGGCTAGTACCTGGGCACGTTTATGCACGCATAAATGCTAGTATTGTGAATGTTTATGCCTGCGTAAGGGTCAACACCCAGGTTACAGAACTGCCCCAATGCAGCTTTTTTTTTTTTGTTACATTTGTACCCCGCGCTTTCCCACTCATGGCAGGCTCAATGCAGCTTACATAGGGCAATGGAGGGTTAAGTGACTTGCCCAGAGTCACAAGGAGCTGCCTGTGCCTGAAGTGGGGAATCGAACTCAGTTCCTCAGTTCCCCAGGACCAAAGTCCACCACCCTAACCACTAGGCCACTTCTTTCCTTGTAATTCTTGACTACATATGAGAGTATGCAACACTCACACTGGCATCCCCATCTTACCCTTGCCCACAACACTGTGATCTAAACTGTATGCGCTCAATGTCGTCTTGGATTGAGCTAAATTTCTTAAATCTTAGAAATGATGTATCGATTTTCACGTCAATTAACCACACTTCTTTGAACTTTGTTACTGCATACCTAAAGGACCTAGTTTAATTGATCTCAATTGGAAATGTCTTGAATAGTATCTTATGACATCAAAGAAGGGAGCTCCTTGAATGTCAGGAGATACTGTCTTTCAGTACTGTCATATTTTGCTAACAGTTTCACCACAGAGAGAACATTTCCAGCATTACCGTCGCCTTAAAACCTCTGTGCCCCCAAAAGACAAATAGCACTTAAGTAACATGAATCAAATTTATATCTCCAGAAGTTTGCTTCGTGCAATAAAGTAATGTGAAAACGTTTTTGCCCCCAATAATAAGGGAAATCAGGAGGGGGGGGAGGGAGAACTTTTTTACGTAACTGTATGTGCACATCTACATTTTCATCAGTTGTTCCTGAAGTCTCCCATAGTCATAAACAATGCAGAAATCTAGGTGTACCTGTGAGGCGTCATGTTGCTCCAGCTTTCTAGAAGTTGCACCACCTTCCAACTTCTTTAACTCAGGCATTGTTTTAAAAGGTGCACAGTGATCTGTAACAACCAGCAGGCCTCACAACATGCACGATCTAGCTTGTTCAGGGGCAGCCTACCACCTGCCTTTCTAATGAGGTTGTAATTTGCTGGCTACTGTATAGGCCGTTGGGCTTTTGATACTATATATTGATATATATATATTTTTTTTTTGTTACATTTGTACCCCGCGCTTTCCCACTCATGGCAGGCTCAATGTGGCTTACATATTGTATACAGGTACTTATTTGTACCTGGGGCAATGGAGGGTTAAGTGACTTGCCCAGAGTCACAAGGAGCTGCCTGTGCCTGAAGTGGGAATCAAACTCAGTTCCCCAGGACCAAAGTCCACCACCCTAACCACTAGGCCACTCCTCCACTCCATATATATATATCTAAAGGATAATTATTTCTGTTGGATAATTGGAAGGGTGAAAGGTTCAGTGGTAACTTCATAACTCCTTTCTTCCTGTGCTTGCAGCGTCACACTGTCCACTTCAGCTGTGTCCTTTACTTTAGTTTCTGTCAGAAGACTGATAACCAGGGATTGGAGTTCTCTATTTTTGCTCCCATCAGTTTCTGTGTGGCTCCAACCAGCTCATCCTTTTCCTGCTTACGGTTTTGTACCCAACCCTTTTGAGTATTTTGGCCGATGGGATGGATATCCTCTCTAGAACCACAGGGTGTAATCAATGTATAATCTAAAAAGGTTGGTTTGGGGGAGAAAACCGTTTTTTTTTTTTTAAATGGGAATATGTTTTAAACAATGTACTGGGAAAGACCAAAGGTCCATCAAGCCCAGCATCCTGTTTCCAACAGTGGCCAATCCAGATCACAAATACCTGGCAAGATCCCAAAAAAGTAAAAAAAACATTTTATACTGCTTATCCCAGAAACATGGATTTTCCCCAAGTCCATTTAATAATGGTCTATGGACTTTTCCTTTAGGAAGCCGTCCAAACCTTTTTAAAACTCTGCTAAGCTAACGGCCTTTACCACATTCTCTGGCAACGAATTCCAGAGTTTAATTACACGTTGAGTGAAGAAAAGTTTCTCCGATTTGTTTTAAATTTACTACGTTGTAGCTTCATCGCATGCCCCCTAGTTCTAGTATTTTTGGAAAGCGTAAACAGACGCTTCACATCTACCCATTCAATTCCACTCATTATTTTATAGACCCCTATCATATCTCCCCTCAGCCGCCCGCTTTAGCCTTTCCTCATAGGGAAGTCGTCCCATCCCCTTTATCATTTTCGTCGCCCCTTCTCTGCACCTTTTCCAATTCCATTAAATGTTTTTTGAGATGCGGCGACCAGAACTGAACACAATATTCGAGGTGCGGTCGCACCATGGAATTATACAAAGGCATTATAACATCCTCATTTTTGTTTTCCATTCCTTTCCTAATAACACCTAACATTCTATTTGCTTTCTTAGCCACAGCAGCACACTGAGCAGACGGTTTCAACATATCATTGACGACGACACTTAGATCCTTCTTGTTCCGTGACTCCTAACGTGGAACCTTGCATGACGTAGCTATAATTCGGGTTCCTCTTTTCCACATGCATCACTTTGCACTTGCTCACATTAAACGTCACCTGCCATTTAGACGCCCAGTCTCCCAGTCTCTTAAGTTCCTCTTGTAATTTTTCACAATCCTCCCGCGATTTAATGACTTTGAATAACTTTGTGTCATCAGCAAATTTAATTACCTCACTAGTTACTCGCATCTCTCGATCATTTATAAATATGTTAAAAAGCAGCAGTCCCAGCACAGACCCCTGGGGAACCCCACTATCTACCCTTCTCCATTGAGAATACTGACCATTTAACCCTACTCTCTGTTTTCTATCTTTTAATCAGTTTTTAATCCACAATATGACACTACCTCCTATCCCATGACTCTCCAATTTCCTCTGGAGTCTTTCATAGGTCCCAGCTGATAGTCCAGCTGCAGACCTCAGATGCAGTTTTTGGTGCCGCCCCCTTCCCCACCACTTCCAACAGCTAAGCTGACCTGGTGTTAGAATGCCCATGAGGATCGTTGGAGAGAGATGCACACTTTTTGGTTTCCAAATTAAGTTAATTTGCTTATTTAGGGTATCTTGTTTTGGGATATTTGAGATTTATAGTCATCGCCTAATGGTACCAGTAGAACATTCACTCATCTTTGCAATAATACAATGAATTGTTTTGATAGGGACGCCGTTTCTACCAAAGAGTTATAACTTTAAGTCTTACAGACTGATGTGGACAAAAGGGGGGATTTTCAGACTGTACTGTAGCTGTGCTGGAAAACTTACCATTAAATTGCCCCTGCAAAATACCCTGCCCATCCATAGAATTTGTGGGTCTCTGCAGTTTTCTTCCTTTGCAAGCTCCTCCTTTCCCGTGGTAAGGGCTTCTCTGCATTGTGCACTGATAAATATGGTTGCTAGTCTGGCGCTAATGACCTCTAGTGTCCACATTTACTTCTGAGCATCGGGGCCAAATGCGGCTAAAAGGAACTGTGACATGTTTAGTTGTAGGGAAAACCAAAATCCTTTGCAGATTTCCAGTGCTCCAGCTCATACATTTTAGCAGGTCTTTGGAAAGAATTTGTAGGTAAGTATGAAGTAATCCCCACTGACACTGGCACCCAGCAGCTTGCTAATGCTTCATGCTGGGCATAGGAGCCAACTTTTCAAAATTATTGGGGGTGCTAAGCCCAATGGAAATTACCCCTCCCTGGACACATACAAGGAATTTTCTCAATATTGGGGGTGCTCAAGCACCCACAGCACCCACAGAGTCGGCTCCAATGATGCTGGGTCCTTTTGCTACCCAAACTCCAAGAAGCCTCCATCACTATTCATTAGTTTAATAGATCTCTGACAAGGAGCCTGTAAGCAGTCTGATTGCTATCCCCCACCCCCACCCCCCTCCATTATTTTCTAAAACTTGTGTTTTAAAAAAATGGGTGGAATGAGTTGCAAGCATATTTTATTTGTTGGTGCTCAGGTTTTCTTTGCATTTGAACCTCAGACTTTGGGTTTATAGTGTGACCTGAAATCAGAGGCTCAGAGTTAAGAAGGGAGAAAGGTCCTGAACAGACCTGTTGTGAAATTCCCACATGTTCGTTTGCCTGGAGTGGAGGGAGAATGCATTTTGGAGATTTGAGCTTATATTCTTTGTTTTGGGTTTCACACTGAAGCCAAATGGACTTCCAGCTTGTGGAAGCTTAACTTTGACTGTAAGGCAACTGGTGTTGGAGGAGGTGCAGCTCAGCCCTGAGACTGGTGTGCATTTGGGTAGTGTTTGCCAGTGCAGGTGCAGAGAGTGCCTGCGTGTAAATTTCAGTGTGTTTGCTGTCTAGCTCTCCACTTAACTGTTATAATTGTAATAAGTTTTTGTTCCATTCTCCCCCACCTCGTAATGAACTCAGGCCTAGATGCACTAAACAATTGTTAGAGCCCTTCCCTTACCGATTCCCTTAGCGAATCGGTAAGGAATGGGCATGCATCATGGAATAGGAATGCAAATGAACTGCTCGTTGTAGCCAGTCGAGCATGCGCAGAGCAGCCAAGCGTTATGCTGGCTGCTCTGCGCATGCCAAATACGCCTCCCTGTGCCGCCCGAAGATGCCGCGCCACTCACCCCCTCCGATGCGGCAGTGCAGTTGAGGATGCCCATAAAAAAAAAAAAAACGTCTATTTTGGCCGTCATTCCCCCCCCCCCCCCGAAGATGCCGCAACGCTCAGCACCTCCAATGCGGCTCAGTGCAGTTGAGGACGCCCATTAAAAAAACAGCCATTTTGGCCATCATTCCCCCCCCCCCCCCCCCCGCAATAATAAAAACGCCTTTTTTGGCCGTGCTTCACTCAGCTGAGAGACCTGGAAGTCCCTGAGCCAATCGCAACGTGTTTAGCTGAGCTAAACGCGCTGTGATTAGCTCAGAGACTTCCAGGTCAGCTAAACGCATTGTGATTGGCTCAGGGACTTCCCGGTCTCTCAGCTGAGTGAAGCACGGCCAAACAAGACATTTTTATTATTGCCGGGGGGGGGGGGGGGGATGACAGCCAAGATTGACGGGTTTTTTTGGGGGGGCATCCTCAACGGCACTGATCCGCATTGGAGGGGGTGAGCGGCGCGGCGTCTTCTGGGGGGAGGGGGAATGACGGCCAAAATACACATCTTTTTTGAAGTGGGGTGTCCCTGACAAGCACTTGAATTTTTTGTTCTCCGATTTTTTGTTTTTGTTACTTTTGTAGCAGTTTTTCAATCCCGCGCAGCCCCAACGAGAGGTACAGACCTCTCGTTAGATTTTCCAGCGTTAAGGCAATCGGAAAAGGTTAGTGCATCTCATCACAATAGGGTTTCTACACAATTTGCTCATCTGCATTCTGTTTTCGTTAGCTGCTACTGTCTCGCTGGTTTGGTGGGGGGGGGGGGGGGGGGGGGGAGGTTTAAAACAACCTAGCCACAGATGTTGCAAGTAGAGGCCCACCGCATGAGAATCAGGAGGGAACACCAAGCGTCCTATAAACTCCTCCCCATACATGCACTAAGCTCCAGAAAGCAGAATAATGGGACATGGATTTGAAAGGCAACTTCTACCCCCATTGCATTCACCATCTCTCTGGAAGAACTCTGCACCCTTATGCCTGGGCACCAGGAATCAGTGCTGGCCGAGTCAGGAAGATCTCTCAAACGGACAGCTTGCAGGAAGGATGTTCTGACCTCTCATCTGCCCTGGTTCCAAAATGGCCCCTGGGAATCTGCAGGGGCTTAGGAAGCTCCAACTGAAGATCCACCCCACCCAGCGGGGTGCCTGACCATGGCAGTAGAATTCTTTCTGCCCTCAGTCAGGCTTTCCGCTAATAACCACCCGTGGCTCAACGGGTGCACAATGCCATATTAATGTTGGCTATGTGCACCCCGACCCTTTGCCTTGTTACTATGTTTTGCAGAAGTTGCAAAGGTTCACTTAACTTTTTTTACACACCCTGTAACAGTCACCTAAGATGAAGTTGGGTAAGGGGGCAGAAGGAAAACTCCAGTGGCACTGAAAAGAGGAACATACAGCTCCTGCCTACCCCTACCTTCAAAGGAAAGAGGGGTTGTTAACAGATGTGCAGAATGAGAGACACCCTTTGGGAAACCCAGAGAAGGAGAAGCAGTGAATGAGTTATGCGCCACACCCAGTCAGGAATATATATATATATTTTTGTGTGTTTATCACTAGCATAATAAAAGAATGAATAGTTTCTTCATGACGCAGCTAAAAGATGCCCTGCAGATATGTGTCCACAGATTTTAGTAAGTTTTTCTTTTTTCTTTCTTTACTACACTGGTTGTCACAACAATTAGAAAACATATTCTCTTAACACTACACTGATATCAATCACTATGCAAAAACCAAGATAAACTTTGGACTGCAAATATGTCCCCCTTTGTAGAGGAAAGTTGAGTGAAGTGATGTAGTAGCCGTGTTAGTCCACTTTTAAAGATAATAAATAGAAATAAAACAAAACATAGAAACGAGAATAAGATGATAACTTTTTTTATTGGACTAACAATACATTTTTTATTAGCTTTCAAAAGTAACCTTCAAAAGATAATCAAAAAGTGTATTTAATCCAATAAAATAGATATCTTATTTTCTTTTCTATGCTTTGTTTTATTTCTGTGTATTACCTAGAGCAAAGCTGTACTTCTCTCACTGGGGCAATAGAGAGCAGCAATTAAAAAAAAAAAGTAAACCCTCTTCCTCACAAAAGCTATTACTCAGCTACCTAAGGGAAAGGGAAATGGGACTTGATATACCGCCTTTCTGTGTTTTGTTTTTTGTTTTGTTTTGCAACTACATTCAAAACAGTTTACATAGTATATACAGGTACTTATTTGTACCTGGGAGTGGTTTGCCCAGAGTCACAAGGAGCTGGAGTGGAAATCGAACCCAGTTCCCCAGTATCAAAGTCCGTTGCACTGAGCTCCATAGTCCTTAGAACTGCAGGGTTTTGCTGGGTTTTTCTTGCTGGCTGTCCTGCCTTGTGTTTTGCATTTCGGACTTCTCATCACATCCCCCATGCACTAAAGTGCAATACCTTTCTCATAGTGGATGAGTAGCCTAGTGGTTAGTGCACAGACTTTGATCCTGGGGAACTGGGTTCAATTTCCACTGCAGCTCCTTGTGACTCTGGGCAAGTCACTTAACTCTCCATTGCCCCAGATACAAATAAGTACCTGTATATACTATGTAAACCGCTTTGAATGTAGTTGCAAAAAAACACAGAAAGGCAGTATATCAAGTCCCATTCCTCCCTTCAGAGCCATGTCATTGTGAGAAAATTAATGCTACTAGGGTAGGACAGTGATAGAGAACAGACTAGCATGCCAAACCTGTATCACAGGATCATTGTATTAACTTCTTTGGCGACCATTCTAATCCATAAGGGACCATCTATATTCTGAATGCTTACTAGAGCTATGCATTCATTCATTAATTTATTTTTGGTTAGTTTAGGTGCTTAGAAATGTAAATGCAGACAAATAATTTCTATGGGCATATACCTATGTAACACATGTAAAATCAATTTGCATGCTTAAATCATTATTGTAAAAAAAATGTATAAGTGAAATTAATGAAAAACAAAATACCTGAAAATTGAGAAAATTCATTTTAAATGCATGAATCAATTTTTATTCCCTGTATTCCTTACCTTTCTTCATATACAGTAACAAATTCAGACAGATCCCAATATAGCCATGCTACCAAGAGCTAATAGAAATCTACCTGCTTCTCATTTCCCCTCCCTCCCCCCCTCAATCTTCCTGATCCACCCATCACCCTCCACAGATGATTGCCAGATACCTGTCACCTCAGCTCTGTCCACATGCAGGTCAAAATGTGCAGCTGTGCTGAGCAGGCACCAGTCAGACATGGGCAAGACAGCAGGAGGTAAGCACCAGAGTAGAGGGAGAATTGGATCATGGAGGCCTGGACCCTGAGGAGGTTTTAGTTGAGGGGGTGACCAGCCTTGTTACAGGTAACAAGAGCTTGGTTTGTGAACTTCAGGGAGAGGGGCAGGGCAGAGTAGTGTGTATACAGGATAACTTGCTTCTTTCTCATTGCCCTCCAAGCAATAAATAAATAAATAAATAAATAAATAGCATAAATCATAAAGCATTGCTACATACTTTAGGACAAAGTTAAGATAAGGTAAGCACTGTCAGCCACATGGGGCTGGTTATTACTCTTAGAATCAGGCCTGTATGAAGCTCCAGCTTTCTGTGCAAGAGGGAGAGGGATCCCGCTCCCCTTAACTCAGTGATACTGCCACACATTGTGTGTTAGAATTTTAAAAGGAATTTCTACTAGTACTACAGCAGCAGTGTGGAGTTAATGGTATCCCAACTTCTTATTTATTTTATTTACTTACACCTTTTTTTAGTAGTAACTCAAGGTGAGTTATATTCAGGTACACTGGGTATTTCTCTGTCCCTGGAGGGCTCTCAATCAATTTTTTTTTTTTACCTGAGGCAATTGTGGGGTTAGGTGATTTGCCCAAGATCACAAGGAACAGTAGGATTTGATTCGGCCACCTCTGAATGTCAAGACTGGAACTCTAACCACTAGACCACTTCTCTACTCCCTGAACCAGGCCCATCAGTGCATTGGGCAGTTGTCTGTCTTCCTACCCTTACCAATGATTCTAACTAGAATCATAAAAAATATTTTTAAAAATACATGTAAAATAACCTAAAACGCAAAAAAGCACATAATCAATAGATGTTTTCATTTAGAGTTGCCAGCCTCACCCCAGGCTGATTCAGTCCTTGTTCTGCCCCTACTCCCACCCTTCATTCATACAGGGAGGGGTAGTTCTGAATTTTCTTAGGGTAATCAATTTAAAAAAAAAAATCAAAATTACAAATCCATCCATGCGCTAGGGCAAAACCAGGACTGGATTCTGGATCAGCTGGATTGATTTGCCTTGGGGAGATGGCAATCCTATCTTTCATTTGCCTGTCTAATTACCTTCAGCTGGCTGACTCTGGTCTGTAGCTGTCTCATCCTCTCTTGTCCCTCTGTGACACTCACCCTCTCTCAAACCTAGGCTGTAACTTCCAGTTTCTCCCAGTTCTTTCTCCCAGCCACATACTCTCACACTCTCTTCCACCCCTCTATAGCTGTCTCACTACTCCCCAAACTCTAGTTTGTAACCGTCTGCCTCCCTGTCCACCCCTCACGCTTTGCTCAGCTTCTTAGATGGTAAGCTTTTTACCCAGGGGCTTGTCATACCTGAATACGTTTCACCATGGTAAGGCTCTACATATATCCAGTAGCACTATAAAAATAATAATTTATTCTCTCTCTCTCTCTCTCTGGCCCCTCATCTATTAACCCCCTAATTCGATAACCTTAGTGCCTAAATGAAGCGATATTTGTGCACTAAGATTATAAAATATCACTTACGTATGTGAATGTTACATTCATGCACATAATTGCTAGGCGCACACTCAGCAGTGCTCTGTAATATGAGCGTGGAAGTCATACAGTGTGTAAATGCAAGGGGATATGCACAGGAGGCAGGGCATGAGGGTATCAAACATCATGTGTAGGTTATAGAATACTAAACCAGATCAATGCTTAACCTCCCTGTGGTAACGTGATTCTACAGACAAGCTTTGGTCCTCAATAAATATAGCCACACTGGGGTTAAAGGTGAAAGGAAGAGATTTATTGACATGCAGAAAATTGTGTAACTTGTTCTCTTCCCAGGTCAGAAATAAACATACAAAGTCATAGTCACAAGCTCTCTCTCCGTGGCCTGCGCCTGTAGTCCCACAGTGCACACAACAGGCAACCCAACCACCTTGTATCTGGAATTCCCACCTTTACAGTTTCAGTAGTCCACACTGGGTCCTGCCCAAGTTACACTGAAATTCTTCATTAGAGATGAATGAGAGACATTATTAGGAGGAAAAAGCCTCGGAGCTTATAAAAGCACTATAAACATTCTGGTACTCATTCATTCAATCATCAGCATAAACAAAAACCTCCCATTTCGTCTCTCTACTATTTGGTTTTAATTTAAATTATTGTCAGGTCCCTTAAGGGAAGACTGAATTACTGAAGTCTGATAAATGGTCCAGTTTGAAGTCCCTGAGGCAATAGAGACTGACCGTGACATGCTGGCCAACATCAAATGGGCCTATGGGAGTTATCAGCAACAGTAGCTAAGTTCCTTATTAAGTTTACAAGTTAAGACTATTGATTTGACAGTAATTTAAATTAAAACCAAATAGAGATAAAATGGAGGGGTTTTTTTTAATACTGATGGTTGAATGAGTGAGCACCAGAATGTTTATAGTGCTTACATAAGCTCTGGGGCTATTTCCTCCTAATAATGTCTCTCATTCATCTCTCTTGAAGAATTTCAGCTTACTATAGCAGAACTTGTGAGTGCTACATAACTTGATTGTTAGAGGTTGATCATTGATCTGGTTTAATATTTCTCCTCCAATGCTCATTCTGTAGGTCATAGAATACTTGCATTTATGCACTAATGACGAATATCGCACCAAAAAATCAGAGCTAAAACAAAATACAATCAGAGCTAAAACAAAATAAGTCTAAATTTCCACACGTTTTATAGAATATGCTGAGCACTCATCCATGTGACTAAATTTAGTCACGGGCTGTTATACCAAGTAAATTGGTGTAAAAGCTGACGCCTAAATTAGTAACGGACCGGGTGTATTTTATAACACACATAGATTTTAGAAACGCCTATGGCCATACCCACTTTTCAACTATGCAACTTAGAATTTACGCACATCATGTTATAGAATATGCTTACAGTTGTGTGTGTAAATTCTAGTTGTAACAGAACAGCGTGTTTTTAAGCCTGTAAATTGTATTGAATATTTCTTGAAGTGTATTTCTCTAGTTTTCCAGCAGGTGGTGCATGTTTGTTTAAAACTATTACAGAGGAATGATCATTCCTTCTTTTAGTTAGCATACAGATAAAAGAAATGCCTATAGTGATGTATATAAATATTGCCATACAGGGACAGACCAAAGGTCCATTAAGCCCAGCATCCTGTTTCCAACAGTGGCCAATCCAGGTCACAAATACCTGGCAAAATCCCAAAAAAGCTCAATACATTTTATGCTGCTTATCCCAGAAATAAGCAGTGGATTTTCCCCACGCCATTTTAATAATGATCTATGGACGTTTCCTTTAGGAAGCCGGCCAAACCTTTTTTTAAACTCTGCTAAGCTAACCGCCTTTTCCACCTTCTCTGGCAATGAATTCCACAGTTTAATTACATGTTGAGTGAAGAAACATTTTCTCCGATTCATTTTAAATTTACTACTTTGTAGCTTCATCGCATGCCCCCTAGTCCTAGTATTGTTGGAAAGTGTAAATAGACGCTTCACGTCTACCCATTCAACTCCACTCATTATTTTATAGACCCCTATCATATCTCCCCTCAGCCACCTTTTCTCCAAGCTGAAGAGCCCTAGCCGTGTTAGTCTTTCCTCATAGGAAGTCGTCCCATCCCCATTATCATTTTCGTCGCCCTTCTCTGCACCTTTTCTAATTCCACTATATCTTTTATGAGATGCGGCGACCAAAATTGAACACACCATTCGAGGTGCGGTCGTACCATGGAGCGATACAAAGGCATTATAAAGTCCTCATTTTTGTTTTCCATTCCTTTCCTAATACCTAACATTCTAACTATTTTTGAAACTTGTTGCTCTGGGCTCTGATTGGCTCAAGAGCTCTTTTCATTTGGATTTTACTGGCTTTTGCCCCAGTTTTAGCCTGTGAGAAGAGAGACAGATCTCTTTGCTAAAGCCCTGTAAACAGTTACATTTGATAACTCGTGAGCATCTATATGTCCTGATCTTCCCAGGTACTTTTTACAAAGTAATCAAATGTTTAGTTAGTGTTATAATTGATCCATATTTCATTTATCTGTTATTATTGACTGATTGCACTTTTTATATTACACTGTTCAATTTTTAAGACAATGAACAATTTTCAGTTTATTGCCTCTTTGGACGATAAAGAATCCTGGCGGTTTGTTTGTTGTGTCTGTGAGTGCTTTCTGGGAACTGTGGGACCACTGGGATTGTAGCCCCAGTAACATTGAAAACACAGGGGATAATTTTAGAGTGGGAAATTCACCCAGAAGCACTTAGAACCCAGTCAGTGGGAAGAACGTGCTAGTGTAGAGCACAAGCGGCAGGTGCAAGCGGACCTGAGCTGTGCTGGGGATAGACCCTCTAAGTGGCCGCTGGGTAACCCCAGGCTGGTGGCTAGATTTTCGTGACACTAATGCCAGTTAGCATCAATAATTGCTTGTTAAGTGGCAACTATCGGTGATGATTGGCTTGTTAACTAAGCTGCATGCGCAAATCCAGAATACAACTGAATTTGCGCACTCAACTTAAGTAATTCTATATAGAATGCAGGGGTAAAGGGCTACATTTACGCTTGCTATTGACATGGCTTAAGTGGGTGCGCCTAACTGTTAGTGCGTAAATGCTAGATGCTGTGTTAGAATTCTCACGCAGCACACTGCATTTTGACACCTGAATTTTGGTGCATGTTTTAGAATTGACTCCTAAATGTCTTATTGTAAACTGTTTGGGAAAGGGACTTTTTCCCCACTGCTAAACATTTCTCCATGTTTGTTTTTCTCACAATCCCAGTTATCTCCCTCCCCCCTGCCGCAAACTGATCTTTAATTCTCACTATCCCCAAATTCCCTAATCCAGCAGTGGTTCTCAGACAAGCATTCTTAGTAGAGCTCTGCCTTGAGCACAAATGGGCCTGAGCTTCTCCAACAGCAGTAGTAGTGGCAGACAGCTCCAGAGCACTCAGTCCCTAGTTGAAGTGGGAGGGACTTGATGTACCACCTTTCTGTGGTTTACATATTATATACAAGTACTTATTTGTATCTGGAGCAATTGAGGGTTAAGTCAGTCACAAGGAGCTGCAGTGGGAATCAAACCCAGTTCCCCTGGTTCTCAGGCCACTGCATTAACCATTAGGCTTCTACTCCTCCACCTCCAGCAGCTAGTTGGCATCTGGAAGCTGCAACATGCAAGCCCCAGGAACGTACAGGAATTTTCAGTTATGGCCACCCTGAGATTTATCTGCCTGTCCCCTCACTCCCTGGCAGTGGCGTAGCTAGGTGGGGCGCCAGGGGAGCAACCGCTCCCCCAAATGGAGTTCTGCTGGCGCCTATCGTGTTGCATAGAAAATGTGCGCCGGCAGAAGTCTGCTAGAGAGACCTGCGCCTAGAGATTTCCCAGTTTATCTTTAGTTCATATGGCCTCATTTCTCATCCCCTGGCCTAGACTAGCACACATTGGTTTAAAGTTGTTGGTGCCTGTGTACCACTGTGCCTCCATCCTTACTCAGTTGTCTCCTTCTGTCCAACTCCACCCAGGGCCGCCAAGGGGGGAGGCAGGGGGGATAAAATTCCCCGGGCCAAGGGCCTCCAAGGGGGGCCCGGCGCAGGAGTCCCTGATCTCACCCGTCCTCGGCTCCGTCGACTGTCCGCCACCATGCCGGGCCCCCCGCATTGAAATCACAGCGCCTCACCTGTCACCTTCGGGCCTTCCCTCCCTGTGTCCCGCCCTTCTCTGATGTGACTTCTGCGAGGGTGGGACAAAGGGAGGCGAATCTGATCTGCCACTGCTGCTCTTTCAGTCACGGAGTGAGGTGACAGGTGAGGCGCTGTGATGATTTCAATGCAGGGCTCGGCCCGGTGGTGGACGGAGGGGGGTGGGTGTGGACTGCATGCAGCGCGGGAACCTGGGGAGGCGGGGGCGGCCTTTGCCCCCCGGCCCAGTCTCTCGGTGGCCCTGACTCCACCCAACACTCTTGCACTCTCTTTTCTGTGCTGCTCTCTCTCTCTCTTGTTCACTGCAGGAGCTGGACAGTGTTTGCCCACCTCCGGCTGCTGATTAGCTCATTATGTTGTCCACAGCTAGACATAGACAGGAGATGGGAATGAGGAACTGAAACTAGCACAGAGCTTTCTCCAGCTTCCAGCCTCAAGGCTCTGATGCTCAAAACCTGTACAGAACAACGCCGAAAAAGAAGTTCCCAATGCTCACTTCTAATGGTATGCAAATTTTATGCACGCTGTTAGCGCTGAGCATTGGGAAGAATGAGGACATGCCCATCACATGCGCACAAGAGCTGTTCAGTAAGCACAGCTCTTGTGCACATGCTTAGTGAAACTGGGGAGCCCAGGCTTTAAGGTCTGTAGAGTTATCTGTTGGTCTCTTTTGCAGGGAATAATCTAAAATTGCTTTCTTGCTTAATATTGCTGCATGACCACAGCCTTGATTATAATTGACTGATTTGAGCTAAATGGAGAGTGAGCCTAAAAATCTATACATAATTTGAAAGTTTTGGTTTTCTCCCCCCAGCACAAAAGCATGTACGCCTTGTAGCGCTATAGAAATGCTAAATAGTAGTAATAGTAGTCTTATAGACAGACCAGGGTTGGAAGGTGCAGTTCATTAGTGGTGTGAAGAGCTCTGCCCTCTGAAAATCTGCTTGCTCCCGGGAAAATCAGCCAAAAAATGCTTCTCTGCCTCTTTAGACACCCTAACGCCAGCTGGGAGCTGGTATAGGGTTTCCAGTGGTAAGGGCACCCTTATTCATTGTGCTGTTCTCTGAGCATCGGAAGGAATAGGAAATGACCTCATCTACATCCTTTTGACTACATTAGCATGCTATTTGCGCTGTTCTTCAGCAAGCTCATTATTTCCCACACTCTAAGCTTCTGAGCATTGTGTTCTAGTAAATGCGGGCACTAGTCTGCCGCTTGTCTGCCAGCCTGGGTTTTGAGAAGGCTTAGCCTCCTCAAGCCTCATATACCAGACACCTGTGCTGTTAGAGGGTGAGTGAGACTTTGGTACTAGAGGGTCACGTCGGTACTAGTCGGTCATGTAAGCTTAACATTTGCCAGACTCTCTCTTTGCAGGTATAACTCAAGGATTATAATTATTTTTTTTAAAGAGGAAGAGAACCATTTCAAATTAAGCAGTCTGAAAAATGAGAAGAGTCTTAAGTGTGAATAAGACAGTGACAGAAAAATTGAGTTTTCTGTTGGGTCTCATGTTTGAAGGGGGCAGGGAAGAGGGGAAGATAATCTCAGCTGGTATTTTTGGGGAGCCCCCTATGTTAAAGCTTAGATGAAGTTTTCTTATTTTTGGTAGAATTATTGCTGAAACAATCCCTGCCACTTTCAAAACAGGACAAAACCAGCTCTTAAATGTGAATGACAAGAAATGCTTTCTGCAAAACCTACACTTCCCAGGGCCCTTAAGGAAAATTTATTGTGTTGTGCATGCATAAAAAGTGGGTGGCGTACCATCTGCATTGCACAGAATACCTTAATTAGCTTAGCATACATGTTAATATAACCTGCACTGTCTTACCACATGAACAACACCTGTGCACAATTCCTCTGTGTGTCACTCAGCCTGTGGGAACCCCACAGCTGCTTTATGCATCAGCCATTTCTGTGGCTAGTGTTAGTGAAGGTTTGTGTCTATTTTTCTTCTTGTGCCAGCATTGACTCCTGCGACCAGAAATGGCCCCATCACTAATAAACTAGACATGCGCCTAGGGCGACACAATTTTTGGGGACACTGGAACAACAGCATAACAGTGGAAGGAACTACAATACGTTCTATACACAGTGGCTGTAAAATGTAGCATGGGCCTTTTATCACATTTGCATACTCAAGGCTACTTGCCTAGAGAATCATTGTTTAATTTTACCCATTTCCAAGTTTACCTTGCTGTTATAACCGTTTACTTTGCTGATATGTGAGCATTTTACTGTGGTCTTACAGTCACCATCCCCCAGATTCAGTAAATGGTGTCCATATTTGCACGTGATCCTGAGATCTGCACACAAATTAATGAGCCATTAACAATCAATTATTGCTGTTAATTTTTCTGTCTCTAATTTGGATTTTTGCGTGGATCTGGCTACACACGATTTTATAAGGATCCATGCTCTAATCCTCTCGCTCAAATTACTACTACTACTATTTAGCATTTCTATAGCGCTACAAGGCATACGCAGCGCTGCACAAACATAGAAGAAAGACAGTCCCTGCTCAAAGAGCTTACAATCTAATAGACAAAAAATAAATAAAGTAAGCAAATCAAATCAATTAATGTGAACGGGAAGGAAGAGAGGAGGGTAGGTGGAGGCGAGTGGTTACAAGTGGTTACGAGTCAAAAGCAATGTTAAAGAGGTGGGCTTTCAGTCTAGATTTAAAGGTGGCCAAGGATGGGGAAAGACGTAGGGGCTCAGGAAGTTTATTCCAGGCGTAGGGTGCAGCGAGACGTGGCTATGGGAGGGGTCATGGGCAGTCCAGAGAATTACGCGCAGTATTATAGAGTTTGGGGGCTACGTGCCCAAGTTGCATGCCAGGATTTATACCAGGTTTCAGAACACTATAAATTGGAAATCACATAGATAATATCAAATAGAAGTAAACGATACATAAAATCAACTATATTGGTCTTTCTCTTTTCCATTTGTTATTGTTCCTGGCACAGGTATTTACTGCGTTTTAATGCTTTTTTATTGCTGTCCAGTGTCCCTGTGTACTCTTCTGCTCCTGGATTTCTGGTAGGGCCTCTCACCAGCACTTAGTGGGCTTTCAGAACTTTCATTTATTACAACTGAGAGGTTCAAACATCTGGGGGTTGTCATGCAAACAACAATCGAGAGAGAAAGAACTAGTAATATATCATGAAAATCGAAAGCTAAAGAAGCAGCCCAAATTGGGGACCTGTTTCTCAGGGTTTTTTTTTTCCCAAGTTCATGTTTGGTCTGGTTTCTACTGCCTTGACATGCTGTTTTGGTTTTGAAATTTATTTATAACACGGTTCTAGACAGATTGTAGATATATGGTCCCTCTCCTGTTGGTAATTATTTTCTGTTTGGATAATGACTGATTTTTCACTGAGGTCTTTTTTTGGGGTGTTGCATCTTGGCTAGTAGGAACCCCCAAACACTGATTCAGGTGATCATATGCCCCCAGCTACAAGGGTGGCTCTGGTTATGCATCTGTATCTCGTTGCAGCAATGGTCAAGGACACCCAAGATACTCGCATATGAAACATTTTCTGGATTTTCAGAGGTCAACATAGTCTAAGAGGGCCTTTCCCCTTGTGCAGGGTCATTCAAACCAGTTTAAAAACTGAGGCAGCAGCTAGAGCTGGCTGACTGTGAAAAACATGGTTCACCTGTTCGCATTGTAGGGCTTCCAATCTGCTTCTGCACAGGAGTTTATCTTCAGTGGGAGACACGTGGTATGAATTTGTCTGGCAAGCAGTGTTTGTGCATGAGCCAAGAAGCCAACTGTGTTTACTATTTTGGGTGAGGAGAGGTTAGTTGCCACCAGAGGTTTGATATAGATCTGCTGTCAGGGTAATATGTGGTATTGATCTCCTTTGCTCATTCTGGATCAGGACAGGGGGGCAGTCACCTGGTGTGCCTGGGCCAAGCAAGACTTTGAAAGGCTTCAGAGGTGAAGGAGCTTATTAAAACATATCTTCGTGGGTTTATGGTGAAACACTTGATTTTTAAACCTCCAACTGTCTGCAAAGTGTGTTTCACTGCTTTCTCCTTGGTCCTATGTGAAGAATACATAGCAGATACATGCAAATTTGACCAAATTCTGCACAATGAGCTGTGACTTCTTACTGGAAACTGACTTGCCTCTTCTTTTGGTCTGCTGCTGCCAGTTGTAGCGAGAGGACTCCTCAGCATGCTTGACAAAGCCTGGAAACCTCGACTTGACCTTTTAAATATTCTTCCAGTACCGGACATCATGTCCAGGAAGGAGAGGTGCTGTGCCTCAGGCCTGTGTCCCTACCATAGCCTGCAGCAAGGTGAGCAGTCCAGCACCTCTCCTGTCCTGCTTATGCCAGATCTATTTGACTTGCTAAAGTGATGAGTGCTATTATTTCCTTCCTTGCTTCCAGCGGTTATTTTAAAGGGTGACACATCTCTTTGAAGACCTGGGGTGGTTTGCATGTTTCCACACTAACTACTTGTTTGATTAAATCAGTTCATGCCCGCTGCATTAAGTCTTAGCTGTCAATCACTTTCAGGCTTGCTTCCTTTTGTTTTCCTTAGCCTTTCATGGTCCTTGTCAGTCTCACTTGAGAAACTGGCCTTTATTTATTTAGCTCACACCTTTCTAGTGATAGGTTGTAAGCCTTCTGGGGACAGGGCAATACCTACTCTACCTGTATGTAACTCACCTTTTGAATTAGGTTTGTTCTTGAGCCTGCTACTCTTAACTACTAGGCTACTCCTCTACTTCTTTACAGATGGTTCCCAGTGCAGGACCTATCTGTATACTTTGGAGGCAGAGAGCTGCTCACTCATAAGCCAGTCATTTCCAGAGTTCAGTATGATGGTAGTGTAGCACATAACACTTCAGCAGAAAGGATCCCCTTCCTCCTTACCAAATCACACCAAAGCTAAAGCCTGAAGTGGCAGGCAATAGCTTTTCTGTTTTAGTTTGGTGTTCTAGTCTAATGCAGGGTGCAGGGGTTCTTAACCCAGTCCTTTTTTTAGGCTACCCACAAAGAATGTGCATGAGATAAATTTGCATGCACTCCCTCCATTCTGTTCAAGTTTATCTCGGGCCATTGTGGGTATCATGAAAACCTGACTGGCTAGGTGTGTACCAGGGACTGGGTTGAGAACTCTGGTCTAATGTCATGTGTCTCTTTGTGGGGTGGGGCGGAGGGGGGTCCCCTGTTCTGTATCTTAGCCACTTCATTGATGACGGCTGCAGATGGTATACAGCACTGTTACTTGGATGGGAACAGCTCCAGTATTTCTCATTCACTTATTTGTTTATTGGACATCACTTACTGCTTGTGGGCTGCTCAGTGGGAAACAAGGCCAGGTTTCAGTATAACAAGGCTTCCTAAATTGGTCTTGGGGATACACACAGCCAGTTGGGGTTTCAAGATATCCATAGTCAATATGCTTCAGAGAATGTTTCATAGCATGAATCAGCAGTGTATTGCATGCATATCTTGTGAGTATTCTGACAACCCGACTGGCAGTGGGGTGCCCAGAGCAGGTTTATTGTGTCTTGCATTAAAGTATAAGAGGTGGTAGTGAGGAGACTGTCCTGAAATTCATAGTAACAGTAAATGTCAGCAGATAAAGACCTGTACTATTCATCCAGTCTTCCTAACAAGGTGGTTAGTGTTGTACCTGGCACTGTGCAGGTTACTCTTCTTCATGATTAAAACACTGACACTCTAAACAGGGCAGGACATAAGGTAAAATATGTTTCATATAGGGCCAGGGTCCTCCATTTAGCTTTTCTTGTCCTAAGTCTGTTGGACATAAGTCCCGGAATTGATGTTTCTACTAACTGTGCAGTGAGTCTTGATTTCGATAGCATAAATCAGACTCAGCTCTTCCTTTTGCCCATCCAGACAAGAAAGAGTAATTCTCCTATGGGAAGGCTGAAGGGTCAGCTGAAAGAGTTGGATCTAAAAGAACAAGGGAAATAGGCTTATTTGAAGAATCAACAGTGCTCTGCACAGTTCTCAGCACCCCTCAGAGCTTCTAATGTGGTATGGTGCTTTGGTAGCATGCTGGCGGCTGTCCGCTGCAGCTATTGGATTTAAAGGTAGACTTGGCCCCTCATCTGGAGGGGGTGGAGCTGCACTGTCCAGTCAAGGAATGAGGCACCTCTCAGCTAGCCCCAGTGGCACCCGGCAAATTCTGCCACCTATTCTCCCAGGCTCAGTCGGTGGCTCAGCATTTTTCCAGAAACCACAGGTTTATTTGGTAAGCTTGGCGTCTGCTGATGTCACCCAACCCATCTTCCAATCCAGGCAGGGAATGTAACTCCTTTCAGCAAGTTCCTATCTCAGTTGGTGGCTCCGTGTACGTTTCTGATGACTATCTGTAATAGAGAAAATTAATGAAGCACGGGAAGCCAGGGAGAAAACTGTAAACATTCAGTAGAAAAAATGGAAAATGAAAGGTTACAGAAAGAAAACCTTCCAAATTGACCAACGGGAGAAAGACCCAGCAGCCTTAAGGGAAAAGTGGCACACTGGTAATCTATAATGTAGCCAGGACGGCAGTACAGCCTAACCTGTGCTAGAAGAAGGTGAGAGCAGTCCACTGGGAGTGTATGCAGCACATAGGCCTTGCTTCATATTTGCTACCTGTACTGTTTTGCTTAATATAGGCGCAAATATATTGATCTGTAATGGGAATTCTTAGAATCTAATTTTGGTGAACATGTGGTTGGGAGAAATTGATAGGATATTGTATATAAATTATGTTCTGTTCTGCTTTTATTGGTATTATAAATTATGCAGTATATGTTTTTATTCTTTCCAATTTCTTGAAAGTTGGAAATAATTATACAAAAGGATTGAAGGCCCAGCTGTCTGGGACAAAGTAACTCTCTGAAAATTTTAATGGAATGGGATAAAACTTGGCATTTGGAAGAAACTGGTTTAAAAAAATGTTAAGTTTGAAATATTGGAAGATCAACTACTGAAGTGGAGGAACCAGAAACACTATGAGCATAGGAAGACAACCATGGGAGTAGTGTGGCCAAACTACGCTTTCAGCAAACTTTGAGGGAGACAAAGAGGCTCATTTTCAAAGCACTTAGCCTCCCAAAGTTCCATAGAAACCTATGGAACTTAGCCTCCCAAAGTGCTTTGAAAATATGCCTCTAAGGATGTCAAACAAAATGGGTTTTATTAATCAACAAACACTAATTGACTCTTGACTTGACACGGATCATTAATGCGAGCAGTATTTTGTGGCGTCTTTTGTCTCCTTTTGGAAATACACTAGGTTTCCACAGTGTACTCACACAGCCCTTTCAATATTACACTATTATTACAGACTCCTGAGGCAGACACTGTTCAGCGCCAAAACACGGCACCGTGTCGAGTCCAGAGTCAATTATTGTTTGTTGACAAATAAAAGTCCTTTTTATTTGACATCCTTCGTCTACCTCGAGTTTGTTGGAAGTGTCATTTGTCCACACTACTCCCTTGGTTGTGAAATTTGAAGATTGACCAAATCGGACTGGGAGTTCCAGAGGAATAAGCCACCTCCCCCCATATACCCCCCCCCCCCAAAAAAAAAAAAAAACTACCCTTGCATCTATCCTACCATTCTGCAAACTGTCCTACTTCCAAAAGTACCCCCTCAACTCCAATACCACCCTGCAAACTGGCCCTACTTTCAAAAATTCCCCCCACCCCCACAGGCAAACTGGCCCTATTCTCAAAAACTAGCCCCACAAGAGAACTACCCTACAACTCCCAGCTACCCCCTATATATATATAACACATGCAGAGAAGTCATAACACAGAGTAGCTACATACATGCACACATTCACACTGCGAGGATTACAAACCATGCTTTTTCTTTGTTGCCTGTACTGTGAATTTTTCTGACTGAATTGTACTGCAAATAAAGTATTAACCATATTTATTTAACAAACGTATCCAGTGAAATCACAAATATTCTAAGTGTGTTCTAATAAACATATACAAATGACATGACACATATATTAGCAATTACAAATTGAAAGCCTGATCAAAAAAAAAGAGAGCCTTCAAGTGCCAATGCAGTATGGAACGAACTAAACCAATATGCTGTGAGAAAGCAGAAGAAAGATTATAACAGTTACTTATTGGGCCTGCCTCTTTAGTGAGGAAACTAGCTTCCATTTTAGTTGCTTTGGGCCCATTTAAAAGTGAGAGGTCATGTGTGATGAGGGTTTTGTCCAAAGTATGCTACTGCCAGTAATATACCAGTGCTCAGAGGATTTTGCACTGATGGAATTTGCAGAATCAGAAGCTGCAGAACTATATTTTTAAAGCCCCCGCTGTGCATCTCTAAGCAGTCATTGGAGCTTTATGACACAAGCTCGTTTTGAATTGCACTGCTATTTCCTCACTGATGCTGTTTGGGCTGCAAGCCATGATGATTTTCAGTTTTGTATTTTAAGTTCTGGCATTGGTGTGGGCTTGCTGTTTGGATTGCTGGATAGTGACTCAGTCATTATCTAGCCTTGCATCACATTGGGCTGTGGCTCCAGGCTAAGGAATATTTGTGCCTGACATAACTTACTAAGAAATAAAAAATTCCTTGCCTGTATAAAAGAATTCTGATTTACGTTTATTTACCATTAGGGCAATTTTATAAGGCATTTCTGTACGAAGAACGTGCTGCAAAGGCCACTTGTAAAATAGCCTGGGGTATATTTGTGTAAACTTGCGCAGATATACCCTGTAATTCTCCAATCTGAACAGAGGCATTCCTGGGATAAGGTTGGGGTGGGCTTTGTATTTGTGTGTATTTTATAAAGTAAACCAAGACATTTGTGCATGCCCGAGTACAGGTATAAATGTGTGCATACACTTCTCTTGGGATACTTTTCAAAGCACAAATATACACACTTCCCCTTTTTAAAACTGATGTAACTTATGCACATATCTGCCATACATGTTAAACTGCCCATCTTTATGTACAGTTGGGTTCTGTTTTTAGTAAATAGTAATTTGATTGCCGCAATCTGCAGAGCCCAACTGATGCTCTGCTCTGCCCTTCCTTAGTTCACAGGTAAAGTTCCCAGATTGCATTTTTCCCAACTTACAGCTGCAAAATGGATAAAGCAGCAGAAATGTAGAGTGTTCGCTGACCCTATTGTAGTGTTAGGGCATGTGCACATCTGTGTTTGGTTGGATGTGTAGTCAAAATGTTGTTGTTTAGTTTCCCGTGCCATTTACAGGAATATTCTTTCTCCCCCCCCCCCCCCCCCCCCCCCCCCCCCCCACCATTTTGGAGGCAATATTGTAAAGAGTGCGCACACTTTCCAACACAGGAAAATGACACAGGGAATGTTTCAGGTGACTCCCTAGTGATTGGTACAGGTATGGCATGGGAGGCGGGGGACCCCTGGAATAGACTCCCAGTACAAAACTGTTGCAGAATTCAGGCATACATAGGATAGCGACAGAAGGATGTCGGTAGGGTGAGGGAGGCAGAAGAGTGCAGTTGGTTAAGACTTATTGGGCCCCAGTGATCCTTACCCATGCTCGTCTCTGTGCTTTCTCCTCTCAACTCCCATTTGGCTTTACCTGGCATACATAAATCCTCCTCACATGAATCCTTTAGCGTTTTTACATTTCAGAACACCAAGGCAGGGCTTCTTTGGGAACATTGTGTTTGTGTGAAGAGGGATTTCAGCAGGTTCCACGTTAAATCTGTTTTTGATTTTGTCATGGCACCAGAATTAAGACCTTTATTTCTTTTTCATGGGGCACTGTTGTCAGATGGTTTAGTTTTGTGCATACTGCAGCAGAAATGAACCTCACTGCTCTGCCAGGGTATGCTTTAATATACACAGTCCACATTGTCAGGATGTGCTTGGAAGTGCTTTTTCCTGTGAAGTCTTCCAAGGGATTTTCTATTTCCGTAAGGTACAGAGGACCTTGATATGGTTCTGCACTGGTTCTGAGAGGCAGTGCTATTTTCTCTGGGCGGTCTAAAGAGTCTGTTGAAACACTGCTAACTAAATAATACATTCAGTTTTATGATGTGGGTGGGGGGCGAGGGTTAGGCTGTTCTGTGAGGGAAAATTCACACATCAGTCTTGTAAAGAATATGCTGTACAGGAATTTTGACTTAAATTGTCATTTGTTTATGCTTTGAGAGGACTGGTTATTAAAAGGTTTTACTGAACCTTATGAAATCCTTTGTCCAGCTGTATAGACCTCTAATTCCAAATGAATGAATTAGTCATACATCAGATCTCCCTGTGTGACCCACAGCTTGGTGCCTCCAACCCAGTTACCCCACTGTCCCATTCCCCATGCACACCAGTGGACTGATAAATGCCACTTGCATGGTCCCTTAAGTGTGGACTGTGTATTTGGTCTTTCCATATTTGTAGGTGGAAGACTTAAAACCCCTTTTTTTGGTGACTTTGTAGCATATTTGAATCATTTGGATCTTTAAACCCAAATGAATAAAATAATTTAAGCATTAAAACATAACCGTATAGGTTTAAAAAAAACATAAAATCAAATGTGTCAAAGGAATGTAGTCTGCTAACTAAAGCCATTTTGAAAAAAAGATTTTCAGAGGCCTTCAATGAATGCTGGAGGTTAAAAAACAACAAACAAAAAAAGCAAAGCCTTTTTTCTTTTGTGATGTGATTTTTGTCAGCTTATCGCACTTTGAATACCACCATCACATCAGCATTCCATTTACATATTGTACATTGTTCTGGCTCATGATTATATAGAAATTAGCAAAATTTCCATATTTGAAATAGCTATTTCAATTTCTTGCTTTTTGCATGATAATGCTGCTACTCTGTGTGTGCTTTTTTGCCAATGATCCTCAATTGAATATGGTGATTAATAACACTCACTGCCATTAGGAATCGGAGATTCAAGTGAAGTGTAATCTGGACCAGTATTCCCCATCCCCCTTTCTCAGTTTGTGATTGAGCATGTGTGTGTGTGCACATCTTTTACTCTTCCTTATGATGCAGTGGACACTTCATTCAGAGTTAAAACACATTTTTACAGAAATAAAATTACTTTATTTCATTAACTGATTGGAAGCTTAAATATTTATTTTCAGCTAAGTCTCTCTCTGGCATATTTCTTTTGTTCTGCTTCTTTCTTTCATTTCTCAATTTCACTTCTTTTTTGCAGGTCCTCTCAGTTGCTTTCCGTTGCTTTATCATTTTCTATTTGCCCGTTCTCTTACTCCCCTGTGCACATCCACCGAGTTCCCTGCGTTCTTACTGGAGGCTGGCATCTTCAGTTCAGCTCACCTTCTTGCTCATTTCTCTCTCTCTCACTCTCTCTCTCTCTCTGCTTGCTGTTTTCTCCCACATCTCTTCAGTAACCTCAAGCACCATAAATTTAAACTGCTTGTTTATGGGTAAAGCAAGCTGCTGCCACATTGAACACATGGAGTAGTTTCCCATTGGTTTCCAGAACATAACAGATGACAAAATTCAGAGGATGCTTAGGTAGGAGAAACCTTAGCAGTGTTGCATCAGCACCAAGCAGGCTAGATGGGCCTTATCCTCATTTCAGGGCCCTACTGCAAGGGTCCTAGGCAAAACGTCTTTCAGCCCCTCTCAATTAACTTTTATACTCCTAGCAACCTCCCTTTCCTCCCAAAGATTTGGTAATTAAACTCGAGCATCATGATCATTCCAACACTAGCGCTCCTAGCACAATTCTAGAAAAATATATTTGGACTTTCAAATATTAAACTTTGTTTTATAAGTGTACACAGTGAGGACAGTTTCCAAAAGCCATTTACAAGGGCCCATTCTTCGTGCAGGTAAAAATTTATGCTGACGATTCTTTGAGTTTGTGTGGTTGTCAGACCCTATTGTTTTGCTTTGACAGCAGCTGCTTTTTGTTGTCCCCTTCCCCCAGAAGCTGCTGCCCTAGTAGGCAGACGATCAAAAGCCCCGTGCTGTTCCAAACAGAGCTCTAAAAATAGCGCAGGGCTCTACCGGACGTATGATCAGAGATAATTGCACGCAATTCTCTCTGAACGCAACTAGCATGCAAATGCATGCAAAACAGGGCTCTTATATGGTGTGAAGCCCCACCCAGTGCATCCCGGGATGCACTGGGCAGGGTGCCACCATTTTCCAGGCAGTGCCGATGAAGAAAAGGAAGGCCACTTCCCTCTTCCAACTGCAGGTAGGGGGGTGGGGAAGGGCCACTAGACCACCAGGTGGGAGGGGGGGCTTACCTATGGCCCACGGGGGGGGGGGGGCATCAGAAGGATGCTGGGGGTGTTAGGGGGGCTGAGGACCCACCGGATCTCCAGGCCCTCCCGAACCTGTGTCGGGGGGTCAGGGGGACCGGAAGTCTGCCGGACCTCCAGCCCCCTGTTGCTGGGGGGGAGGGGGGTCGGTTCGGGGTTCCTGCTGGGGCTGCTCCATTGGGGGGAATGGGGGCCAGCTAACATGCAAATGCATGCTGGACAGGACTCATTATTAATCTCCAAAGGTCTGCAAACCCTAACGCTGTGACCAACGAGCCAATCTTTGGTGCGCTGGTCACTGATCATTGGGGATGAATAGGCTTAACATGCATTTGCATGCTACTTGCGCTAAGAGCCATGTTTTGCATGCATTTGCATGCTGGTTGCGTTCAGAGCCCGTGAGTGCGTTGTTTCACACGCTTGGGGGCTCTGATCATGGGGCGGTAGCAAACGCAGGCGCTAGTATGGTACTAACAGACTCTAGCGCCTGTGTTTGCTTCTGATCATCGGCCCGTAGGTGATCACCCAGTTTGCCTAATCATTGGGCCCTTCCTCATCTGCCTTCGTTGTCTCTGTTTCTGTATGTAGAATCAGATTTTAAGTCAAAATCCTACACAGGTCATTCATTTCGGCATTGTAGTCTACCATTGATTAGTTATGTTTGTACGGATGCCCCAGGATTTTAGCTTATGTGGGTATGTGTTGTGTTTTATACATTATGGATCTCATTTCCAGGTTTCTGGTACATGCTGGGAGAAAGTAATTCTCTTCCCTTCTACTGAAACCCCCTGATAAAGGAGGGAGACTCTTTTCCAGCAAATGGGGTTTTCACGTAACAGCTGCACACATTCGTGGAAAATAACCTCTGGTTACTTGCACAGAGCTTAATAGCATGGAATTAATGCAAGCCCCTTTGCATCTCGAAAAATGTAACACCACAAGGCAATGAACAAGTTTTCAAGTGATGGAGTAACTGAAGACCATGATCCAGTTTAGAGCAATTGGGAGCTCCAGTGCCTTACTGGGTGGGGTGGGGTCGGGCTCGTGCTGCGCCTCTTCTCCCCTAAAGCCTGTTGCTACAGTTGTAAAGGAGAGAGACGGGAGTGAAATAAAAATAATAAATTTCCAATGATTTTCACTCTTGTCTGATTAGATTACATTTTATATCTGATGGCAGAATGCATCATAGCATGCCATTTTGAAAGTTGTTTCTCCTTGTCCCCTGAAGATTGCTCAGGCTTTATTTCTTGCTTGTTTTATACTGGTATGGCTTTAATTTTGTGTGTCAGGCCTCTCTGTGTGTCTTGTAATACATCTTTTTATACTTCTCTGTTGGCCTTTCCGTTTCTGAACCTGACACTGCTCTCTCCCAGTTTCCTTGGCTATTCCTGTCTGATTAGGAGCAGCTGTTGCTCCCTTCTGGCTATTTTCATTCAGGGGGTCAACAAGAGGGTGGGAGATCGGGTCTTTGTTTGAAATATTGGTGGTAAACAAGCATTATTACCAGTTTGCAAAATGGGGAGTGGGGAGAGCAATACCTGACAGCATTCAGCCAGAGACTGAAGTGCTCTCAATCTTGTCATGTTGTGTTGAAATACTACCGTTGAGGGACTTGAGTAATCTGCCTTCAGTAGTGTCCTTTCATATCTCCGTGGTCCTAATGTTTGAGCTGTTATAAGGCAATAGAAAATTGTTAGTCAATCAACTTAGTCCATTTCATAAAACTCTCTCCCTGCATTTTTCTTTCTTGGGGACATACAGTGATTGTTGCAAGACCGTAGTTTTTTTTTTTTTTTCCAGTCCATGTTCCTTGATGAGACTTCAAAACTTCTGCTTATGTTCCTGTAGCTCTTTTTAAAGAGAGGCCTAGTGGTTAGGGTGGTGGACTTTGGTCCTGGGGAACTGAGGAACTGAGTTCGATTCCCACCTCAGGCACAGGCATCTCCCTGTGACTCTGGGCAAGTCACTTAACCCTCCATTGCCCCAGGTACAAATAAGTACCTGTATATAATATGTAAGCCGCATTGAGCCTGCCATGAGTGGGAAAGCGCGGGGTACAAATGTAACAAAAATTAAAAAAAAATAAACCACTGGGTTTGGGGAATAGCATTTGCTTGTAACCACAGCCTCCAGTATTTTTATGTTGACAGTCAAGAAAATTCTTCAGCAAGGATTCTGAAATTCTGCTACAATAGTTACACGTTTGCATAAATTTTAATACTTTAGCATATTAAATGAAAATTGTTTGTATAATAAAAATGAAGTCTCTTTCAGCACGCCTTTGTGTCTGATTAACTTTATTTTACCCATTCAGAGTCAGGGACACTCCACGAACCTGGTGGTACGTTTAAGAATTAAACTGTGGGATTTACTGCTAGAGAGTGTGGTTAAGCTAGTGTTCCTCAGGCTGACCTTGGAATATACAGTGGGGGAAATAAATATTTGATCCCTTGCTGATTTTGTAAGTTTGCCCACTGACAAAGACATGAGCAGCCCATAATTGAAGGGTAGGTTATTGGTAACAGTGAGAGATAGCACATCACAAATTAAATCCGGAAAATCACATTGTGGAAAGTATATGAATTTATTTGCATTCTGCAGAGGGAAATAAGTATTTGATCCCCCACCAACCAGTAAGAGATCTGGCCCCTACAGACCAGGTAGATGCTCCAAATCAACTCGTTACCTGCATGACAGACAGCTGTCGGCAATGGTCACCTGTATGAAAGACACCTGTCCACAGACTCAGTGAATCAGTCAGACTCTAACCTCTACAAAATGGCCAAGAGCAAGGAGCTGTCTAAGGATGTCAGGGACAAGATCATACACCTGCACAAGGCTGGAATGGGCTACAAAACCATCAGTAAGACGCTGGGCGAGAAGGAGACAACTGTTGGTGCCATAGTAAGAAAATGGAAGAAGTACAAAATGACTGTCAATCGACAAAGATCTGGGGCTCCACGCAAAATCTCACCTCGTGGGGTATCCTTGATCATGAGGAAGGTTAGAAATCAGCCTACAACTACAAGGGGGGAACTTGTCAATGATCTCAAGGCAGCTGGGACCACTGTCACCACGAAAACCATTGGTAACACATTACGACATAACGGATTGCAATCCTGCAGTGCCCGCAAGGTCCCCCTGCTCCGGAAGGCACATGTGACGGCCCGTCTGAAGTTTGCCAGTGAACACCTGGATGATGCCGAGAGTGATTGGGAGAAGGTGCTGTGGTCAGATGAGACAAAATTGAGCTCTTTGGCATGAACTCAACTCGCCGTGTTTGGAGGAAGAGAAATGCTGCCTATGACCCAAAGAACACCGTCCCCACTGTCAAGCATGGAGGTGGAAATGTTATGTTTTGGGGGTGTTTCTCTGCTAAGGGCACAGGACTACTTCACCGCATCAATGGGAGAATGGATGGGGCCATGTACCGTACAATTCTGAGTGACAACCTCCTTCCCTCCGCCAGGGCCTTAAAAATGGGTCGTGGCTGGGTCTTCCAGCACGACAATGACCCAAAACATACAGCCAAGGCAACAAAGGAGTGGCTCAGGAAGAAGCACATTAGGGTCATGGAGTGGCCTAGCCAGTCACCAGACCTTAATCCCATTGAAAACTTATGGAGGGAGCTGAAGCTGCGAGTTGCCAAGCGACAGCCCAGAACTCTTAATGATTTAGAGATGATCTGCAAAGAGGAGTGGACCAAAATTCCTCCTGACATGTGTGCAAACCTCATCATCAACTACAGAAGACGTCTGACCGCTGTGCTTGCCAACAAGGGTTTTGCCACCAAGTATTAGGTCTTGTTTGCCAGAGGGATTAAATACTTATTTCCCTCTGCAGAATGCAAATAAATTCATATACTTTCCACAATGTGATTTTCCGGATTTAATTTGTGATGTGCTATCTCTCACTGTTACCAATAACCTACCCTTCAATTATGGGCTGCTCATGTCTTTGTCAGTGGGCAAACTTACAAAATCAGCAAGGGATCAAATACTTATTTCCCCCACTGTACCCTGGCCTGGTTGCATTTCAAGATATCACCAATGGAAAAGCGTGAGAGGCAGTGTCTGCAGATTTATGTAATTTTTGTTAGGGAGATCCAGAAAACCAGATTGGCTAGGACATATTCCAGGACCAACTTGCCATGCACTGGTTAAGGTCAATAGCATAACAGATTCTGAAAAAGGTTTGGACAGGTTTCCAGAGGACAGATTCATTTACTTATTTATTAGCCAGGTAAACTTGTGGCTCACCACCTCTTTTTTTTTAATTGTCATTTAAATGTTACAAACAGAACATATACAGAAAATTGAAAAAAAAAAATATAAAACATAAATCAATTAATCACATTATTCAGTCTAGCCCACATAATGGAGAATTCCCTAGATCAAAATTAAGTGCATGAATGAAAAAAAATATTCTCTTAACAAGAGAATTGGAAAATTGTAATAAACTCTATACGTATGAACCTATTGGCACATCAAAAAGAAAAACTACTTGGCTTTAGATGAAAGAAAACTCTCTGTGACAAGGATCTAAAAAAAATATATATATATAAATAGGAATTTCAAATGTAACCAAGCATTTACAAGGAAATTTACGAACAAAAGTATCTCCCTTGGCTAAACGTTTAGGCTCAGTTGGGTAGACTTAACTACATCAGGAAACATACAAATTGTTTGACCACAAAAAGGAAGAGCTTTCTTAGGGGAAAAAAAGGCTTTAAGAATTGACGTCTTCTGTTCAGGCAGAGCTAAGGTAACAATCAGAGTAGCTCTTTTAGAAATAATATTTTGAGAAGAGTCAAAAAAATTAGTAAGATCTAAACTATCTGCTGAAACCAAATTATGGGCTCACTACCTCTTAATTCTGGGAGCCAGCAATATGGAGTGTTCCCATCTGCATCTGTTGGGTGATCTTTCCAAAAAAACTGAATTGATCATTGTCAGAGACAGGGTGCTCAGTTCAGTGGACTGTTGGTCTGACCCAGGGCCCTGGGATCCTTATACTGAGCTTGAGGAAAACAGCAATCCCAAACAGCCAGGGATCCCTTCTGCTGAATTTTTGTATGCCTGGATATTCATCCTCTGATAGAGCATTTAGAGACTGCCACCTGTGTGTGTGCATGTACCACTAATATCTGAAAATGAAGAGGGTTAAGCTGACTATTATCTCACTAGTAAACAGCTTAATGAATACAAGTTCCACATCTTGCCCCATCTCTTCACCACAAAGCTATTCGAAAAATACAACTAAGAAAATGTTCCGTTCAACGTGGAAACTCAAAAGAGTAAAACCTTTCTTCCCAAGGGAAATATTCCGCAGCCTGGTACAATCAATGATGCTAAGCCACCTAGATTACTGCAATGCAATCTATGCCAGATGCATAGAACAAATCATTACGAAACTCCAGACTGCCCAAAACACAGCAGCTAGACTCGTATTTGGAAAAACGAAATATGAACGCGCCAAACCCCTTAGAGAAAAACTACACTAGCTCCCACTTAAAGAACGTATTGTGTTCAAAATTTGCACTGTGGTTCATAAAATCATTCACGGTGAGGCCCCGGTCTACATGTCAGACCTCATAGACTTACCAACCAGGAATACAAAAAGGTCAGCACGCACATTCCTGAATCTCCACTACCTCAGCTGCAAAGGACTAAAATATAAATCAACATATGCATCCAGCTTCTCCTACATAAGCACACAACTATGGAATGCACTACCAAACGCCATAAAAACAATGCACGACCTAACTAACTTCCGAAAATCACTAAAAACCAATCTGTTCAATAAGGCATACCACAATGATCCATCCTAAACACCAGAAATAAAACATACCAGAACTGGACAAAACAGAACTCTCTATACTTGACTGCTTCAGTTACTCTGTCACGAATGAACTCTAACGCAGTACCACTCTATTTCTCATTCCAAATATGAATTCTCTACACTTGACTGCTTAATCTACTCTGTCACTTATGAACTTTAATGCAGTACCTCCTGTATTTCTCATTCTGGAAATGACGATTGCCATTACGGAATAATGTAAGCCACATTGAGCCTGCAAATAGGTGGGAAAATGTGGGATACAAATGCAACAGATAAATAAATCATGATCAACCTGAACCTCTGCTCACCACACTGTCCATTGCTTCTTGGAGTGGAGAAGTAGCCTAGTGGTTAGTGCAGCAGACTTTGATCCTGGGGAACTGGGTTTGATTCCCACTGCAGCGCCTTGTGACTCTGGGCAAGTCACCAAACCCTCCATTGCCCCAGGTACAAAGAAGAACCTGTATATACTATGTAAACTGCTTTGAATGTGGTTCCAAAACCCACAGAAAGGTGGTATATCAAGTCCCATTCCCCTTTCTCTCCTTTCCTCCTCTGCTTTTCTCCTTTCATTAGTTAAGTTTGTTATGGATTTAAACTAACATTCTGTTTGTGACATGAACTGTATGGATTTATTTCTTCTGTATGGTTTTATTTCTTCTTGAATTTGCTTAACTTAGCAACATGCCAGTTTACAGTGATAATGTGTTTTACTGCTGTACAGAAGCACAGTAATGCAGGTTGATGTGCCCTTGAAAATTTGCTTCTTTTGAAAAATTTATTATTTTAAGTCAGCATGCCCACCTTTCATCAGTAAGGTTGTCTGCTTGCTGTAAAATTCCAGGGTCATAAGAACATAAGCATTAGCATACTGGGAGAGACCAAAGGTCCATCGAGCCCAGTATCCTGTTTCCAACAGTGGCCAATCCAGGTCACAAGTACCTGGCAAGATTCCAAAACAGTAAAATAGATTTTATGTTGCTTATAGTATCTGGGATCTGAAGGCGATGAAACAGTGTGACAAGGCGGTGGCCCTAGCTAGAAGGTTACTAGGCTGTATAGAGAGAGGTGTGACAAGCAGAAGAAAAGTGGTGTTGATGCCCCTGTACAAGTTGTTGGTGAGGCCCCACCTGGAGTATTGTGTTCAGTTTTGGAGGCCGTATCTTGCTAAGGATTGTAAAAGAATTGAAGCAGTGCAAAGAAAAGCTACGAGGATGGTATGGGATTTGCGTTACAAGACGTATGAGGAGAGACTTGCGGACCTGAACATGTATACCCTGGAGGAAAGAAGAAACAGGGGTGATATGATACAAACATTCAAATATTTGAAAGGTATTAATCCGCAAACAAACATTTTCCAGAGATGGGAAGGCAGTAGAACGAGAGGGCATGAAATGAGATTGAAGGGGGGTAGACTCAAGAAGAATGTCAGGAAGTATTTTTTCACGGAGAGGGTGGTGGATGCTTGGAATGCCCTCCCACGGGAGGTGGTGGAGATGAAAACGGTAACGGAATTCAAACATGCGTGGGATAAACATAAAGGAATCCTGTGCAGAAGGAAGGGATCCTCAGGAGCTTAGCCTAGAATGGGTGGCAGAGCTGGTGGTTGGGAGGCGGGGCTAGTGCTGCGCAGACTTATACGGTCTGTGCTAGGGCTGGTGGTTGGGAGGCGGGACTAGTGCTGGGCAGACTTATACGGTCTGTGCCAGGGCTGGTGGTTGGGCGGTGGGGATAGTGCTGGGCAGAGTTATATGGTCTGTGCCAGAGCCGGTGGTGGGAGGCAGGGATAGTTCTGGGCAGACTTATATGATCTGTGCCAGAGCTGGTGGTGGAAGGCGGGACTGGTAGTTGGGAGATGGGGATAGTGCTGGGCAGACTTATAGGGTCTGTGCCAGAGCTGGTGGTTGGGAGGCGGGGATAGGGCTGGCCAGACTTATACGGTCTGTGCACTGAAGAGGACAGTACAAATAAAAAAAATAGCACATATGAATTTATCTTCTTGGGCAGACTGGATGGACCGTGCAGGTCTTTTTCTGCCGTCATCTACTATGTTTATACTAGAAATAAGCAGTGGATTTTCCCAAGTCCATCTTAATAATGGTTAATGGACTTTTCTTTTAGGAAATTATCCAAACCTTTTTTTTAAACCCTGCCAAGCTAACTGTTATCACATTCTCTGGCAACAAATTCCAGAGTTTAATTACACGTTGAGTGACATTTTCTCCCTATTGTTTTAAATTTGCTACTTAGCTTCATTGCGTGCCCCCTAGTCCTACTATCTTTGGAAAGAGATAAGAGTGGAGAGGTACTGAGGAGCTGTAGAGTGAATGTACTTGCAAGTCAATAAGAGTAGTTTGAACTGTATGTGGAAAAAGATAGGGAGGCAATGAAGCAACTTGTGGAGAGAGCTAATATGAGCACAGTGACACTGGTGAATATAAGACATGCAGCAGAATTTTGAACTTATTGAAGGGAAGAGAGATGGCTTAGTAGGAGACCTGAGAGAACCAAGTTGCATTTGTCTCCTGTGAGGTGATGTGTGTTCAGAAAGGAAAGGACAAATTTTGGTGATCTTATAGAGAGAAAAAAAAGACAGGTTTTAGAAGTCTGGATATATGCAAAAAAAAAAAAAAGAGAGAGAGAGGAGTCAGATTATGAGCTGATGGGACAGGGAGTATGAGTGTTATCCACAGAGATAAAGAATGGAGGAAGAGGAGAGGTGGGTTTAGGAGCAAAGATGAGAAGCTAATTCTTGGCATTGTTTAGTTTCAGATGGCATTGAGACATCTGGGTAGCAATGTCAGACAGACAGGCTGGGACTTGGGCCTGGACTAGACTCCTGCTGAAATTTCTCATGTGGAAAGATAGATTAGAGAGTCATCAGCACAAAGATGATACTGAAGAGCATGGGAGGAGATCAGAGCACCAAGGGATAAGTATAGATATAGAAAAGAAGAGGTCCCAAGACAAAGCCCTGAGGTACTCTAACTGATACTGGGATAGAAGTAGAGGAGGATCCACCAGAGCATACACTATGTGTGATGGGAGAGAAGAAGAAAACCAAGAAAGAAAAGAACTCTGAAATCCAAGCGAGGAAAATGTATCAAGAAGTAGCTGGTGATCAACAGTAAGCAAATAGATAAGCAAATAGATCAAAAAGAATAGAGATCTTTGGATCTGACCAGGAACAGGTAATTGGAGCAAGGGCTGTTTCAGTTGAATGTAGAGGGCAAAAGCCAATTGAAATGGATCAAGTATAGGCTGAGATGAAAGAAAGTCAAGAAAATGGTGGTGAGCAGCATGTTCAAGAAGCTTGGATGAGAAAGGGAGGAGGGAGATGGGGCAATAGTTGGAAGGGCAGGTAGAGTCCAATGAAGGTTTTCTGAGGAGTGGTGTAACTAAGCGTGTTTTTAAGGCATCAGGAATAGTTGCAGTGGAAAGTGAAAGATTTGAGGATATGACAGATAGAAGGGATGACAGTAGGAGAGAGTGCTGAGTTGATGGGTGGGAATAGGATTAGAGGAACAGGTAGTCAGTTTAGAGGAGGAATGAAAATGTGCAATTTCCTCTTCACTGATTTCAGAAAGGGAAGAAAAGGTGGCAGAGGTTGAAGGACAGTTGACAATCTAATAGACAAAAAATAAATAAAGTAAGCAAATCAAATCAATTAATGTGAACGGGAAGGAAGAGAGGAGGGTAGGTGGAGGCGAGTGGTTACAAGTGGTTACGAGTCAAAAGCAATGTTAAAGAGGTGGGCTTTCAGTCTAGATTTAAAGGTGGCCAAGGATGGGGCAAGACGTAGGGGCTCAGGAAGTTTATTCCAGGCGTAGGGTGCAGCGAGACAGAAGGCGCGAAGTCTGGAGTTGGCAGTAGTGGAGAAGGGAACAGATAAGAAGGATTTATCCATGGAGCGGAGTGCACGGGAAGGGGTGTAGGGAAGGACGAGTGTGGAGAGATACTGGGGAGTAGCAGAGTGAATACATTTATAGGTTAGTAGAAGAAGTTTGAACAGGATGCGAAAACGGATAGGGAGCCAGTGAAGGGTCTTGAGGAGAGGGGTAGTATGAGTAAAGCGACCCTGGCGGAAGATGAGACGGGCAGCAGAGTTTTGAACCGACTGGAGAGGGGAGAGGTGACTAAGTGGGAGGCCAGCAAGAAGCAGATTGCAGTAGTCTAAACGAGAGGTGACAAGGGTGTGGATGAGGGTTTTGGTAGAGTGCTCGGAAAGAAAGGGGCGGATTTTACGGATGTTGTAAAGAAAGAAACGACAGGTCTTGGCGGTCTGCTGGATATGAGCAGAGAAGGAGAGAGAAGAGTCAAAGATGACCCCAAGGTTTCGAGCTGAGGAGACAGGAAGAATGAGAGAGCCATCAACAGAAATAGAAAATGGGGGGAGCGGGGAGGTGGGTTTAGGGGGGAAAATGAGAAGCTCGGTTTTGGTCATATTTAATTTCAGGTGGCGTTGAGACATCCAGGCAGCAATGTCAGACAAGCACGCTGAAACTTTGCTTCCCAAGGCAGATTATTGCTCTGGTAAGTCAGCTGCTGGCAGAAAGAAGATGGAGGATGGGGAAATGCAGTGCCACTGCTGCCCGCAGAGGTTGGTCTGTCCTAGGTTTACCATATGACCAGTTTTACCCGGACATGTGCTCTTTTTGAGGACACTGCGGGGTGTCCGGGTGGGTTTTGCCAGCTTGCCCATTTGTCTGGGTTTGTGAACGGGTGGGCAGGTTGGCGAGTGGACCTCAGGGTGTCCTGCCCTCCCCTCCCCTCCTGTACCTTTATTGTCGTGCCCTGGTGGTCTAGTGACCTCGTCAGGGCAGGAAAGAGACCTCTCTTTCCTGCCTGGCATGGCCGCAGACCTCTTGCTTCCAGCCCCACTTCAAAATGACTGCCAAGAGTTCAAGTAGTGGCCTCGCAAGACTTCTGCAGAAGGTCTTGCGAGGTCACTACTTGAACTCTCAGCCATTTTGAAGTGGCGATGGGAGCAAAAGGTCTGCTGCAGCGCTGAGCAGGAAAAGGGGGTCTTTTTCCTGCCCCAAAGTGGCCACTTGATCACCAGGGCACAACGATAAGGTACAGGAGGGGAGGGGATGTGAACAGAATCATGTGGGTAGAGAGAGGGAGCTGTAAAAAAAAATGGTGGGTGGAGGGAGGCTGACAAAAAGATTGGGGCAGGGACATACATGGGGGGGGGGAGAGGGTGGCTTTTTGGGGGGATGGTCATGGTGACACTGCGGTGGTGGGGTGAGGGTGTGACAGTGGTGTGGCTGACAAGCAGATGATCAAAAGCCCCGCACTGTTCCAAACAACGCTCTAAAATAGCGCTAGAACAGCGCGGGGCTTTACTGCACCGATGATCAGAGATAATTGCTTGCAAATTTAAGCACGCAATTATCTCTGATCATGGGGTAGAAGTGCGGGAGAATTGCACCCGAGCATGCGCTCAGCACAATTCTCCCGCACTTGTTTGACAGGTCTGGGCTGTCAAAAGCCCAAACCTGTCAACACACAGGGGCTGGAGGTCACCAGGCCCCACTACCCCTGCCCTAGCAACGGGGGCTGGAGGCCCGGTGGACCTCCGTTCCCCCTGATGATCCCTCCCCAGGTGGGCGACCAACCAACCCCCCCTCCCAGCGACAGGGGGGCTGGACCTACGGTCCCCCAGATGATCCAGTCCCCCTAGTGGGCGACCAACCAAACCCCCCTCCCCCTGGCAACAGGGGGGGGGGATGGAGATCCACTGGACCTCCGGTTCCCCCCGATGATCCAGCTCCCTAGTGGGCGACCAACCAACCCCCCTCCCAGCGACAGGGGGGCTGGAGGTCCCCCCCGACAATCCCCCCCCCCAAACGGTCTAGTCCCCCCTACCTTGTGTGTTGGAGGAGGGAGGGTAGCTTGCCTCCCTCCTCTTCTTGCGACGCCGCAAAATGGTGGTGCCCAGCCCTGCCCAGTGTATCCTGGGATGCACTGGGCAGGGCTATACGCCATATAAGGGAGAACCAGGGAGGGGGTCGTCGGGATGGACCAGAGGTCCAGCGGACCTCCAGCCCCCTGTCGCTGGGGGGGGGGGGGGGGGTTGGTTGGTCACCTTTGCTGGGGGAGTTAGGGGGGCTGGAAACCAACCGGATCTCCAGCCCTCCCTGAACCTGGGGGGGGAGGGGTTGGTTGGTCACCTTTGCTGGGGGAGTTAGGGGGGGCTGAAGACCCACCAGATCTCCAGCCCTCCCTGAACCTGGGGGGGGGGATCATTGGGGGGACCGGGGGGATCCACCGGACCTCCAGCCCAGCCCCCTGTCGCTGGCAAGTTTGTTGTTGGGGGGAATGGGGGCCTGCCAGCATGCAAATGCATGCTGGACAGGGCTCACCATTCCTCCCCAATGATCTGCAAACTCTAATGCCAGCTCGGAGGTGCCGAGGGTTTGCCGCAGCCAGCGACCCAGTCTTGGGCGCTGGCCACTGATCGTTGGGGAGGAATACCTAATGCCCTGTTTAGCATGCATTTGCATGCTAGTTGCGTTCAGAGCCCTTGAGCGCGTAGTTTCACGCGCTCAAGCGCTCTAATCTTGGGGCGTTAGCAAATGCCGGCGCTAGTATGGCGCTAACAGCCTCTAGCGCCAGTGTTTGCTTCTGATCATCCCCCTGTGAATTTTATTTTGTATCCTCTTTGTCACGGCAAATATGGTAACCCTAGTCTGTCCTTCCCACCCCCAGTGCATCCTTCCATCAGCAGGAGGAGTGCGAGCAGTGCAGCTTACTTTTTTGTTTCTTTATCTACCAGTTTTCCTCTGCTGTCAGAACCAGGCAAGGTCCCCATATGTAGGAGTTTCAAAATATTTTATTACGATGTTCTTGTTGGTCTAGGGCCCACCAAAGCATAAACCTACCGTGGCTGAAAATCCCAGTTAACTAGTGAAACTGTTTATAATGGCTTCAGTGTTTTTGAAGATCCAGGAGAAATGACATATCAGTTTAAGAAAAGACAGTTTGCTGCCAGCACATGTGACCTGGCAGCAATTTCCATGTAATCTGTAGGCAAAAAGAAGCTGTAAGTGGCACACTTTGTTTCTGAAAATAAATGCACAAGCTGTACTGAGACCTCTTTGTTGAAAACTACATAGTGGTGAGTGTAATGAAGTGAGTGGTGGGTTTAATTAGTCGGGAACAGGAAGGGAACTGAGCTTGCTGCTTCATCAGTAATGCAAATGGACTGGTGAATTATTGGTCAAGTTGTGCAGGAATGTGGAAGTCACTGAGCTCAAAAAAGTCTCCTTATCAGACTGAGGTGCTACTGAAGGTTTCTGGATGGTGAGGTTGCACTCTGTGGCCTTGGTCACTAACTTTGTGACAAATAAAGTGCAGTGTTTTGGGCTTTGCTCCCCCCCCCCCCCCCCAAACTCACTGAGACAGCACAGGGGGAAATGTTTGCCCATGTTAATGAAGAGATAGAGGGTATCTGTGGAAAAAAAGCAAGTTTTCAACACTCCTCAGAGATAGGCCTGATGGGAGTGGGGGGTGGGAGAGAAGTTTTTTATTTTTTTTTGAGAAGAGAGCTGTTTGTAATAACTGTATTCTGTACTATTTAAATCAACTGTTGCAGTGCTGTTTCTTTAACCTGATTAACAGAGGCTAACTCTTGAAGTTAGCTACAGGGTATTAACTTAGTCTAATACAAAGTATCACTCCTAGCTCTTTTGTTGATCCTTATTTCTACATATCCAAATGGACTAACAGGGCAACCACAACTCTTTGCTAACCTAAACCAAAAAAAAAAACCCTTTTCACTTTTGCAATTCAATTTTTTTATCATTCTATCAAGACCCTTCACAACTTCCTCCCCAGCAGCAACAGTGACGGAAACCACGAAAAATTCAAGCTGCTTCTGCTATTTTTGTAGTCTAAGGGGAACTCTTCTCTTTCTTCCTTTTTGCTTGCCTGCTCTCACTATGATAGGAGTAAACCTTGGTGCTTCCTTTGCTTATTTATTCCTTCACTGATGGGTACTTTCTCTATTCTCCTGTTCTATAGTCCTGCAACTGAAGCTCCAGCAGCGGAGGACACGGGAAGAGCTGGTGAACCAGGGAATCATGCCACGTGAGTACTCACTACGCTAAATGTTTGTTTCCCCAATGGCAAGACCAGGGCATTGTCTTCTGCTCCAAACTGTGCAGTCTTTGTGGAGGGAGGCTAAGTTAGAATTGAATTTTGCACCTTGGTCTCTGTTCTCTTCTGCCTAAGAGCCGGGAGCGTCATCACTGGTCTGTGCTGAAAGTAGTGGGGGGGGGGGGGGGGGGGGGGTTGATGCCGGTCATAGCTGAGGTGCATTTGCAGAGCCATGGCTGGCTCTCTTCTAGTGCTGGAATAGAACGGGATGGTGCAGAGGTGTATTGGCTGATCTATGGGTGCTTGTCTCAGTAGTGGAATAACAGAAGAAGTGCTGTAGGGCACTGTGGGGGGGGGGGGGGGGCTCTGTTTCATGGAATAGCAGGGAAAGTGCTGCAGGGTAATGTGGGGGTCTTAGTACTGGAATAGGGGAAGTGCTGTAGGGCTGTGTGGGGGTCTCAGTACTGGAATAGCAGGGGAAGTGCTGCAGGGCTGTTTGGGGGTCTCAGTACTGGAATAGCAAGGAAAGTGCTGCAGGACTGTGTGGTGTTCTTTCAACTGGAATAGCAGGGCAGGTGCTGCAGTGTTATATGGGGGTCTTAATACTGGAATAGCAGGGGGAGTGCTGCAGGGCTGTCTGAGGGTTTCTACTGGAGTAGCAGGGGAAGTACTTGCAGGTAGGACTGAGGAGCATTGGTAGAGCTGAGTGTTTGACAATTGAGGGAAAGTATTAAGTTTATTGTGTCACTGTTGTGCACATTTAAAGCATGAGTGTAAGAAGATAACTGACACATGGATGTCCATGGACTTATTTTAGCTGTAGATAGAAGCCAGAGAAATTGAACATATTTTGGATGTATTGTAACATTGTAGATGACCATAAAGACATTTATGGTCATCCAGTCTGCCTAACAAGATGGACTCATTACATATGGTATGTGATACTTCATATGTACAGTGGGGGAAATAAGTATTTGATCCCTTGCTGATTTTGTAAGTTTGCCCACTGACAAAGACATGAGCAGCCCATAATTGAAGGGTAGGTTATTGGTAACAGTGAGAGATAGCACATCACAAATTAAATCCGGAAAATCACATTGTGGAAAGTATATGAATTTATTTGCATTCTGCAGAGGGAAATAAGTATTTAATCCCTCTGGCAAACAAGACCTAATACTTGGTGGCAAAACCCTTGTTGGCAAGCACAGCGGTCAGACGTCTTCTGTAGTTGATGATGAGGTTTGCACACATGTCAGGAGGAATTTTGGTCCACTCCTCTTTGCAGATCATCTCTAAATCATTAAGAGTTCTGGGCTGTCGCTTGGCAACTCGCAGCTTCAGCTCCCTCCATAAGTTTTCAATGGGATTAAGGTCTGGTGACTGGCTAGGCCACTCCATGACCCTAATGTGCTTCTTCCTGAGCCACTCCTTTGTTGCCTTGGCTGTATGTTTTGGGTCATTGTCGTGCTGGAAGACCCAGCCACGACCCATTTTTAAGGCCCTGGCGGAGGGAAGGAGGTTGTCACTCAGAATTGTACGGTACATGGCCCCATCCATTCTCCCATTGATGCGGTGAAGTAGTCCTATGCCCTTAGCAGAGAAACACCCCCAAAACATAACATTTCCACCTCCATGCTTGACAGTGGGGACGGTGTTCTTTGGGTCATAGGCAGCATTTCTCTTCCTCCAAACACAGCGAGTTGAGTTCATGCCAAAGAGCTCAATTTTTGTCTCATCTGACCACAGCACCTTCTTCCAATCACTCTCGGCATCATCCAGGTGTTCACTGGCAAACTTCAGACGGGCCGTCACATGTGCCTTCCGGAGCAGGGGGACCTTGCGGGCACTGCAGGATTGCAATCCGTTATGTTGTAATGTGTTACCAATGGTTTTCGTGGTGACAGTGGTCCCAGCTGCCTTGAGATCATTGACAAGTTCCCCCCTTGTAGTTGTAGGCTGATTTCTAACCTTCCTCATGATCAAGGATACCCCACGAGGTGAGATTTTGCGTGGAGCCCCAGATCTTTGTCGATTGACAGTCATTTTGTACTTCTTCCATTTTCTTACTATGGCACCAACAGTTGTCTCCTTCTCGCCCAGCGTCTTACTGATGGTTTTGTAGCCCATTCCAGCCTTGTGCAGGTGTATGATCTTGTCCCTGACATCCTTAGACAGCTCCTTGCTCTTGGCCATTTTGTAGAGGTTAGAGTCTGACTGATTCACTGAGTCTGTGGACAGGTGTCTTTCATACAGGTGACCATTGCCGACAGCTGTCTGTCATGCAGGTAACGAGTTGATTTGGAGCATCTACCTGGTCTGTAGGGGCCAGATCTCTTACTGGTTGGTGGGGGATCAAATACTTATTTCCCTCTGCAGAATGCAAATAAATTCATATACTTTCCACAATGTGATTTTCCGGATTTAATTTGTGATGTGCTATCTCTCACTGTTACCAATAACCTACCCTTCAATTATGGGCTGCTCATGTCTTTGTCAGTGGGCAAACTTACAAAATCAGCAAGGGATCAAATACTTATTTCCCCCACTGTATACCTGGTCTTGATTTGTCCTTGCCATTTTCAGGGAATAGACGTAGAAGTCTTCACAACATTTTCCTTGTTCAAAAATTTTTGAAGTTAACATTGAAGCCCCTGAAAAGCTCCACTCCAAATCTATTCAGCCACGATCAAGGCACACACCGTAGAAGTCTGCTTAGCACTGTCCTTGTTCTCCAACTTCTGAAGCTGAATCCAGTCATGATCAGAGCACAGACCGTAGATGCCTGCCCAGTACTGGCATTGCTTCCCAATTTCTGGTGTTGCGTTCTGATATCTGCTAAGCTTCTTTGGATCTATTCCTTCTGTTATGGAATATGCTAAACGGGATTCCTTTGTGTTTATCCAGCACAGTTTTGAATTCCATTACAGTTTTCATCTCCACCACCTCCCATGAGAGAGCATTCCAGGTATCTACCACCCTCACTGTGAAAAAGTACTTCTTGACATTATTCCTGAGTCTGCCCCCTTTCAACCTCAATTCATGTACTCTAGTTCTACCACCTTCCCGTCTCTGGAAAAGGTTTGTTTGCGCATTAATACCTTCCAAATATTTGAATGTCTCTATCATATCACCCCTGCTTCTCCTTTCCTCCAATGTATACATGTTAGGTCAGTAAGTCTTTCCTCGTACGTCTTGCAGTGCAAATCCCATACCATTTTCGTCACTTTTCTTTGAGCCGCTATCCAGTTCACCATTTTGGGTCCTAAGTTCAGCCTTCTCAGCGTATTCATGAGTCTTCTGTGAGTACTGTATCAAAGGCTTTGCTGAAATCCAAGTAGATTACATTTAGCGCATGTCCTTCATCCACTTCTTTGGTCATCCAGTCAAAGAAATCAAGATTCGTTTGGCAGGATTTTCCTTTGGTATAAGCCATGTTGCCTCGGATCTTGTAACCCGTTGGCTTCTTGAAAGTTAACTGTCCTTTCCTTCATCAGCAACTCCATTATTGTTCCTACCACCGACTTGAGGCTTTCCGGCCTGTAGTTTCCCACTTCTGCCCTGTATCCGCTTTTGTGAAGAGGGACCACATCAACTCATCTCTAGTCCTGAGGAACTTCTGTCTCTAAAGATCTATTAAATCCTGAAGAGGTCTCACTAGGACTTCTCTGTGCTCCCTCAGTATCCTGGGATGTATCCCATCCGGCCCCATAGCTTTGTCCACTTTCAAATTCTCAATCTGTTTATAAACTCTTTCTTCCATGAACGGCACAATATCCACTCCATTCCATTCCCAGATACTTCCTCGGCAAACAACTATTTTCCTTCTCCAGGATTTTCTTCCGTGAACACTGAAGAGAAGTATTTGTTTAGCATGTTTGGCTATGTGCATTCTCAACGTCTTTCAGTCTGCCAATTGCATTCCTTTCATTTCTCCTTTCCCCAATATATCTGAAAAAGGTTTTGTTGCCTCTCTTAACATCTTCAGCTATTTTTTCTTCTGCCTGTGCTTTCGCTAGCCATATTTCCCTCTTTACTTCTTTGAGTTTAATATGACAATCTTTTCTATGATCATATTGCTGCGTTCTTCTGTATTTCTTGAATGAAGCCTCTCTTGCCCTTATTTTTTCAGCCACTTGTTTGCAGAACCATATAGGCTCCCTGTTTCTCTTATTTTTGTTTACTTTCCTTGTGTAAATATCAGTTGCCATATTTATAGCATCTTTCAGCTTGGACCAATGTGCTTCCACTTCACCTATGCATGCTATCAGTTCCCCATTTTACCCAAAATCGGTACGTCTGAAATCCTGTACTTTGAGTTCTGTATGTCCACACTCTATTTTTGCTCTTATATCAAACCATATCATGTGAAGATCATTGGGCATCCACACGGGCATTGGAAACACTTCCTCCATTTGTGAGCACTAGATCCAGCGTCGATGGTTCCCTGGTGGGTTCTGTCACCATTTGTTTGAGCAAGGCACTTTGACAGGCATCCACGATCTCTCTACTTCTTTCCGATTCTGTTGACGGGACTTTCTGATCCACATCAGGCAAATTAAAAAAAAAGGAAAAAAATTACAAAATACTCTTGGCTTTGTTCCAGAAATGGATATGCTGCCTGCAGACTAATGAAAGCATGAGGCATTCATTAAGAGCCAGTACTGGTGCTGCTTTGCTTGGTGGGGTGAAGGGGGAGGTATTGTTATATCATGAATGATTCTGCTATTGCTAAACACTCATGGTATATTTTGTTATTGAAAGGTCATAGTCTTGGAAGTCATCAAGTCCAAGGAACTTTCTCTAATGGGTAGCCCTGATCTCAAGCTATTGCTATTTGCAGACAGTCCTAAAGGACCACGAACTGTCAGGTTTTCAGGATTACCCCTAATGAGTAAGAGAGAGAGCGAGAAACCACACAGCATAAGCACTATGGAGTCCAAAAGAGAGCAGAGATAAACCGAATGCAAAGGAACAAAATTGCTAGTGAAAGTTTATTAAACCAAAAAAAAAAAAGCCTAAAAAAGCACTAAAAATAACCCTATGTGACCATGTTTTGGTATGTAAATGCCTGTGTCGGGTTATTTATATAAAATTCCCAAAGGACTAATAGACAACGTGCCAGCAAATGATGCAGTAGTTGACACCTGTTATTCACAGAATTAAAGTTGCTGCTTTACGAAGATGCAAAAAAAAGCTTCTTGTAATGTGCTTCTTTTGTGCAGATCTGCCTTGTACATATTTAGTAGGGATATCCTAAAAACCTGAGCCATTTGCAGTCGTCGAGGATTGTAAGTGAATAGCACTATAGTGTTGACTCTCAATTTCCAGTTGTCCTCTAGGTTTAAATCCTAGTTGCTGCTATTGGGGTTCATAAGCTTCACCATGGAAATGAACTGCATAATGTATTGTGTGATGGCTTGGGTGTCGAACTTTTCGAGGTGTCACTTTGTCTATCCATTGAGGTTTGTTCAAATTACAGAAAATTATGCATCTTCAGGCTCTGTACAGCAGAGAGAGAGGATCGAGGGGTTTTCCTATGAAGGAAGTCTCCTCTCAATCATTGACCAGTAGGAAATTCCGTTTCTCTCTGGTAGAGTTGGGATGACCCCGATATCTTCCACTTTCTCAGGGTTATGCACAGAATAATAAATTGCATTGGAAGTGCCAGCTTTAGAGGAACAACACTTGGAGTGGGAGCAGTAGCCTTGGCTTGAGTGAGGGGAGCAAGTGGGGTGAGTGCCCCAGGAATGCAGCAGCAGTATTAATCCCAGTGATTTCCCTGTGCCTGTACCCCTGTCACTCTGTGTCTTGGAGGAGGGCAGGGAGTGAAGTGTGTCTAATAAGTGCAGAGAAGGCAGGGGCAGGGACATTGCAGTGGTAAGATTAGGGGCTGGAAGCAGTTAAAGGAAATGGTGGGGGCAGGGTCTTGGTTGTTGGACTAGGAAATGTCTTCTGGTCTGTGTGGAACAGTGGAGGGATAAAAAGTAGAGAAGAGACAGATGACTTGCACAAAGTGATGGTATGGCTACATCAGGCTTTCAAGAGAAGGCAGAGTTGATCAACGTGCAGTGACACTGGGGCATTTGGTAAATTCTCAGATATGATTGTGGGGAGATGGCAAGATTCCCAGCATTGGCTGCATACTGACTTAGCAATCCTTTCCTACTAAGGACCAAAAGGAAAAGAAGCAATATTCTGTAGGCAGTCAAACTTGCATGTGTGACAGCTGAAAGAGATCCTTAGTGCAGTGTAAGAAGTAGTGGCTGGGCATATAGATGGACCAAATGGTTCTTTACTGCCAACATCTGCTGTTACGGTTCACCATATGAAACACTTTAATTTGGCTTTAAAATGTTTGATTGAAAGGGCTGGTTTGTAGAGCAGTTCTTTTAAGCTAGCTTGTGTGCCTCAGTGCCAGTTCCCTATGGGTTGATGGCTTCCGTGTGGTGTCATAGTACAGTGCACTGACCTGCCACTTTTCTGACCAAAATCACTAAGTAGAGAAGTGAATTTGTGTTCCAAAGCTGACACACTAAAGTCTAATAACTAGAGTATGTCTCATGCAAAAATTGCCTGGCATAGCATTTCCTGCTATTTATTCTCCTCTCCTTTCCTATGAGATGGATTCTGTTCACAAAAAATTTACCTAGACCAGGGTGGTCAACCACGGTCCTTGAGGGCCACAACCCAATTGGGTTTTCAAAATTTCCATAATTAATATGCATGAGATCTATTTGTATACAATGGACGCAGTACATGCAAATAGATCTCATGCATATTCATTGTGGAAAGCTTGAAACTCAACTGGGTTGTGACCTTCGATGACCATCGTTACGCAACCCTTACCTAGACCTTTTCCTGTTCAATTAGTTTCTCCTGTCAGGGGTTCAGTTACTGCTTGCTTTGGACAATGTTATTGTATAACCTGGATTGTAGTGTAGGTAGCTGTGGGCAATACCGATTAAGCAAAGATGACAATTTCAGGAATCCTGGAATCTTTGTAAACATCTGGTGACCTTGGCCTTGACATGCTGAACTGTCTCAAGAGGTATAACCTCCATACTACTCCCCTACTACAAGCACGTCCTAACTCTCCAGACAGGTTGCCATAGCAGAGAAGCGAGGTAGACTGCACAGCATCTTCCTAGTCTGGAAAATATCCTTGCATACTTTTGGCTCCTGAATGTCATTCAGAAAGGTTACCTCATAAGATTCTCAAGTCTACTGAGGAGCTATTTCATAATCTTCAAGAATTCTTCAGGCAAGGTTTGCGGGGAGGAGAAGGGTGAAGCTTGCAACACTGATAGATTCCAAATCAGCTTGTAAGAATGCAGGCCACGGTTCCTGTCCTAGCCTGACACTAGCAGAAGCATCTACTGACTTTAATTCATCTTGGAAGACCTAGATCTTGCAGTGACTGACTTATGCAGAAAAGTTGAAGATAGAATTTGGGACTTCCTATGAGCAAATGGACTTAGAGCATAGTGTGCTCTTTGTGTTGGGAAGGCTTATACCATCACAAAATGCTATAGCAGTGATTCATGGATAGTGGGTTTGGGATAACTGGGACAACAGAAACAGGGCTGCTCCTCTTCCCTCTGGACCTGTACATGGGGCCCATGAGTAGGTGAATGTTCACAGATCCTACCCTCTCCTATGTGGGTGTCTTGTTATACTGGAAATCCATACAGAATACCAGTGGTGAACATACACTGACACCAGAAGATCTTGTGCTACTGCTGCTGTTTTCATGCTTTGGACAAATTGAAGGAGAAGTGGATGGGAGGGGTGTGACATTTTGTTTCCATAATTATCTGGGGGTCACACAAATGTAGGTGTCATATTGGACAAAAGTTCAGGAAGCACTGCACTGTAAAGTGGAAAATTTACATTATCTCATACAGTATTTGAAGATGTGTCCTCCAAACCTCTGTGAATCCCACCCTGTGTGAGGTATTGCTGTTTTCTGAGCTAAGGTTTGCAGTGGATAACTTAGTGGACAGAATGATTCCTTCCCCCCCCCCCCCCCCACCTGATCACATAAGAATAGCCATACTGGGTCAGACCAATGGTCCATCTAGCCCAGTATCCTGTTTCCAACAGTGGCTAAGCAAGGTCAAAAGTACCTGGCAGAAACCCAGATAGTGGCAACATTCCATTCTACCAATTCCAGGACCAACAGTAGCTTTCCCATGTGTAACTCAATAGCAGACTATGGGCTTTTCCTCCAGGAAGTTGTTCAAACCTTTTTTAAACTCGGATACGCTGATTGCTATTACTACATCCTTCAGCAAAGAGTTCCAGAGCTTAACTATTTGTTGAGTGAAAAAATATTTCCTCCAATTTGTTTTAAAATTATTTCCATGTAACTTGAATGTCCCCAAGTCTTTGTATTTTTGGAACGAGTAAAAATTGATTCACTTCTACTGTTTTACATCATTCAGGATTTTATAGACCTCAATCATATCTCCCTTCATCTTTCTCTTTTCTAAGCTGAAGAGCCCTAACCTCTTTAGCTTTTCCTCATATGAGAGGAGTTCCATCCCCTTTATCACTTTGGTCACTCTTCTTTGAACCTTTTCTAATTCTGCTATATCTTTTTTGAGATACAGTGACCAGAACAGAATGCATTACACAAGGTGAGGTCGCACCATGGAGCAGTACAGAGGCATTATAGTATTTTCAGTCTTATTCACCATCCCTTTCCTAATAATTCCTAGCATCTTATTTGCTTTTTTGGCCACCGCCGCTGCACAAAAGGCAGAAAATTTCAGCGTATTATCTACAATGACACCTAGATCTTTTTCTTGGGTGCTCACCCCAAGGTAACTATGATTTGGATCACTCTTTCCAATGTGTATCACTTTGCATTTGTCCACATTAAATAACTTCTGCCATTTGAATGCCCAGTCTTCCAATTTCCTAAGGTCTTTTACACAGTTCGCATGTGTTTTAACAACTTTGAATAGTTCTCATCTGAATCACTCCTGGAACCCTTTTTAAAAATCAGCATTACATTGGCCACCCTCCAGTCTTCAGGTACTATGGATGGTTTTAATGACAGGTTACATATTGCTAACAGATCAGTAATTTCATGCTTGAGTTCTTTCATTACCCTTAGATCTATGCCATCCAGTCCAGGTGATTTACTGCTCTTTTTAATTGATTGATTTGGTTTAGTGTGTCTGCCAGGTTTACCAAGATTTCTTTCAGTTCCTTTGCATCATCACCCTTGAAAACCATTTCCTTTACAGGTAGATCTCTTACATTTTCTTCCGTAAAGACCAAAGCAAAGAATTCATTCAATTTCTTCGCTTTAGCCTTGTCCTCCCTGACTGTCCCTTTTGCTCCTTCATGATCTAACGATCCCACAGATTCCCTCGCAGGCTTTCTGCTTCTGATGTACCTGTAAAGATTGTTACTTTGAGTTTTAGCCTCTGTGGCAAGTTTCTCTTCATATTCTCGTTTAGCCTTCTTTTATCAGTGCGTTGCATCTGATTTGCCCAAAAATGGGAAGGTACAAAACCCTGAACATTGTGTGTGGGGTTCCCCCCCTTTAAAAAAATAAAATAAACAAACAAACATGTATTGCACTTTTTGAATGTCTTCTTTTTTTTTTTTCCCTACAGATTACACAGTGACCTCCTTGTACCTTATCTGTATAAAATGTCTCTGCTTATAATGACGTTTTAAATACTAAAGAGCTTTTAGAAGCTTATTACAAAAAAATTTTAAGTTGGTGGAGCAAAGATATTATGATTGGCGTTTTACCCCTTCATATTGTATGCTGCCATTCTGTACCTACCAACTGTAACCCACTCTCTCCCCCCCCCCCCCCCCCCCCCAATCATCTACTAAACCTTTTTACAGGCTCAAGAGAGCTTAGAATAATCAGCAGTCCATACTGTCTGGTCAGTCCAGAGCATCCTTAGGAGTGAAAATGTTTCTTTACTGGCTTTATACAGCATGCCAAAGTAGTAAATCTGATTTCATTTGCTATCCTAAGTCTCTCCCCTTCCCCTGCACATCATGGCTTGTGCTATGTTAGGGTTGTCTTAAGATTAAGACCTATAATTATGCCCTTTCCAAGATATGACATTTGAGAAAGTCATTACCAGCAGAGGCATGATGTACAGTCTGTGTTCCTGAAGTGGTAATAATGATAGGAATATTCTTATATAACATCTTTCTATAAAACATTAAATAAAAAAAACAACCCACGTGTTTGCAGAGACTGAACATAGTTCTCATAAGCTCAGTTATAAGTGACAGTCATCTTCACTTTGGACAGATGAGCCTCAGAATCAGTTATGCCAACAGTGGAAGATATTAGCTGCAGATATTTTTCAGATTTAAATGGGAGCTTTAATTCTCCTTGTTTGGTCATACTTCAGAAAGTGCCATTACCCCAGGGGATTGGCATAAGCCATTAACCCACCTGTACTGTATAGATTTTCAGGTTCAGCATAGGCCAAGAAGGTGTACAGTCTTTGGCTCACCTTTCAGATCCTATACTTGGAGCTACCGTCTTTATATTCAGCTTATCTGTGATGCTGCATTTTGTGTGCCATATGCATTTAGGATGAATTTTCTGTTAGAAATTTGGCCATGCTTCACAATCATCTTCATATTTTGCTTTGAAAAATAAGATTTTAATGTGAATAAAATGAATCCAGTCTATAAATACGCACTGTATATAAATATATAAGGGAATGCAAAGGCAGAGAGCTTGTAAGTGTAGTGTAGAGGAATTGGCAATCTTACACATGATCCTAGTTAAAGGCAGAGAATGTCAAATATGGCTGACTTTTGACACCTCTAATTCCTTTGTGTTGTGTTCAGTATCCTGCTCTGTATCTTCTTCAGTGCCATGGAACTAAAGCATTCCAATTATGGTTCCAAACTTTGTGACATAGGTTAGAGCAACCATTTCTGGGAAAGGCAATCCAATATACCACCCCAAGTGCACAATTACAGAGATAATAACCAGGGCATAAGAGATTCAGAATAATTCAAGGCATAGTGTGAGGTTGGAGCAGAGGAGTATCCTGATGGTTAAAACAGCAGGTTGGGAACTGGAAGGCCCAGGCTCCATCCCATGGTTGGTTTGGACAAGTTACTTAACCCTCCATGTCTTGGGAGACGGTAATGGCAAACCACTCCTGTTTCATGCCAAGATAACCACAAGGAGGTGGAGCTCCCTCAGTGTGTGAGCACCAGGAGTCACCTTTGACTTGAGGGCACATCTAGATCTAGAGGATGAGGTCCCAAGGTATCATGAACTGCAGGTATGTAAGCATGAGTAATAACAGGGTTGCTAGACCCAAACTTGGGAAATAGCAAAGTGGGGAGAGTTAAAAATACAGACATTACTAATTAGAAGCAGTAGTTAGCAAGGAGCCCTCCAGGATCATGACATGGAGAAGAGCGGGGAAGAGCAGAGATCCAGTGGCTGTATCAGATGATGGGACTTGCTTTGCAACCCCTCTGTACTTGAAGTTTCTCTCTGTGAATCATTCTGGGTCTGTGGCTACACATGCCCACTTTGGGTGTTTATAATATCACTGGATGCTGACTTGTGAATAAGTATGAATTTTTTTTTTATTTTATTTATTTATTAGTTTAAATCATTATTTCACAACAAATTATGATCATGTAATAGGCATTAACATCAGGAAAAGAAAAAAAAAAGGAAAAATAAAATTTATAGCCATTTCGTCCACTAAAAATAAAGAAACATTGGTTCCAAGAATAAAGAAATACATAACAAAAGCAATTAAGTAAGTCCCACCAGTTGCTACCTAGGGGTTACTGATCCCAGCCTGCTATATTATGGTGGGCATATAACATTCATATCTACTCTAGCATCAAGAAATTCTTTTAACTGTTTAGGGTCAACAAATTGAAATTGTTTACCCTCAAGCATTAAATTACAAATACAAGGAAATCGTAAAGTGAAATTTATTCCCATGGCCAACACTCTCGGACGCATTTCCAAAAAGGCCCTGCGTCTAACTTGAGTGGGTCTTGAGAGGTCAGGAAAAACACGGACCTTTGATCCCATAAACAGATTTTCTAAGTGTCTTAGGGAAAGTCTTAATATTGCATTACGATCTGGCTCCAAAGCAAAAGTAACAAGCAAAGTAGACCTCTGTGTAACAATCTCCAGTGAGCTCTCTAGGAATGAAGTTAAATTCATTCCATCCCCTTTCCCTGGGAGATGTCCATCACCCCCTTGTGGGTTCCAGATATAATAGGCCCGTGTTATGGGGGGCAATGAATCCTTGTCCATTCCTAGAATGTCCACGATATATTTCTTAACCATTTCAATCGGTGAAATTAAAGGCGACTTAGGGAAGTTGAGAAACCTAAGATTAAGTCTCCGAATCTGATTCTCCAGGTATTCTGTCCGTTTATGAAGAAAAATGTTATCCTTAATCAAAGCTGACTCCAAAGTTCCCCTCTCTTGTAATTTAATATGTAAATTTTCCAGTTTCAAGGCCTGTTGTGCTGATGCCTGTGCTTGGAGTAGCGCAGCTTGAGAAATAGTTTTAATATGTTCAGTATTTTCTTTTATTGAAGGTTGCATAGAGACCTGAATATTATGCACCATGTCCCATAGTGACTCAAGTGTCACAATTGCAGGTTTAATCACGCCTAAATTTCCAGGAAAGGGTTGAGTCTGAATACCAACTTGCGAAAGTTTAGAAACAATTTCCAAAGGAAGTACCTGAGAGGCTGATTGAAGAAGTGTTTCTTTCAGTTGGATTTCATTTTCTATCGTCGCAGACCTTCCCTCGAGCAGGCTTGGCTGAGCGTTTACGTTCTCCTTCCCTGCTTGGGCTGCCGGCGATTCCCTTCCGGGTTGAGGCGGGGCAATGCGTTCTACAGGGCTCAGAGAAGCCCCGTCGGCGCTTTCGATCGACGCCGATGCGTCGAGAGCAGCAGAGGGGGTCGAAGTTCCCCGAGGTCCCGGTAGTTGCTTCGGGAACTGAAGAGTCGATTGCCGTAGCGCCGAGGACGTTTCAGGAGCCGAGGAACGCTCCTTAACTTTCCCCCTCCGTTTCCCCATCAAAGAGGTCGCAGAAGCGGCGAAATCAGCAAAAAAACTACAGAGTCACCTCAGCAGCTAACTCGGGTGCGACCAGTCAGAGCGCCATCTTGGAACTGTGAATAAGTATGAATTTGAATCAGGTTTTTTGGAAATCATCTTCAACAAGAGACTGAAGTCTTTTTATTTATTTTTTGGTTTGTTTTTGTCTTCCTAATTTTATCATTCTTATTTTTATAAAATATGTGAGCATATTATCCAATAGTGCTCACACAGATTTGCTTTCCTATGGCTTAAAAAAATCGAGCCGGCTTATTTGAACAAGTGCAGGAGTAACTGCACAACTACCATTTCGTGTGTTTTCTCTTTTGTTTTTTTTTTTCTGGATTGCAAAGTGAGTGCAATTTTGTTCTCATCTTTTGCCGCTGAAAGGAAGGATTTTCCCACTCTCACCAAGTCTTTAGTGGGGTCCCACCAAAAGAACATTTTAAAATATTTTATCCTTTTCCTTTTTTTCCCCCTTGACAGAAAAATTGAATTTGATTTGGTTGAGAGACTTGTTACAGTGGGCGCAGTCAGTTTTCAGGTGTTCTTGTGATTGGAAAATGCCCATTAAGGACATATAGACCATATGAATGGTCTTACAGACAAGTAGACTAACCCTCAATTTTGCCAATTTGCGGCTTTTTGGATTTAGTGCATCAAGACATCAGTATTTAGCTAGGAACAAGTGGACTAAGCTGAAAGCCAATTAATTTTGCAGATTTTTGCATGTGATAAACAGGCTATCCCCATCAACCAAATAGACAAATGGACCAGCCACCTCAAGTGTGAAAAATGGGTTAGCCCACTTGTCCGTAAGACCATCGTTATGATGTTTCACTGAAATGTGGCTCAAGGATGGTGAGCTTGGGCTGCTTCTCCCAATACTTTGCCCATGGTTTGTCTAAACATGGAAGAGAAGGTTGCAGTTATCTTCTTTAAGCTTATGACTTGCTCCACCCAGTCACTGAATTCTTTACAACTCTTTGATGCCCTTCTGTTTCACTTTTCAGGGGTTTCTTCTCTTAGTGCTCTCTCTGTAAATGTGGATTGTGATGGTGAATGATACATTATTTCTGGATGGACTAATTGTCATGATTTCTGTCTTCTGCATTGTTTGAACTTGCTAGTTCTGGCTTACTTGTAGGTAGTCCTTCAACCCAGGACAAGCAAGACTTGTACAGAGTTTTGAGTTAATTTATTGTCTTTAACTTACTGACTCCTTCTTCTGCCTTGTTAGCTTAGATACTTAAATTCAACTGAAAGCTATAGTCATTTTGCTTGGATGTCTTGATAATTCTTACTTTTACTGTACAAATCTCAGCTGGAGTTTAGAAATTCTTTTCTGCATTTTTTTTAATTTATCAAGATTTGAAATTTTATCACATTCAAAGAAGTGATAATTGAAAATGTACATAATACATGAAAACCACCATTATCCTCAATATTCGTCCACAATAGAAGAAAAAGAACACAATAGAAAAAGGAAAATAGTATATTAAAGTTAGAGATCCACCTCAAGCTATACCCATAGCTGACTTAACCAACGTCCCGTTTAACCTTAAGCAGACACAACCCAAGGATTTTAACATCTTCCCTAGGTCTCAAAAGTTTAGAAGTTGCTTGGATTAAAAAAAAATGTTACCCTCAAACAAAACTAAACTATTGACGTTTCCCTGTACAGTATTTAAGAGCTGCACCCAGGGCAAAAACTCTTGGCTTATAGGCCAAGAATTCCTGTCTCCTTTTCTGTGTAGCATCTAAAAATCCAGTAGTTTTTATTGGATATGAATGAAGTTCAAATTTTCATCCATGCCCTTTAAATCATCTGGATTACTGCAGCTGTCTTTTCTGCTGGTTTGAAGTGCTCTCTGCTAAACCTCTTCAGTGGTTTCAAAACAAAACACTGCTGTTGAGCTTCTTAATGGTGCTCAGAGGTACATCCGTGTTACACTGCTGCTGATGGAACAATGCTGGCTGCCTGTTCTCAAGATCTTCCTTGTGCCCCATTGTGCCTTGTATCAAGATCTTCCTGTCTGTTTCTCAGATGTACTCTTTACCCACTCTACTTCTCACCCAATTAATCTCTGCAAAATGTGTCTTTATTCCAGCCATTTCAACAGTTAGACTAGAATCTACTTGCTGCACTGCTTTCAGCTATCTTGCACTTTCCTGTGGAATTCCTTGCCCCAGGACTTGAAAACAGAAACCTCTTGCCTCCAGTTCAGAGCTGTGATAAAATGTTGGCATCTTTTGCTGGCTTTTTGAATGGTGGATGAAGCAATAAAGACAACAATTTGGATGTCTTATTGTTTTTCACCTTGAATGTTTTATGATTTTACTTTATTGAAGATTTAGAAATATTTCTTGAATTCTGTCCAAATGTGGCTTATTACCTTGTGTCTTGGCTTTGTTTGATCTTATGGTTTTTCTCTTCTGTTGTTTTTTTGGTATTTATATAAAACTATTATGCAAATGAAAGGTGGTGTATCAACTTAATAAAATTGTCACCTTTTGCACTGTTTCAGATATATGCTCTTTTTCTAAATTGTTTCACTGAAAATTTTAAAGTGTCATCTTCCAGTGTTTCAATAACAAAGGCACAGCGTAAATCAGAGAGGAGAGATTCCAGTAGACCACAGGCCCATATCCCATAAGCTGGTGGGAAGAGTAGCATAGAGAGAATACTTCCAAGAAAAGGAAGTCATCTTTAATTTAATATAAACATTTATATTCCACTTGATGTTCAGGGTACATCCTTATACAAAATAAGTTCATCCATAAGTGCATAGCAAATGTACAGAACAATACACCAGACTATACTAAAAAGTAAATAAATTAACAAACGAGAATAGCTTAGTTAATGAAGCAAATAAGTTTGGAATAACCACATTTGAAGGGCGTGCTGAAACTGTCCCATAAACTGTCGTACTATGCAATTCTTTGAGTAAGGAATTCCACAGTTTCCCACAAACAAAATTGTTTTGGGGTACACCTGCACAATGCTGCTGACAATGTAGAACATACAAGAATGCAAATCGGCTCAAGTAATCTGGTGCAAGACCATGGACTATCTTAAATAAAAACAGTGAAACCTTGAGAAGGATTCATGCCCACAAAGGAGACCAGTGCAATGGGATCAAATAGGTTGGCGCCATGTCCCACTTAGAGCCACCCCCATATCAGCTACTTAGAATCCCTCTCCCCATTTTATCAACTTAGCTGCCACACTTTGTAGTTCAGTGTTTGTCTAGGACCCAGCAGAGTTATATGACAGTAGTCCAAGTTAGTTAGGACTGCAGAATACACAACCTTCTGTAGCCCCACCTCAAGGTTCACCCCGATTTGTTGAATTAGTCTTAAGTTGTAAAAAGAAAAAAATAGTTCCTTACCACAGCAGCAACCTCTGATAGTCCATAGTGAATCTGTAATCCATAAACATACTGAATATTTTTGACTCACAATTTAGGGGAATAATGATAACTGCTAGAGTGGGGCTTATCCCACTATATGAGTGATTCCCAAACCTTTTACTATAGATAAGCAGCATAAAATCTGTTTTATTCTTTTGGGATCTTGCCAAGCACTTGTGACCTGGATTGGCCACTGTTGGAAACAGGATAGTGGGCTTGATGGGCCTTCAGCCTGTCTCAGTATAGCAATGCTTATGTTCTTATGTTAACCCCTAAAATATTCTTTCATACACCTAGGAATCCTCAATTTAAACCATATAAACAGAGGCATAGGCAGAAGTCCATTTGAGGGGGGCAGGGGTGGTCTTGGTAACCCACTCATTTCTTCTCAGCTCTTCTCCCTCCCCCCTCTTGACAGCATTAAGCCCTACCTTTGCTGGTGAGGATGTCCAAGCACCACCAGCTGACAAGGTCCGCTGCCTGAGCCCCGCCCGTGCTGCATGAGCAATGAGGAAATCAGCGATGTACTTCAGCCACCGACTTCCTCACTATTCAGGTGGGCGTTGGAATAGCTATGTTTTAACAGCCATTTTGAATTTTGGAAAAGAGGTTTCCCAACTGGGTATCTCACGCCCCTTAGTGCTGGAAGACACGATTCAATGACATCTGCTTCAGCATCCTCAGCACCATGTGGTATTAACCATAGACACATCACATATAGAATGGAGGGCTTATGTACTATCTCTTCACATTCAAGGAGCTTTGATGAAGCAAGAGAAACCATATTAAATCAATTTCCTAGAACTTAGTACAGTCTTCATTGCATGTGAAGGTTTTGCCAATATGTTGTCTTGAAGAAGAATTTTTATCCAAAAAAACAAGGTGGAACTGAATCTTTTATCCTATGCGAGGAGGCAGTAGAGATCTGGAACAGGTAGTTTCTTTTAGGATGCCCATTTCAGTAATATACTTTTCGGGGACACAGAGAGTATGACTGTAGAAAAATTCAGTCATTGCCTGGACCTTCAGGGGGGACAAGATGACATAGACAATATCTTTCCTCAGTGAGGAGTTCCAGCAATAGATCTCTTTGTGTTAGAAGGTAATGAGAAACTTCTGCTATTCTACTCTGTAATACCAAGAAAGAGCAGATTAATGGCAGAGTCTTCTTGTGTACGTTGAGGAACATGGCTCTTTTTTTGCTTATCCCCCTATTCCACTAATATTCAGGAACTTACATAAGATAATACAAGACAAGATCTTCCATGATCTTTGCACCCTGTCCTAGCCATGTCAGATTTGGTTTCCTCATCTGTGTTTGGCTATAAACCACAACACTAATTTGTCTAGCAGAATCTCCTTTCCTGATATCGCAGGATGAAGGAACAGTAGGCCATGAATGTTTGGATGAACTATCACCAACAGCATGGGTGTTAAACACTCATTACTAGCATCTCTGCAACTTTCTAAAGATATGGAAGGTGTTCTAATGTTTCTTTCTGGATAATACAGGAATATTGTACAACTTTGAGTGTTAAAGAGTCTTCACTGAGTTTTATACTGTTAACTTGTTCCCTTGTATCTCAAAATGTAGGAATGTACCCAGCCAAGTTGATAGGATTGACACAAATTTGCATATTTTGAGAACCATTATATGCACATTTATCTTGTGAAAAGTTCATTATAGTAAACTGAAAACTTAACTGATTCAGAGTTACGAAGTGCACTCTGCCAAATTTATGAAGGGGACAGGAAACCCATTCCATGGGACTCCCAACATAATTCTAGCTGGGTTTATGAAAGCATCTTTTGATCGCATGGAAACAGCACAGTTAAAAATACTTGATCAAAAAAGTTTCGTTGGAAGTAATAACTCCGACTAGAAGAGCACGTGAATTTCAGGCAGTCATCCTCTATTCCCAATATCTCAATTTTGTTGTAGTAGGTAGTCCTATGAACTCACCCTAATGCTTTACTAAATATGATATTAGCCTCTCCTATCACTTAATTCATAGTGCTTCCCACTTTTTTTAATGGTCTTATGCTTGAAAAGGTGAACACACTTTGTGTGCCTTTTGTGCATGAAAAGATTCCAGTCTTGTCGCCAGTCCATTAAATTCTGTGCATCTTTTCATCCAAACAAATTAGGAGTTGTAGAAAAGGAGCTGTATAAAATTGGTTAGCAGACTGCATATCCCTCTGCTTAAATCTAAACCATCCTATAAAACAGGTCAGACCTATGGCAATATCTGTTGCCCATCTCAGCTCTTTTCCGTTTATAAAGCTGCAACATGATTTTTCATTTTAATTCATACCTTTACATCCCATTGCTTGTCTGGACAGTGTCTTTTAAGAGAAAGTGCTTTTGGGCAGCCAAATCCAGAGATCAAAGACAAATGGGTCGACTCACAGCTATTGGATTTCCCACTTGTTGGCTGATTCTGGTGCTGGTCAGTGGAGAAAGCAAACCTGTTTACCTGCAAGAGAGGTTCTCTTTAGACAACAGGCTAAGTCAGACACATGCATAGCCACCCACCATCCCAGAGTAGTGATGCCTAAACAGTTAATGGCTTTGTGGGAACCCCCAAACATGCTCAGAAAAACTTTCTAGGCTTTTTAGAGCTCTTGAGAGCAAGCTGGTTGTGCCAAAAGATTGCATCAGTTACAGAAGTGAGGCGAATACAAAGAGGATTTTCAATATTTATTTATTTATTTTGGATTTTGCTCACACCTTTTTCAGTAGGTAGCTCAAGGTGAGTTACATTCAGGTACACTGGGTATTTCTCTTTTCCTGGAGGGCTCACAATCTGTTTGTACCTGAGGCAATGGAGGGTTAAGTTACTTGCCCAAGATCACAAGGAGCAGCAGTGGGATTTGAACCGGCCACCCGGATTTCAAGACCGTAGCTCTAACCACTAGGCCACCTTTATTATAGTCATACTAGCAACACATAGATGAACTGACATGGCTGTGTTTCGGTGTGTGAGCCTGCCTCAGGGGTCATCAAACCTGTGTATATATATGTTGATAGAAATACAGCTGGCTTGTATTGAAAAAAAATTATTCTTTGTGGGACTAATCGCAGTGTATAAATCAGGCACTTCTACCATGCTACACATCTGCTCTGGAAAGACGGTGACGTAATGCAAGTGAAAAAAAAAAAAAGATTGCATCACTCACTTGTGTCTGATTATCCTGTCGCCAACAGAGAATTCCGTTACAGACAAGCAGCTTCCCTATATGTTCATTTTGCCTCATTTTACCAATAAAATTACATTTTACACCCCTCACTAATTATCTATAGCACTACCACCAATAAAGTATTCTGCCAGCCTCCTTAACTCAGCATCCTTAATATAGGCTCAATATCTTGAAGTATAAACCCCTAGCACATCAACACACCTAAATCTCTTGTTCTTTTCTGAAGTTCCTTTATTGAATAACATAGATGATTACTCACAGTTAGATGTTCATAATCACAAAGGAACCCTGTAGTTTGTGAGCTGTATCAGTGGAGAGAAGGTAGAAGTTTAACCAGGATCAGCTAGTTGTAGAGATAAGAAAAGTAGTTTCACAGATAGAGGCAGCTCAGAGTTAGGTGTTTGGGAGTGCTGTACCCTCTTTTAGGAGGGTATATTATCCTACTTATGAAAGATCAAATAAAGTGACACAGGGATTTTTTTTTTATATAAATTAACTGATCAGACGGGTTAAGAATTATTTTCTACCTGATCATTTAAAATTACTTACTCAGGCTATTATATTATCTGTTTTAGATTATTGTAATGTTTTATATGTTGGTTGTACTGATAGAGCCTTCACCCATTTACAAATTCTTCAAAACACGGCAGTCCAACTACTTTTTAAAGTTTACCGCTTGGAAAAGATTATGCCATTTTTAGTTAAGTTGCATTGGCTGTGTATGTTGCTTTTTCAAAAATTGTATTACAGTTTCTAAAATTCTACATTGTTCTGCCCCAAGTTGTATGCCTCACTTACCTCTTCTTCCTAACTCCATGAGATGTTCCTGAGCTAGGAATGATCTATTACTCCATTATCCTTCAACAAGTAACATAAAAGTGATCTTAATGCTTCCTTTCCATATTAGGTTGTTAAAATATTGGAACTCCTTGTCATTGGAGATGAGGCTGGAACCCTCCTATACTAGATTTAAGAAATTGTTAAAAGCTTTTCTATTTAGGAAATTTCTGGTTCTGTAACGGTTGTTTATATTTTGTATATTGTAATTTGGGAAATAATTTTCTCTTAAATTATTTTGTAAACCGCTCTAGACCTTCAGTAAAATGCAAGATATAAGTCCCTGTATTGTAATTGTAAACTTAGAAGATGTGGTTAAACTTCTTAGTTGTATATACACAAATGGGTGTAATGGAAGTATGTTTGAGAAAATCCTTGCACAAATAGAATAAATGTACACATGAGGCCTGATTGAGACATTTTATTTTATTCAGCTGATAAGTAGAAATAAAATAATGAAGTACTCATAATAGCTAAAATGATCAGTCTTCACTTAGGTTCCACCAAAAGATCTTTGGATTTCTGTTTTCATCCTTTCTCCGCTTAATGTAAGACAGGTTTTGCCCGCAGAGTTGCTCCTTTTAAACACTGGCTGCAAATTCCTTTTCCAAAGGGGTACGACATACATGTAGCATCTTGAAGATCTGACAAGCCAAATTTCTTGCATTTTGGCTAAGTCACAGAGGCAGTACAGACATGCACATACATTATTCAGACGTAGTGTTCATTCTGTTCTTCTAAAGGTACATATTGTATGTGGTACACTGTGTTCACCCTTGAGACCAGGCAGGTTCTGTATAGCATTAAAAAGCTGCATAATATGCCTCTGTGCTCTACATGGGTGAGTGTTGTGTTGCTTTCCACTAGATGCTGGCAGTGTATTTAATTTTCTCATTTATCACATGCTTATTTTGTGTGTTTGGGATTTGCATGGACTTGGGCATTTTCTGTATTTATTTTTTTTTGTATTTTGAGCTCAGTCAAAACCATGGCTGGAATTGATCACTTTGAGTCTTTATTCCTATCTACCTGAGAAATGATCCCCTATTTTACTATCTGTACAATGTACCTAATTTAGTCCTTGCAGTGACTATCCCGGGACAGGGCATGCACTGGTGCTCCTCATGGTGCTCATCCATGGGCCCTGAATTTAACCACTAGATGATGATATTCCTTGAGTTTGACTCCTTCCTTTCCCCCTCCACTGTGGGCTTCAAACACTGCCTCTGTAGTAAAGGTGTGCATGGGGACATACCCTAATCCCCCATCCCCACCCTATCAGTTCTTTTCTATTCCCACCCCATCCTCATCCCTGACATATTGGTACTGACCCCATACCATCCCCATAGGTTTCTTTCCCACACCCGAACCCAACCCAACCCACATTTGAAAGATGTTGTAAATTCAAACAAAACATAAAGGGCCCTATTTATTAAGGTGCACTAGCGTCTTTAGAATGTGCTATATTCCTATGGGTGTTCCTAGAGTTAGCACATGCTAAATTTTAGTGCGTACTAAAAACGCTAGCTAACCTACAGTGCAGCTTAGTAAACATAGCCCAAAATGCATTCTATAACCTGTTAAAATTTAACACAAAACAATAGGTATTACTTTGTTAAATATTCAAGAAAACCATCTTATTATTAACTTTGTTTTCTTAAATATCAAAGGCCCTAATGTTCTCACAATACTACATTATGATGATGTGGTGGTGACAGGAGTTCCAAGTAAAGGTGTGCACGGGGATAAATTTGATCTCCACCCCCTAGTCAGTTCTTTTCTATCCCCACCCCATCCCCTCATCATCCCTGCAAATTTCCTGTTATCTCCGTTTCCGTGCACACCTCTACTTTGCAGCTTCCCCATGCAGTCTGTGGAGCAGAAGACCTGACTGAGGGCCAGCCCCACCATTTTTGTTTGGACACTGTACAGATTCTGCTGCGTATCTGGACCAGTGGCGTAGCCAAGGGTGGGCCCACTTTGGACTCAGGCCCACCCAGTAGCAGCACATCCATGATGTGGTTGGCAGAGATTCCGAAGCCCCACTAGCTGAAAACTCCCAACAACTGTCCCTCTTGCATACCTTGTAAACAGCAGATCTTCACCTGCAGCAAGCAGCAACTGATACATACTGCTCACATCGGCCCCTAGCCATTTCTCTGATGTAGTCCCGCCTATGCGGAAACAGGAAGTTGCAGCAGTGGGAAGGCTGTAGGACCAACATGACCAGTGTATTAGTTGCTATTTAAAAGGTATGCGGGAGAGGGGGGATGTTTGAGACCATATGGCATGCAGACTAGAGAAGGAGAGACCAAATCACCTGTAGGACTGGGTGGGGTTCTTCTGCCCACCCATCTTGGGCCCAGGCCCACCCAAAATTGGGCGTCTGGCTACGCCCCTGCCCTGGACACAAGCATGAAGCTCTCCAGGCATCCAGATTCTGACACAGATCCTGAGAAGTTGTTTGTTTGCACAGTTCTGAAATAGCACATTTTTGCCCATGACTTTTATTTTCTTGCCATTGGCAGAAGAAAAAAAAAAAAAAGGTTGAAAGCAAAATCTTGTGGAGAAAGTTCTGTTAAGACTGTTGCTTAAGAAGCCTTAATTTTAACCTTTAAGGGCAAAGGTCTGTCAGTGGTACATGCACAAGTACTACTTGCAAATATTTTCACTTTTCCCTTCCTCAGTGCACTGGTCAAAGGGTGTACCATTTCAATATTTTGCAATCGCAGTGACTTGCAAGCTTTGTGCTCTTAATGTGGCCCAGGTCTTGAGCCCCCTTCTCCCCCCCCCCCCCCCCCCCCATCCTTTGCTGCACAGTTTCTCCATGCAATTTTGAATATTTTTACTGCTGTAATAGTCAATTGCTCATGTTTGATTTATTCTTACTGTACACCACCTTGAGTGAATTCCTTCAAAAAGACGGCAAATAAATCCTAATAATTAAAAGTAATGTTTAGTTTTCATGACAGCTAAGCCAAGCAGGCTATACATAATAATCCGATAGACTGCTAGCAATGATAGCACGGGGCAGTTTACAAAAGCATGGCATGTGGAAGTTTCTTGTATTGAGTAGATCAATCAGATCCCAGGTGCAGAAGCTTTAGTGTTGCTTTGCATTTGGAGTCTGTCTTAAATTCAGCAAGTCTCACAGGCCCTGGCCACAGCAGTAAGTGAAAGGGTACTGGGTGTCCTAGGCACATTTTTAATTTTGTACATCCCCCACCCCTCCTAACCCTTACTTGCATACAGTGGTGGAAATAAGTATTTGATCCCTTGCTGATTTTGTAAGTTTGCCCACTGACAAAGACATGAGCAGCCCATAATTGAAGGGTAGGTTATTGGTAACAGTGAGAGATAGCACATCACAAATTAAATCCGGAAAATCACATTGTGGAAAGTATATGAATTTATTTGCATTCTGCAGAGGGAAATAAGTATTTGATCCCCCACCAACCAGTAAGAGATCTGGCCCCTACAGACCAGGTAGATGCTCCAAATCAACTCGTTACCTGCATGACAGACAGCTGTCGGCAATGGTCACCTGTATGAAAGACACCTGTCCACAGACTCAGTGAATCAGTCAGACTCTAACCTCTACAAAATGGCCAAGAGCAAGGAGCTGTCTAAGGATGTCAGGGACAAGATCATACACCTGCACAAGGCTGGAATGGGCTACAAAACCATCAGTAAGACGCTGGGCGAGAAGGAGACAACTGTTGGTGCCATAGTAAGAAAATGGAAGAAGTACAAAATGACTGTCAATCGACAAAGATCTGGGGCTCCACGCAAAATCTCACCTCGTGGGGTATCCTTGATCATGAGGAAGGTTAGAAATCAGCCTACAACTACAAGGGGGGAACTTGTCAATGATCTCAAGGCAGCTGGGACCACTGTCACCACGAAAACCATTGGTAATACATTACGACATAACGGATTGCAATCCTGCAGTGCCCGCAAGGTCCCCCTGCTCCGGAAGGCACATGTGACGGCCCGTCTGAAGTTTGCCAGTGAACACCTGGATGATGCCGAGAGTGATTGGGAGAAGGTGCTGTGGTCAGATGAGACAAAAATTGAGCTCTTTGGCATGAACTCAACTCGCCGTGTTTGGAGGAAGAGAAATGCTGCCTATGACCCAAAGAACACCGTCCCCACTGTCAAGCATGGAGGTGGAAATGTTATGTTTTGGGGGTGTTTCTCTGCTAAGGGCACAGGACTACTTCACCGCATCAATGGGAGAATGGATGGGGCCATGTACCGTACAATTCTGAGTGACAACCTCCTTCCCTCCGCCAGGGCCTTAAAAATGGGTCGTGGCTGGGTCTTCCAGCACGACAATGACCCAAAACATACAGCCAAGGCAACAAAGGAGTGGCTCAGGAAGAAGCACATTAGGGTCATGGAGTGGCCTAGCCAGTCACCAGACCTTAATCCCATTGAAAACTTATGGAGGGAGCTGAAGCTGCGAGTTGCCAAGCGACAGCCCAGAACTCTTAATGATTTAGAGATGATCTGCAAAGAGGAGTGGACCAAAATTCCTCCTGACATGTGTGCAAACCTCATCATCAACTACAGAAGACGTCTGACCGCTGTGCTTGCCAACAAGGGTTTTGCCACCAAGTATTAGGTCTTGTTTGCCAGAGGGATTAAATACTTATTTCCCTCTGCAGAATGCAAATAAATTCATATACTTTCCACAATGTGATTTTCCGGATTTAATTTGTGATGTGCTATCTCTCACTGTTACCAATAACCTACCCTTCAATTATGGGCTGCTCATGTCTTTGTCAGTGGGCAAACTTACAAAATCAGCAAGGGATCAAATACTTATTTCCACCACTGTACTTACTAGCAGTAGCTTTAGTGCCCTCCTGTTGATAATGATGGCTCTGGTACAGTTTTGACCTTAGCAACTCCAGCACAGCATCCTTCCACTTTCTTCCCCTGCCTAGCAGCATGTACCCCCTTTCTCTCTCACCTCATTCTCTGCAAAGCATACTGTTGTGTTTATAACTTTACCAAGTGAGCAGTGGAGTGGGGGGAGGGGTCCCTCTTCTATTATTCCTAACCCTTGTTGCTACCAACCTTGCATTTCCATTTCATCATGCTGATCAATCCATAGACTGGTGGGTTGTGTCCATCTACCAGCAGGTGGAGATAGAGAGCAAACTTTTGCCTCCCTATATGTGGTCATGTGCTGCCGGAAACTCCTCAGTATGTTCTCTATCTCAGCAGGTGGTGGTCACACACAGCAGCAGCTCTGGCTAGGCCTCCAAGCCTAATTTTTAGGTTTTGTTGAGTGCCTGGGGTTGAGGGCTCTTTTGAGCAAGTGCAAACCTGGTGGTGCCAGGTCCCTCCTTTTCTCCCCCCTCCCGCTGGCTCCGTTAAAAAAAAAAAAAAAATTTTGAACGTCCTTAAAGGCGTTTATTTCGACGTTTATGTAAACGTTCATTGCAGCTACTCACTGGGACACCAGGTCGTTACAGCTCGGAGCGGAAAGCAGGTAATTTTTTACCTTTTGTATAGCGGGCAGGGGATCCCCGATTTATCTCCACGTGGCATATGGCGTCGGAGGGCGAGGGCGTAAAGAGTCGCTCCCCGGATCGCTTGAGCGCTTCTAGAGGGGATGCGGGGGTCTTAAAGCCTGATTCGCCCTTGTTGGGTGACAGTTTCATGACCGAAGAATGTCCCGGTCCTTCGTCCGGCGTGGCGGTTTTTCCCGCCATAGACGCCCATCCCCCGCTCCTCGCCTCCGCCATCTTGGCCGGCCCCGCGGCTCGGACGGCTTCTTCTTGGGCCGCCCTTGAGGTTGGAGACATTAATGCCATGAACGCCCTTAATTTGGGCGACGGCACCAAAGCGGCTAAAGTTAAGCGCCGCTCTTCCCGCGCGGCTCCTTCGCGGAGTGTCGCGCCGGACGCCATTTTGGATGCGCAGCATGTCCCTCCCCCGCTCTTGTGAGCGCCGGTTGAGGGTGCGTCTAGGGCTGTTGCCCAGGCTGCGGAAGTGCACAGTCTGGGGGGTTTCTCCCCCGAGTTTGTTTTGCTGCTGCATCAGGCCTGCCTTATGCAAAACGCTGCCCCTGCTCCCTCGTCTGGTAAAGAGGTTGAGGTTCCCGGAGGTAAACGCCCTCGGGTTGATTCCCAGGCCTTGGAGGACTTGGTCTCCTCCGATGTAGATGAGGGCAGCGTATCTGAGTTCTCCCAACGGTCCTTTGCGGATTCCTTGGAGGAGACGGATCCCCGCTCGGATGGAGCGGATGACCCCTCTGCAGCGCGGCTCTTTAGCTCAGAGGATTTGCCCAACCTGTTTGTGCAGGCCATGGGCATTTTGAAGATTTCCTCTCCGGAGGACGTCTCTCCCTCAGCCCCTGTTGGCTCTGCCATTATGCTGGGGACGAAACGCCCGCCTAGAACCTTCCACGTGCATGATGCCATGCACACCTTAATTTCGGCTCAATGGGATGTCCCGGAAGCGAGCCTTAAAGTGGCTAGGGCTATGTCCCGCCTCTATCCTTTGCCTGAAAGTGAACGTGAGGCCTTTCTGTGGCCTACCGTGGATTCTTTAATCACTGCGGTGACTAAGAAAACGGCGTGACCAGTGGAAGGTGGCACGGCCCTAGAGGACGCCCAAGACAGAAGATTGGAGGCGGCCTTAAGGTCGTCCTTTGAGGCGGCTGCTTTAAGTTTGCAGGCCTCAGTTTGCGGCTCCTATGTGGCCAGGGCGTGCCTGACTATGGTACAGCGGGCTTCCCCCTCGGATCTTTCCTTGAGGGCTGATTGGCCGGCCCTGGAATCGGGCTTAGCCTATTTGGCAGACTTGCTGTATGATGTCTTGAGAGCCTCAGCTAATGGCATGGCTCAGACAATCTCTGCGCGGCGGTGGCTTTGGCTGAAGCATTGGTCTGCTGACCACGCCTCTAAATCCCGCCTGGCTAGATTGCCTTTTAAAGGCAAGCTGCTCTTTGGGGTCGAGCTGGACAAGATCGTGACCGATCTCGGCACGTCTAAGGGCAAGAAGTTACCAGAGGTCAGGGCTCGGGCTAGTACTCGCCCTGGTACCTCCAGAGGACGGTTGCAGGAAGCCCGTCGGTACCGCCCGGGCAGGTCGGGCTCCTCTGCCCCCTCTTCCTTCAAGAGGAACTTCTCCCCCAAGCAGCATTCCTTTCACAGAGACCGCCGTCCCGGAGGTGCTCCCTCCGGTCTTCCCCCAGGGTCTCGTACCCAATGACGGGGCCTTGGTCCACGCCCCGGTGCAGATTGGAGGACGGCTGTCCTCGTTTATGGGCGAGTGGACCACAATAACTTCAGACGCTTGGGTGCTGGAAGTCATCAGAGACGGCTACAAGCTAGAGTTCTGCCGACCCTTAAAAGACGGGTTTGTACTCTCTCCCTGCAAGTCTCCGGTCAAAGCTGTGGCAGTGCAGCAGACCTTGGACAATCTGATCCGCCTGGGGGCGGTCGTTCCGGTGCCAGAAAATCAGCTTGGCAAGGGACGTTACTCCATTTTCTTTGTGATTCCAAAGAAAGGAGGTTCTGTACGGCCTATCCTCAACCTCAAGGGGTCCATTGAGCCTTGAAAGTTCGGCACTTTCGCATGGAGACCCTCCGCTCTGTTATAGGGGCAGTGAAGGCAGGAGAGTTCCTGGCATCCTTGGCCAGCAAGGACGCGTACTTGCATATTCCCATCTGGCCTCCTCATCAACGCTTTCTGCGTTTTGCAGTACTGGGCCGACACTTCCAGTTCAGAGCCCTCCCGTTCGGGTTGGCTACTGCTCCGCGGACCTTCTCCAAAGTAATGGTGGTCATCGCGGCCTTCCTGAGGAAGGAAGGAGTTCAAGTCCATCCTTATCTGGACGACTGGTTGATCCAAGCCCCCTCTTATGCAGAGTGCGGCAAAGCTGTGAACCGGGTGGTTGCTCTTTTGAGCTCCCTGAGGTGGATCATCAACTGGGAGAAAAGCCAGCTGCGCCCGACTCAGTCCCTGGAGTATCTGGGAGTTCGATTCGACACCCAAGTGGGCAGAGTGTTCCTGCCAGACAATCGGATTGTCAAGGTTCAGGCTCAGGTGGACTAGTTCCTAGTAGCCTCTCCTATTCGGGCTTGGCACTATGTGCAGCTGTTGGGCTCTATAAAGACGGCCACGATGGATGTAGTGCCCTGGGCCAGGGCTCATATGAGACCACTACAACAATCTCTGCTGCTGCGCTGGACTCCGATGTCGGAGGATTATACTGTGCGCCTTCCCTTGGACCCAGCAGTGCGCAAGGCGCTGAGCTGGTGGACGCAGACAGACAAGTTGTCTGCAGGAATGCCTCTGGTGACCCCGGAGTGGATTGTCGTCACGACGGACGCCTCTTTGTCGGGCTGGGGAGCCCACTGCTTGGGAAGGACAGCGCAGGGGCTCTGGTCTCCTGCAGAGGCAAAGTGGTCTATCAACCTCCTGGAACTCAGAGCCATTCGGTTGGCGCTTTTGGAGTTCATCCCAGTACTGGCGTTGAAGCCAGTACGGGTCCTGTTGGACAATGCCACGGCTGTGGTCTATGTCAACCGCCAGGGAGGTACCAAGAGCGCCCCTCTAGCCAAGGAAGCCATGAATCTATGCCAGTGGGCGGTAGCGAGCCTGGAGCAGCTGTCAGCAGCCCACATTGCCGGAGTCATGAATGTCAAGGCGGACTTTCTCAGTCGCCATACCTTGGATCCCGGAGAGTGGCAGTTATCGGCTTAGGCGTTCTTGGATATCACGAAGCGCTGGGGCCAGCCGAGCCTAGATCTGATGGCGTCATCGGCCAATTGCCAAGTGCCGCGCTTTTGCAGCAGAGGACGGGACCCTCGATCTCTGGGAGTAGATGCTCTCCTCTAACAGTGGCCAACACAAGAGCTTCTCTATGTGTTCCCGCCCTGGCCCATGTTGGGCAGGGTGCTAGACCGATTGGCAAAGCATCCGGGCCGGATAATCCTGGTGGGGCTGCCAGTGGAGCAGGGCCTGTTACATCAGGGTCCCGTGGTGATGGAGGATCCCTCCCCCTTTGGTCTTACGGCCTGGCTATTGAGCGGCAGCGTCTGAGGAAGAAGGAATTCTCAGATAAGGTCATCGCCACTATGCTGAGAGCGAGGAAGCGCTCTACTTTTACTGCTTACGCCAGGGTTTGGCGTACCTTTGCAGCGTGGTGAAGCAGGCTCATTTTCTCCATTCACTGCTCCAATTTCTTCAGTGTTGGCATTCCTGCAAGAAGGTATGGAGAAAGGCCTGTCGCTCAGTTCCCTTAAAGTCCAGGTAGCGGCCCTGGCTTGCTTCAGGGGCCGCCTGAAGGATGCTTCCCTGGCTTCGCAGCCAGATGTGGTGCGTTTTCTCAAGGGAGTTAAGCACCTGCGCCCTCCTCTGCACTCAGTGGTGCCTGCGTGGAATTTCAACCTGGTGCTAAGAGCATTACAGAAGCCGCCTTTTGAACCCTTGTTGAGGGCATCTCTGAAAGACCTGACGTTGAAATGGGGGCTATCACTTCAGCCAGAAGAGTTTCCGAGCTCCAGGCACTCTCATGTCGAGAGCCCTTTCTGCAGTTCACTGAGGCAGGAGTGTCTATTCGCACAGTGCTTTCTTTCCTGCCCAAGATTGTTTCTCGCTTCCATGTGAATCAGCAGCTCTGTCTCCCTTCCTTTCGTAGGGAGGACTACCCAGAGGAGTACTCTGCTCTTAAATATCTGGATGTGAGACGAGTCATCATCAGATACTTGGAAGTGACCAATGATTTCCAGAAATCGGATCATCTGTTTGTCCTGGTTGCAGGTCCTCGTAAGGGTCTGCAGGCTGCTAAGCCTACAGTGGCAAGATGGGTCAAGGAAGCCATTGCAGCGGCTTTTGTGGCCGCGGGGAAGGTGCCGCCTATCCAGCTGAAGGCTCACTCCTCTAGAGCTCAGGCGGCCTCGATGGCAGAGGCCGGGTCCGTCTCCTTGGAAGACATATGCAAGGCGGCAACTTGGGCATCGGCCCATACATTCTCCAAGCATTACCGCTTGACTGTGGCTGCTCGGGCTGAGGCCCGGTTTGGAGCTTCAGTGTTGCGATCAGGGATTGCTATGTCCCGCCCTGGGTGAGTACTGCTTCGGTACATCCCACCAGTCTATGGATTGATCAGCATGATGAAATGGAAGGTAAAATTAGGTTTCATACCTGATAATTTTCTTTCCATTAATCATAGCTGATCAATCCATAGCCCCTCCCAGATATCTGTACTGTTTTTATTCTGGTTGCATTTCAGGTTCAAGTTTAGTCTTCAGTTACTTCAGAAAGACTTCGTGTTCAAGTTTTTTCACTTGGATTCTTCAAGAGTTGAGACGAGTTTGTGTTACAGTGAGCTGCTGCATTCCTCTCCCCTCCGTTTTACGGGGCTGGATTGAGACTTAAAATTCTGCCGGCACTCCCTCCCGCTTCGTGCGGTTGTAGGGCAGCTTTGTACCCCTCCCGCTTCGGCGGTGTTAGGGTCAGTCAGCTCCTCCCGCGGTTGCGGTTGCAGGATAAGCCAGATCCCCCCGCATCGGCGGGTGTGGTGTCCCTCCCCCGCTCCGCGGGGATGAGCTGGACGGATTCCCCTCCCCCACTTGTGTGGGGATGAGCTGGGTTAATTCCCCTCCCCCGTTTCGGCGGTGGTGAGCTGGGCAGAGTGTCCCTTCGTGGGTGTAATTCTCTAAGTGCTGAGTCCTGCGGATGGAGCTTTGATATCGACATACTGAGGAGTTTCCGGCAGCACATGACCACATATAGGGAGGCAAAAGTTTGCTCTCTATCTCCACCTGCTGGTAGATGGACACAACCCACCAGTCTATGGATTGATCAGCTATGATTAATGGAAAGAAAATTATCAGGTATGAAACCTAATTTTACCTTCTTTCTTCTCCAGCATCTGGCTGACTGCCTCTTTATCAGCATATGCTCTTCATACATCTTCTTACCCCTTCCCAGCCTCTACTGCTGCACGTGCTCATGGCCTCCATATATCTCTGCTGCACATCTTCCTGCCTGCTACTCTTTTAACTGATTGGCACAAACCTATGTTATGGCTTCCTCCTGCTGTGCTGTCTCTTCGATTCAGGCATTATGAACAAAACTTGGAGGCTGGTATTCCCTGATGTTGATCTCGCAGTGCATGTTGACATCATTGGGATCACTGTCCTGCAAATTTTGAACATGCTAGCAGTAGTGCCTGTATTGAGGAGCTAGAGTGGTAGGCAGCTGTGCCCCAGGTTACCATTGCTCTGGCCAGTTGGTTCCTTCAGTTCTTTGGCTGGTGGTGTCTGGGGATCTCCCACCAACCGAGTTGCTTTTCCTCACAGCACCTCTGTCTTTGGATATACTTGGCCTTGCAACTCCTCTTTCTTCTGTTGACTGGGCCCTAGTGCAGCATTTTTTGCCACCCCCAAATCATGGCAGTCTAGGTGATTTGCCTAGTAGTATACCTGGCCTTAGTCGTTCTGCTACTAGACATACGCAGCGCTGTACACTAAACAGTCTCAACCGTAAGAAACGTACGGCAATGTACTGCCAGGCCTTAAGAGCAAAAAAAAACAAAACAATATTTCTCTCAGTACATTGAACAAGCTGCATATTCAATCAACTATGCAAAATAGTAAACAGCCTACTGCAAACCCCACAACAGAATCAGCCTTCCCAGTCACAACTAAGCAGCAATGATTTTGCCACATACTTTGCCAACAAAATTAAAGTTCTCCATCAGGACCTATAGACAGTCCCATCAAAACTCTCACCAGCTAATGAGGATGAGAACACTGCCTCTCCCCCACCATACACAGTCATCTGGGACTCATTCAACCAGGTCACAGGGGAAGCTCTTGAAAAAAATTCTGAAAGGTCTATGGCCGACAACCTGCCCTCTTGATTCTTGCTCAGCAAAGATAGTATGCAAGCAAGCACATGCCTTATTGAAGGGGCCACAAAAATTAACTCCTCTCTTGTGGAAGGGCAGCTGCCAACAGCACTAAAAAGAGCTGTGATGCACCCCCTACTGAAAAAGAGCTCACTGGACCAGGCAAGCTTGAACACTACCAACCAATCTCTAACATTCCTTTCCTGACAAAACTTATAGAACAGACAGTCTGCTGTCTATTATGGTATTGTTTGTATTGTGCTGATATATTTCCAAGTTTACCTCAATTATTATACTTATATTTATATTTGGTCATTTTACTATTATGTTAACAAAATTGTAATTTTATGTTAAACCGGATCTGCTGTACACTGCCTTGGGTGAATCTGTTCATAAAGGCGGTCAATAAATCCCAATAAATAAATATGAGACAGTCCCTGCTCAACAGAGCTTAACAGTCTATTTAAGACAGACAAACATGACAAATAAGGGATCACGGAATTACTTATTGTGGGAATGATTAAAACAGACATGGGTACTAAACAGGTGAATAGGTGTTAGGAGTTAAAAGCAGCCTCAAAAAATGGGCTTTTAGCCTAGATTTTAATACTGACAGAGACAGATCTTGACATACTGACTCAAGAAGTCGTGGCTTATAGAATGTGGATGAGAGGGAGAAAAGCAGGTTTACAGAGCAGATGTCAATTGCCGAAAGATGCCATTGTTGTCTGTTTGTCCTACTGTTTTGGCAGTACCTCTTCCCCTGCTTAACCTGACAGGAGTATGCAGTTGAACACCTTCAGTCACAGAGACACAGACCCTTTACCTCTTCTTCCCTTGTCTGGTGCTTGTGGCCTAAGAATATCTTGTCATCTGCTTATTTTTTCCAGATTCAGATAACTTTATTGACACACCACATTTAGCTGATTTAAATAGGGGAAAAGAGAGAATTTACAAAACATTGCGTTTTGCAATGCTAGGAATTGGAGAGGGGAGGCAGAGCAATCCTCTGTCGGCCAGTAGTTGCAGCTGATGGTGTGCTTGACACATAACTTTCTCTAGTGTGGTGCAACAGTTACTTCACTGCTCAGCAGAGCTTTATCAGCTGCAATTCCTGGCCTTCTGGCCATTCACAAGAACTGAAATTCCAAATATAGGGCTATGCAATGCAGCAAGTGTGGGAGATGGTTTCATGAGGCTTACGTGGAACAGTACAAATGTTTTCCAAAGCACCTACTGAATACTTGGTGTCCCCTGTTCTTCTTTAATATACTATGTACAGCATTAGAGTACTGTCAGTTTTTCAAATGGCATGGAAGTGGTGGTGGAGGGAGGAGGGGTTGATAGCAGGAACACTGTATTTACTGGTTCCTTACACTTGCAGAGAATCCAGTTGTTGTTTTTTTTTTTTATTTGTACCCCGCGCTTTCCCACTCATGGCAGGCTCAATGCAGCTTAGGTACTTATTTGTACCTGGGGCAATGGAGGGTTAAGTGACTTGCCCAGAGTCACAAGGAGCTGCTTGTGCCTGCAGTGGGAATTGAACCCAGTTCCCCAGGACCAAAGTCCACCACTCTAACCACTAGGCCACTCCCTTCCAGGAACAGGAAAGTCTTTATTTGAACAAATTCAAATGGGATATCTGAGATTAATTAATCAACTAGCCCACCTACAAATGAGATGCTATTTATATCCATCCCTAAGTAGTAATTGTATAAGACACTGATGATTTTAAAAAAATGGTGTTGTGGTATAGAATGGATTGAGAAGGTAAAGATAAATATTCATTATCATTAGCAGACACAGTCTAAGGATGTAACGGAAGTCTATCTGATCATGTAGACAAAGTGCCAACAAATGACAGTTTGCAGGAAATGCAATATATGATTGTGCACAGAATAGATATAACAGATACTAACATGATGTGCTGGAAGTGTTAATATGTGTGGTTGTAAAATGAATTGCATGAAAAATGACTGAACTCTGACACATACACTTACTTATACAGACAAGGTATGTAGATTGTTACAATTAGGAAATGTAACCAGGTCAGCAACGGTCCATAGACCATAATTAAAATGACTCTGGGAAATCCACTGCTTATTTCTGGGATAAGCAGCATAAAATGTATTGAGCTTTTTTGGGATCTTGTCAGGTATTTGTGACCAGGATTGGCCACTGTTGGAAACAAGATACTGGGCTTGATGGATCTTTGGTCTGACTCAGTGTGCCAATACTTATGTACATTTTAAATAGGGCCAAGGAACAATTTATAGGTGTAACACTTTTATTGATGAAAAAAGTGATCCTAACATTTTGGGTAAGTGAAGAAGAGCCTGCCAGTAAACTACTAGAAGAAATGAATGAAATGGCTGTGTTTGAATTCAGACTCCGTGGGGGAAGAATAAGTCTGCTGCAATGGTATACAATCACATATGCAACCAATTTATCGAGAGGAATCCAGAAACAGAATGGACAAGCTTCTGAAGCATCTATCCATAGCATAGGACATGAGAGAGAGAGGGAGGGTTGCATGCATGCACGAGAAATGCTTGGAAGATATAAATTCAGGTGAATGTCTGGGGTACAAATGGACAGAAAAACTGAGGATGTCCAGATGACAATACGAACATAACAGGAGCCTGGCCATACTGGGACAGGCCAAAAGTAATAAGTTCATGGCCAATGCACGTCATAAGTTCCTGGCAAGTTCCCAAAAGAGTAAAACAGATTTTATGCTGCTTATCCCAGGAATAAGCAGTGCATTTTCCCAAATCCATCTCTAATAATGGCTTATGGACTTTTCTTTTAGTCCAAACCTTTTTTTAATCTGTGCTACGCTAACTGCATTTACCACATTCTCTGGCAACAAATTCCAGAGTTTAATTATATATTGAGTGAAGAAATATTTTCTCAGATTTGTTTTAAATTTACTACTTAGTAGCTTCATTACGTACCCTCCTACTCCTTGTATTTTTGGAAAGAATAAACAAGCAATTCACATCTACCCATTCCACTCCACTCAGTATTTTGTAGACCTCTATCATATCTCCCCTCAGTTTTCTCTCCTCCACGCTGAAGAGCCCTAACCTTTTAAATATTTCCTCATAGGGAAGTCATCCATCCCTTTTATCATTTTTGTCACCCTTCTCTGTACCTTTAATTCCACTATATCTTTTTTGAGATGCAGTAACCAAAATTGCACATAGTACTTAAGGTGTGATCACACAATGGAGTCATAAAAGGACATTATAGTAATATGTTTTGTTCTCCTTTCCTTTTTAAATAATGCCTAACATTTTACAGTAAAGTCTCATTTATCTGACAAATGGGACTGACCAGTTGTCGGATAAGTGAAAAGTTGGATAATCCGAGACTGTACTGTGTACACTCTCCTGTCACGCTTTTAACGGAACTTCTAGGTTAGTGAGCCCTTGGACCACTGCCGAGGAGCGGCAGCGGCAGGAGAATCACCCAAACACAGCACAGGCAGAACAGACTTCCCGGTACCCTCGGCCGGAACTCTCAGACAAAGGCTGCCGCCGAGGCAGCTCAGGCTGACACCAACTGGACCGGAAATAGCCCAAACTTCACCTGCACTTAACCACCGTTCCTCAAGGGTTGAGCCCCAGAGTGCCGGCGGTCGGCAGGGCTTACCGGACAGGGCAGGAAAGCAGAGCTGCAGGGACCAGCAGGCTAAAGGAACCAGGAACCTGGCTGGAGCAGGGCAGGCAGCCGGCAGCAGAGTAAGCCAGGAGACAAACCGGGTCTGGGCAGACAGCAATCAGTAGAATAAGTCTGCAAACAAGCAGGGTCTAAACCTAAAATAGGAAAAACTCAGCAGCACTGCAAACGACTTCCACCAAAGGAAACTCCTCTGAGGACCTCTGTTGCAAGGCAACTAGGAACCTTTCCAGGTGGTTAATAAAGGCAGCCCACAAGGGAGTTCACCAGGTACGGATACTGCTTAGTTCCAAAAAACTCCCCAAACAATCTGGAGGGCTGGAAGATTCGGGCCGGACCAGCATATCTTCTGGAACATGGAAAACGGTAAACCATCAATTCGCAGCATTCCCTGGGTCTAACTCCCGGGGCCCAAGGTGACTGCAAGCCAGGAACCTGGACACAACCGTGACATCTCCCTCCCGCTGCACCTTGCGAACCCCCCCCCCCCCCCCAAGTGCCTCTTACCCTGCCTACTCTCCCAACAGATGCAGCTTCTCTGCTCCTACACTCCCCTTAAGTTCCTTCTCACCAGCTCAGCCCACGGCCACAAGGGTCCTCGGAGGCCTGGGCTTCCTGTTAGTGTAGCACTAGGGGCTGGAGCAGTTGAGAGAATGCTGGTGGATAATCTGTTCAGATGGTGGGGCTTGGGGATCCCTTCCAGCCATAGCAGCAGACATTGGTACCGCACTATGAGGGGGCCCAGACCTCCGAGGCTCCCCCCCTCCTTGACTGTGGTTGAGCTGGTGAGTGGGGAGGAACTCGGGGGGGGGGGGAGCAGGGGAGCTACATCTATTTGGGAAGGTAGGTATTTTTTTGGTGGGGGGGGGGGAGTTTGCGAGATGCGGTTGAAGGTAGAGTGGAAGGAGCCCAGTGAACTGACAATCAGTTAATCTGTAGTGTCAGATAACCAAAGGTCAGTTAACTGATTCTAATGTCTGCTTTCTTAGCCACCACTGCACACTGTGCAGAGGGTTTAATTGTATCATCAACAACAACATGTACTTATAATTTGAGTTCCTCTTCTATATTCATCACTTTACACTTGCTGACGTTAAATGTCCTCTGCCATTTGGATGTGGGGCTTTAACTCATGTTAATTCTTAGCATTTTTAATGGATAATCGTGTATTTTTCAGACATGTGACACTGTGTTGATAGTATTTCACATTTGTCTCTATTTTCAATAAAAGCAAGTAAAAAAAAAAAAAAAAGAGAGACCCTGGACCACCATGTGCCCCTCAGGAAATGATAGTGTGAACCAGTTTCAGCAGTTTTTCACCCACCAACGTTGCTCAAGTTTATCAACAGGTTACATGAGGCAGTTCAGGAACCACAAGGCAAACTCATCCCCTCTCTCCCTTCGCATAAACATCTGCTGTATTCCACGAATACTAAATTGAGAACAAAAGATGACTCAAGCTGCCTTAAAAATAACTTGGCAGTCATTTAGATATTAGAATAGAGAGTGTTTGGGGGTAAGAAGATGAGCAGTTGTGGACTGGTGGATTGGTGGAGGTGTGTGTTGGTTCACAGTACTGGAATAGCAGTGGGTGCTGCAGAGCAGGATTGAGATGCATCAGAAGAGTGTATGATGGGTTCATGCAATGCCTTCTATTTTAGGTCTCACTCTCTCAGAAAACAGAATCTACAACAATATTTTGACCCTTTTTGTGGAGGGAGGGGGGGTGGTGCTAGCAGTTTCCTCCTGATCCTTTGGGCCTCCGTTTCATTCTGAACCAGGGCTGGGATCTGGTGTTACAAGCCTTCATTAGGAGCACTCCAATCATAGCTGACCCTGGGAGAGGAAGACCTGACTTAGGGATTGATCAGGAACCCTGTGCCTGGCAGCGCAGCACTACCACTGAGCCAACAGGCTGGCCAACGTTCTGTTGCTTGTTTTCTTTCACTTTGCAAGACTATGAAACAAAAAAAAAAAAAAACAGGTCTTGTGCAATGGAATTCAGAGGCTTTGCAATAATTCATAATATTCTTACTTCACTTTCTTTAATTGGCTGCTTTTGCTCATGTTTGCAGTACAGAGATGGAAAGTAGACCAGAAACAGCTATGCCAGCCAAAGTTTGCAACATAAGCATAGTTTTTGTTTTGCAAGTGTCCTGATATTTTTCCCTTGGAAACAAATCTTTTAGGATGGCTATTCTAATTTTCTTCTGCCATTACTTCTTGCTGTCCTTTAGTGGCCATCACCATGATAGTACCCTCTTGCCCATCTCAGCTTGAGGTCAGGCACTCATTCAGAATGGTTCCTGGAAAGTAGTTATATAAAAACATGGAAATATGACTGCAGATAGAAATGATGTGGCCTGTCTAGGTGGCCAGTCCACACCAATTGCCCAGCTCTCCAGTCTCTTCCTGTCCCTTGGAGACCCTTTGTGTTTGTCCCATGATTTCTCAAATTCAGATAATCCACCTCTCCAACCTCTTCCTCTCTCTCAGAGACCCTTTGTGTTTTTTTCTGTGCTTTCTTGAATTCAAATAGTCCTCATCTTCACTGGGAGGACCTTCCATGTATCCACTTGCTTTGTAAAGAAATATTTATTTAGGTTACTCCTATGTCAATACAGTTTCACCCTGATCTCATTACCCCTTCCAGAGTTTTTTTTTTTCAATTGAAAGAGGGACCACCTCTTGTACATTTGTGACAAATAAGTATTTAAATGTCTCTATCTCATCTCTCCTCTCCTGTCTTTCTTCCAAAGTATACATACTGAGATTGTTTTGTTGTCCCAAAATGCTTTATGATACGACTACTGAGCATTTTAGTAGCCAGCCTATAGTTCCCAACCTCTTTTATACTTCCACTTTTCTGAAAGAAACCATTTCTGCCTGTCTCCTACATCCTGACAGAAATAGAGATCCTGTTTCTGACTGTCTTTCCCTATCCCACAGGAAAATTTGCATTCTGCTGTGATTGACACCCCTGACTGTAATGCTACTTTGTCTTGTCCACATCATCAAGATATTTAGTGGTAATAGACTATGGTTTGGCTTACAATTTGCAATAGAGAACTAACCAGGTCCATCAGTGGGCACTTGGTCACTTCAGCCCTTTCTGCAGTATGCACTCCTGTCTGCTTCATATCAGTTTCCCATCTGCAGACATCACAGTTGTGCGAGTAAAGCTCATGGTGTGTGGTGGGGTTGTTTTAAGTTATAATGGCCTGTCATCAACTATTATAAAGGGTCAGGGATTTGATATACCGCCTCTCTGTGGTACATGTAATATATGCAGGTACTTGCTCTCTCCCTAGTGGACTCACAATCCAAGTTTTTATAACTGGGGCAACGGAGGGTTAAGTAACTTGCCTGGGATCACAAGGGATCAAACCCAGGTTCTCAGCCCTCTGCACTAACCGTTTGGCAACTCCTGCACAACCAGTGGACAATAGAAGAGGGATGAGGAGGGAGGCATATTGTAAGTAAGATAAATGCAGCCTAATCTGGGAATGAAATAATTCATTTAGTCCCTCTGTAAAAACAATCTGCCATAAAGATTTCCACATCTGGTAGTCATTTGTGAATTAAATAGTAAGTCGTTCTTTCCCGATTCTAAGAAGGCATTTGGAGCTGAGCTTTGTCTTGGCATTCATCATATTACCTGTCTTTTTTATAGTGCTACTTCATATGCCCAATACTGGCAATGATGATAGGAATTCAGGGTTTTTGTGTCACCCCTCCCCCCCCATCCGAAGAGCTTACAGTCTGTGAGATAACAGGAGACTAATATAACTTGGCTAAGGTTTCAAGGAGCATCAGCAGGAGAAATAGGATTTGAACCCTAGTATCCCTGATTCCCCAGATTTCTTAGTCTAACCACTAGGCCTCGCCACCACATATGATTGCTGATATATTGTTACTTGTAAACAGCTACTGAAGTGATTTGAAGCAGCCCAGTGACATGTTCTGCAGTTTGCCTGATAATACCCATTAATTTGAGTGTTATACATTGCTGCTTTTCTTCTAACTTTGGTGGGTAAATGTTTAAGTCCAAAAGATGTATCATGCAGGCTCAGAACAATGATTCATGCAGCCCAGCATGCTGTTTCTTTCTGGCTATTTTTGGATCACTTAGAAGTACCTGGCAGATACTAATGGGGGCATCCCTTCCCTGTTGCTCATCCCCTAGAAGTCCAAGGTAGTTTCTGTAGGCATGGAAAGGTCTACTTACAAAAAAAGCTGTGAAGCACACAACAAACTTGCAATAATAATAAATACTTCATTGTATTTGTGAGAAACACCCGAATATATACCATTCAGTTCTTAGAAAATATCATGAAGAAGGAATAAGCCTCAGAATCCCATCTTCGGCATGACTGTTCGCTCAAAGATTCCATAGGATGGTTCACCTCATAGGCAGAAAAACCTTCTTTAGAAGTGTTATAATAACAGGTGATCCCTTAAAAATATTTAAGTTAAATTTCTTAATGCTTCTTAATACTTTAGAAAAACTTTCACACTTATCCGAACCAAAGCTGTTGACACACTGAACCCCACCACCAGTGGCCAGTGTTTTGCTCGCTGCTTCTTCAGGGTAATGGGATCAGTGCACTTCTAAAACAGCATAGTGCATCCATTCTGAGCAGTTCAGCAAAGGTCTCCCTAGGAGCTCCAGGTAAGACCCTTCGAGATGGTTATACAGAATGAGAGGGTCATGAATGCAGGTTAGTGTAGGGTAGAGCAGGAACAGGGCTGTACCTGCATAGCTAACCAAATAAGTAGGACCATTTAAATAGAAGTAATACCTTTTCCCGGCTTTCTGCGTGGGTATGGCACTGAATATTGTCTGTACCTGGATCGCTTCCGGGCACCTGCAGACACCCAGATATGTAGTGTCAGTGCCTGAAATTGGGGCCCTGCTCTAAAATTTGGGTCAACTGCTGATCACCACTGGCTAAATGTTGACACCAATGTGTCATATTTCCAGGAGACCACAACAAGCTAAAATGGCTTCTTTACATAGCTGTGAGTTTCACCATTTTTTTCTTAAATTTCTGTTTCCCCTTATGTTTCTGAAACCTTTAATGAAGTATAAGGGTTATCAATTGCTCATCATACTCTGTGTGGTGACACGAAAGAGCTTTTGAATTATTTGAGAGAAGGGGTGGGAGGGGTTAGAAGGATGGCACTGAGGGGTTTACATGTACAGAGAGTTACCCAATTTCTTGGAAGGCCAGAGAATTTTTCTTGCCCAGTTGTCGGTAGCACTCACAAACTTTTTTTGCCCTAGGCAACATTCCATGCATCCTGCAGTAGCATGTTGCATCAAACCTTCACATAATTATAGCAAGATCTGTATCCAGCAAGCATACTGCCAGCTTTGGAACAGGCTCTTTTTTAGGCCTGGACGTTGGAAAATTCAAATGTGGCCCAGGAATGATTGCTGCCTTTCCAACTTTAGTAGACAGGAACATTTATCTCTGCAGTGATCTTATTAATTATGATAATGAGTAATTTTAACTGAAATTCAGCTTCAGGTTTTTAGTGCTTGTTAGCTTTGAAGAAGGAGAGCAAAGGGGAAACTGATCGCCCGAGTTGGCTTGGTTTCCTAATTAAGCACCTCTCTTTATTCAAGCAATTAAGAATGTTATTTGTAGAGCTGTAGCTTCACCTCCCTGGTTTATGATGCTCTCTGTGTAGTGTCCTGTAGCCTGTTCTTGAGTAGGGGCCAGTTAGGCAGAGGTTCAAGTGATAGTCTGAGTGGTTGCAATAGGCTGAATTTAACCAGCCCCACTAGTAGAATTAACTAGCAGTCACTGCCAGATCAGACTGTGTGGTTGCAGGCATAGTTTTGCCATGTCTGGCTGTCAGGCTACTCAGGTGACTGAAGAGGCAAGATGTTTGTTTGGTCATCAACCATGCTGCTGACCATTAAATACACCTCATAAATATTATTGTTAGTTTGTCAGTTACTGTGGAGCTCTGTCGTTAGATTGGGAAAGTAGGGGTGTTGAAAGTGAGTTAAATGTGAGAGGGGATCTTGAATGTTTATCTGACTGAAATGGGGACGTACAGTGGGTGAAAATGGAGGTCTTGCAAGCATTTGGTTCTATATCTGGCTGTCATGATATTCTGTCTTTCCTCAGTATATAAATGTGTGGAATGGATGGGCCATTTCAAGCTTTACTTTCTTCATTACTGTGTTAGTGTGTTGTGAACAAATATATTTGTAGTCATTTAGCGACTACACACAGGCATCCTAAGAGGTTTCTGTCTTTATACAGTAACTGTTATGCCCTAGATGTAGTTTTAGATTGAGATCAGAACTCCAGTTTCAGTCCTAGTAATTATAGGTGCCCAACTGGGAGGTAGGGTGGGGTAGAAGGAGATCTTTTGCAAACTAGTCTAGTATAGTGAAACTAGTTTATTCTTAAAAGTCCTCTTACTTGATCTGCAAAAATTCAAAACTGTCCATGGATAGAAGAATAATGCCCCGAGCCCCCACCTCTCCCTCTTTCAGGAGTTACCCAGCAATATCCTCTGTTGTGTGTCTCGGATTTTAAGTGGAGGCAGCCTCCCCCACCCCAACCCCCATGCACACACAATATAACTTTTTTTAATTTTCTAATTGTGTCTTTGAAGCTATTTCTCCTGAGCTTGTTTGCTTCTCTGCTGCTTATATTAGCTGCTTCAGCCAGTGGTTTATCATACTAGATGTCACTGGCCAGTATACTCAAAAGCAATCCTCCTGCCTTCTTGGGGGAGCAATCCAGAGTAAGGATACTAGAGTGTAGGTGAAGGTTTAAAGGCCAAGCAGCTTCATGGGGTTCTCTCCTTGCCCTCCATGGATGCTCTGAAACAGTAACTACTGATTGGAGCTGGTCAGCCACAGTTGGTCATGTGGCTTTAATTTTAATGGTATATTTGTTATTAGGACTTTTCTTAAAAGCAGACATTTGGTTCTTGAAGTCCTTTGCTGCTGGGACTGATCCTCCTGGCAGCTCTTTGCCTCTTTTAGTAACATGGCTCTTCTCATCCCCCCCCCCCCCCCCCACCCCAGCAGCTAATATGGGCCTTTGCCAGGGTTTAGCAGCACCTCCCTCATCACAGAGAGACCCGTCACCCATTCTGGCCTGGGTTTAGCAGTTCTGGAGGACTCTGCTTATCGATCTTCTCTTTCCTGTAGGCCATATTAAAACCAGCAGAAATAGTAAATATCCAGTTGTATATATAAAAAAAAAAAGTAGCTGTCGGAGCCAGCAAAAGTACCATGGACTCTTCTGATGATGGGGTTCTACAAACTGTGTTGGTGGTATTTTTGTTTTTACTTCTAATCTGAAACTATCCTTACCCCTTTTTGATAGAACAAAATTAAAATCCAGGGCCTCTTTGGAGGAAGGAGGGGAGCGGGGAGGGATGCAGGGAATGAGGAGGGGGTAAAAGCAAAACACAGATTGGAAAACAATAGAAGCTAGAGAGGGGAGCTTGGTGTAAAAGGAAGATGAGTACTGAAACCGCAGGGAAAGGATGGAAAGCAGGCTTATCACTTGAACTATTTGTGCAATGGGCAACAATAGGGTTCAGGCCCTCTCAGTGATTACTGTGCCACAGTTAGCCAGGGTCCACCTGCTACTACTACTGCTACTACTTAACATTTCTAAAGCACTACTAGGGTTACGCAGCGCTGTACAATTTAACATGGAAGGGACAGTCCCTGCTCGAAGAGCTTACAATCTAAAAAGACAAATGTACGGTTAATCAGATAGGTCAGACAGATTGAGGCAACCTATATGTTCGAAAGGTTAGGTTCCGAATGCAGCATTGAAGAGGTGAGCTTTAAGCAAGGATTTGAAGATGGGTAGGGATGGGGCTTGGCGTAGGGATTCAGGAAGACTGTTCCAGGCTTAGGGTGAGGCAAGGCAAAATGAGCGGAGCCTGGAGTTGGCTATGGTGGAGAAGGGTACTGAGAGGAGGGATTTGTCATGTGAGCAGAGGTTACGGGCAGAAACGTAGGGGGAGATGAGGGTAGAGAGGTAGGGTGGAGCAGCAGAGTGAGTGCATTTGTAAGTAAGGAGGAGAAGCTTGAATTGGATGCGGTATCTGATCGGAAGCCAGTGAAGCGACTTGAGAGGGATGATATGAGTATATCGGTTCTGGCGGAATATGAGATGTGCGGCAGAGTTCTGAATGGATTGAAGGGGGGATAGATCGCTGAGTGGGAAGCCAGTGAGGAGCAAGTTGCAGTAGTCGAGACGAGAGGTGATGAGAGCGTGGACGAGAGTTCGGGTGGTGTGCTCAGAGAGGAAAGGGCGAATTTTGTTGATGTTGAAAAGGAAGAAGCGACAGGTTTTGGCAGTCTGCTGGATATGCGCAGAGAAGGAGAGGGAGGAGTCGAAGATGACCCCGAGGTTGCGGGCAGATGAGACGGAGAGGATGAGGGTGCCATCAACTGAGATAGAGAGTGGGGGAAGAGGAGAAGTGGGCTTAGGTGGAAAGACGAGGAGCTCGGTCTTGGACATGTTCAGCTTCAGGTGGCGGTTGGACATCCAGGCAGCAATGTCGGATAGGCAGGCCGATACCTTGGCCTGGGTCTCTGCGGTGATGTCTGGTGTGGAGAGATAGAGCTGGGTGTCATCAGCGTAAAGATGATACTGGAAGCCACCTGGTTTCCTTAATATTTAAGCTATCTCTGAATTCTGCCGAAATCATGCCTAAGGTCTCTGTAGGTAAGGAAAGCCACCCTGGTCTCTCAACAAAGGAAGATGCTGACTCCCCTCCCCCCTCCCCCCAAAAATACTGGAATATGCATGAAAGAGTTCTGATGGGCAACAGTACTGGGAAATTGGTTTGAAAATGGAAGCATTTTAAACCTGTTATGTTGCACAATTTGTTTTGAGAATTGTGGTGCCTGGCCTGTTTCCATGCTATGGCTACAGAGGTTTTTTTCCTCCCTTGCCTCACCTGTCGTCTGCTAAGAGGTTATCTCAAAGCCTGATCCAGTCCCATAAATGATGGAGTTGTCCAAAGCAGAGGATGGCAGCAGAGAAATGAACAAGTTCCTGCAAAGAATCAAATGAAAGGAGAGAGATAAAGACCCTTCAGCCCATGTAACCTGTCTAGTTTCCTTTTGTAGCACCAGGCATAGACCACAGTTGATCTGTCTCCTAACTTCTTTGCAACAAAGGGTCCTCTTTGCTTATTCCAGATGTTCTTGGATTTTCTTACTGTTTTGCTTCCACTGGATGACTGACAAAATCTCACTCCTGTCCTGTGTTCTGTTTTGAAAGCATTATCACCTCCTACAGAGTTTGGGCTATAAACAGCATGCATATGATACACCCCAACAGATACCTTGTATGCAAAGTACATGCTAGAGGTGTTAACAGATTTCAGGATATTAATTAGCTGTTTATAGAACCCTAAAATATATTTTTTAAAAATCTTTGGTAGGTTTGTGTGTGTGCCCTAGACTCTGTTCTCAGTGAAACTGAGCAGATAAATTGAGACAGCAGAGTAGAACAGTTTGGAAACTTATATCCCGAGAGCCTGCTCTAGAAATTCTTTTCCTCTGAAAAACATTTGCTGCTTGTTCATTATTTGGGGTCTGTTTGGTTACCTGTAATGCTGTCTAGCACATATTTAATGAGTAGGCTCCATACCAGTAACAGAAGCAAATTGTCCAGGGGACAGACAGACTGTAGTAAGTGGTGGGCAAGTCCCTTCAGAAGGGCTTTTTTTTGTTGTTACATTTGTACCCCGCACTTTCCCACTCATGGCAGGCTCAATGCGGCTTACATATTGTATACAGGTACTTATTTGTACCTGGGGCAATGGAGGGTTAAGTGACTTGCCCAGAGTCACAAGGAGCTGCCTGTGCCTGAAGTGGGAATCGAACTCAGTTCCTCAGAACCAAAGTCCACCACCCTAACCACTAGGCCACTTCTCCACTCCAGTAGAGGCGTCAGGGAAGCAGGAAGCTGTACCCAGGACTTGAAGCAGGAGCTGTGCTGGAAGCTGAGGCTTGTGCTTGGAAGCTGGAACCAGGACTGGGATAGAGTGCTGGAAGCTGGACCCAAGGCTGGAAGCAGAAGCAGTGGTGGAAGCTGGAACCAGGGCTGGAATCAGTTGCTGGATGACCTGTTGCGAGGCAGAGCAGTGACTGCAGAAGAAGGACCATGGTGATGATATCAGCAAAGGGCGGGCCTGAGCAGTGTCAACCCAAATCCAGCCTCCCCCAAATGAGCATGCACAGCTCTCGGCAGACCAGAGGAGGAAGCAGCATGTAGGCAATGGGGGACATCACATGGGACCCCGACACAGAGATAAGGGAGCGCAGGGCTGACCGTGACACAAATAGACCCCTTCTATAACTTTGGGATAGTTGAATATCTCTGTCGTATCCCTCCTCTCCTTCCTCTCAGATGCATACATTCAGACCTTGTCTTTTGGTGTAGACTCAGTACAATGCTGGAAACTTCTTTCTAGTGCAGAGGGATTAAGTCATGATCCTCTAGGGCCCTAAATGGTTCTGATTTTCAGAATACTCCTAATGTTGATCCATGAGAGAGATTTACATGGATACATTTTCCACTGTATTCAAATCTTCCTCACGCATGTTCACTATTGATATTCTGAAAACCAGAACTCTTTCTAGTCTACTAGCCCTTGAGGACTGATTGAATATTGTTGCTCTAGATCAGTATCTTCATTCATGTTTAAATTGCCACTTTGTATTCTAATGAGCTAAAGGAGAGCTGCCAAATATATCCCTATACAGGGCCGTGACACTGCAGACCAGTGCATGTCGGTGACGTCCATCCCCTCCAGCCCACCTTCAAACTTCAGTAGAGGGCATTCTTAGGGTTCTGACCATTTCCAAATGCATTCCCTTTTGTCTGTTGAGAAATGCTGTGTTCTTCAAACATTCTGCTTTTCCCACTTTCCCCGTTTCTACCCTGAGCCTGGGTAGAGAGGCAGAGTAGCAGAAAAACAAACAAAAACAGACAATAGGGGCCTTACACTGAAGAAAACTGCTTTCTGCATCCTTCAGTATATGTGGCCTTATGAAATGGATGGTCTCATTTTTCCCAGCATTTCCACCAATTTGCAAAGAAAGTGCCTCTCTGATCTGTTGTGCCAGAAAATCCAAATTAGTCTCAAAAGCTAAGATTGAAATCAGCTTTGCTAATTTAGTGTAGATGTTGTTCAGTCATTATATGTTAGGGATCACTCTTGGTGCTTTATGGCAATCAAGCAGTGTACCAGAGGCTGCTGATACTGGCTGCATTAGAAGAGCTACATCCTTCTGACCTGGGACTCACATGAAGTGAGGGCGTTGCACAGCCTGCAGGAAATAACACGGTACATGGTATGAAGCAGAGAGGAAGTGAAAGTATAACTTTGTAAATGTATAACCTGGAATACGGTATCAGCCATTTAGTTTAAAAGATGGTGAGTAGTAAATATTGGTGCCTTTTCTGTTGTACGATCACATTGTATTGGAAGTCCCAAAAATGTAAACATCTGATTTGGTGTAGCCTCATCTACCTTCTCTAATCAATCCACCAGCACTCATGGAAAGATTGGGGGAGGGAGGAAGGGAGGTGTACTGCAGCAGCATGCCCAGGGCTTTCACCTCAAAATGTGCCCTCGCCCTGCTTGTCTGCAGACTGTATTCAGACTTGCGTGGCCTGGTGTCAGCAGCACTGGCTGCTGAATTTCTGAACAGGTGCAGCACTGTATATGATTCTGTAGCTCCTTTGATCCCACCACAGGATCACATGTGTATAACCATATACATAGAGAGATGCATAACACTTTTTCTTTACTGGCCACCATCTCTTATTCAGAGTATAGCTCACTTACTCACTGATATGTACTCTTGATATCTTGTCTCTTTTGTCAAGATGTCTATCATAGGTTTTTCATTGTATTTAATTATAAAGCAGTGTTCCTATAATAGTAAAACAGTTTTTATATACTGTCACTATCAAAATAGCTCTAGACAGTTTACAACAACAACAAAAAAAACAAAGATCTGTGAGAGTTATAATATTTAAAAAAAAAGTTAAAAACTAACCCAAGTACTTTTTAAACAGCAAAGCTTTCAACAGTTTACAAAACTTAAATATAGAATGGAAATCAGGTAAGAGGAACAGGAGCTTTACAGAATTTTAAAAGAGAGTATTTTAAACTGAATCTGAACAGAAATAGCCAGTGTGTAGTATGCAAAAATGGAGTAACCTATCAAATTTGTTTTACCAAGAATTATTGTGGTGGCCGTGTTCTGCAAAAGCTGTACACTTGATATAGATTTCTTTGACATACTCAGATATAACACATTGCAATAATGTATTCTAGATAAAGTTATAGCTTGAACTATCTTTTTAAAATCTTCAACCAAAACGTATGAATGGATTTGACGAAGAAAATGTATTTTGCAAAATTTGTAGATACAATATATTGCAGTTGTGATTCACCCTCTAGGGTACAGTCAATTCTCATACTCAAACTACAAATTGAAGATTGCATGGGAAGAATTTTTCCATCTAGTTATGGACTGTCTTCAATAGGAAGTCCATTTTTCCCCCACCCACAACAATATAGTTTTATCAACATTCAGCTTAAAGGGCTCAGCCGTCAAACTGGAAATGTTCTTGAAACAACCACTCACAAAGTCAGAAGTATTAGGTAGAGATCTGCAAATAATTTCTCCTATTGTTACATCTGTGACCAGCAGCTCCTCCTCCTCCTTCCTGTGAGTGACCCTGTTGCTGTGTCTTTAGCAATAACAGCTAGTCTCTACCTTCGTGATCATATGAGGGTCACAAGATGATCAGTAGACGGCCACACAGGCCCCGATGATCAATTCCCCACTCTGTTATGAAACGGCTCCCTAAAAATAGCGCCGGAACAGCACGGGGAATTAACTCCGCAATGATCAATGCTAATAACATGCAAATTTAGGCACGTTATTAGTTTGATCATTGGGGAAAAGTGCGGGAGGATTGTGCCTGGGCATGTGCTCAGGCTCAATCCTCCCACACTTGTTTGGCAGGTCCAGACTGTCAAAAACCCAGACCTGTCAAACGCAGGAGCTGGAGGTCTGTGGGACCCCCTGTACCCCCAAAAGATGAGGCTCTAGTGGCCTAGTGCCTCCCCAAGCCCCCACACCCCTCCCAACATGAGGGCACAGAGGGGCTGGAGGTCTGGTGGACCTCTAGGCCCCCTAAACCACCCCAACACTAAAAGTAAATCCCTGGTGGCCCAGTGGGCTACATCCTCCCACCTACCCTGGTGGTCTAGTGACCCCTAACCCCCACCCCCGTACTTTGTAGTAAGTAGTGAGTGCTACACCCTTATATGGTAGGGAAGCCCTGCCCAGCGCAGGGGGTTCACTGGGCCCCCAGGACTGACGGTGGCAGTCCAGGCTGCCTCACATGGATTGAGGGGTGGGGAGAAAGAGCATTAACTTTGGGGTTAAGACACTATTCATCCCTTAAGATCAGAGCTCTGTGGTATTCCCCACGTGCTCGTGCCAGACACTCTCTGATCATGGGCGCTGGGTAAATTCAGGTGCTAGTCTGGAGCTAGTGGCCTCTAGCACCCGCGTTTACTTTTGGTCATTGGGCTGATGGTGCATGAAGCTCAACATACTGGTTGCTGATGTCACTGAACTTCATTGAGTGAGCTGCAGTATTCATTCTCACCCTCATGATCAAAAGCAAACGCCGGCGCTAGAGGCTGTTAGAGCCGGTGTTTGCTACCGCCCCATGATTAGAGCCCTCGAGCGCATGAAACAACGCGCTGAGGGCTCTTTGTGCAAGTAGCATGCAAATGTATGCTAAACAGGGCTCAGCGCATTCATCCCCAATGATCAGCGACCAGCGCGCCAAAGATTGGATCGCTGGCTGCGGCAAACCCTACGCCAGCTCCGAGCTCCGGTCCCCCCGACGATCCCACCCCCCCCCCCCCCCCCCAGGTTCAGGGAGGGCTGGAGATCCGGTGGGTCTCCAGCCCCCTCAAACCCCCCAAAATTGGTCCATGGTGGTCGCGGCAAAACCCCCTCCCACCCAGCGAGCAACGGGGGGGGGGGGCTGGAGGTCTGGCGGACCTCCAGCCCACCCCAACTCCCCCCCCCCCAGCGTTGTCCGAGCAGTCCCTGGTGGTCTAGTGTTAGGACAACCCCCTCCCGACCCCCCTACCTTCAGTTGGAGGAGGGATGCAGCCTGCCTCCCTCCTTTGGGCTGACGATGCCGCAAAATGGCAGCGCCCAGCCCCACCCAGTGCATCTTGGGATACGCTAGGCGGGGCTACAGACCATGTAAGGGACCGATTCCCTTACATAGTCTGTAGCCCCATGCATCCCAAGATGCACTGGGTGGGGCTGGGCACCGCCATTTTGCGACGGTGTCAGCCCAAAGAAGAGGAGGGAGGCAGTCTGTGTCCCTCCTCCAACTGAAGGTAGGGGGGAGGGGGTTTTGCCGCAACCACCATGGACCAATTTCGGGGGGTTTGGGGGGCTGGAGACCCACTGGATCTCCAGCCCTCCCTGAACCTGGGGGGGGGGGGGGTGAGATCATTGGAGGAACTGGAGGTCCACCGGACCTCCAGCCCCCATTGCTCGGGCCTCAGGGCAGGGGATGTGGCAGGTCTTTCGGGTGTTTGACAGGTTTGGGCTTTTGACAGCCCAGACCTGTCAAACAAGTGCGGGAGGATTGTGCTGAGCACATGCTCAGGCACAATTCGCCCGCACTTCTACCCGATGATCAGAGATAATTGCGCTGCTTAAATTTGCATGCATTATCTCTGATCATCGGTGCAATAAAGCCCCGCGCTGTTTGGAACAGCGCGGGGCTTTTGATCATCTGTCTGTGTGTACTGCCTGTCTGTGTGTACTGTATGATGACACCTTTTCCTCATGGGATTAAGCCATCTTTTCTTTCCAATCTAATCAACATCACAAAGGGAACCCTTTTACTAAGATTTGCTAAGAAATGGGTTTAGTGAATTTTAATGTGGGACTTTCCTAGGGCATTCCTAAAATAGGGCTTTCCCTTTTTGCATTTTTGAGGGTCCCATGCTAAATTTACTCCTTGTTAACTTTCCTTTAGGGATAGAAATAAACTAACTGCTAAAATCTTATTTAAAAACAAACAAACAAACTTGTGGTCAGAAGATTCAAATCTTCCAGCTACTCAACTGACCAGGAAGTCTTTAATTGCATTGAGGGGCTGTGTTAGCTCTGTGAGGTTCTTTTTTTCCTACAGTTTCCTTGCAAGTGTGTAATCACTTTGCATGGAAATACAGTGGTGGAAATAAGTATTTGATCCCTTGCTGATTTTGTAAGTTTGCCCATTGACAAAGACATGAGCAGCCCATAATTGAAGGGTAGGTTATTGGTAACAGTGAGAGATAGCACATCACAAATTAAATCCGGAAAATCACATTGTGGAAAGTATATGAATTTATTTGCATTCTGCAGAGGGAAATAAGTATTTGATCCCCCACCAACCAGTAAGAGATCTGGCCCCTACAGACCAGGTAGATGCTCCAAATCAACTCGTTACCTGCATGACAGACAGCTGTCGGCAATGGTCACCTGTATGAAAGACACCTGTCCACAGACTCAGTGAATCAGTCAGACTCTAACCTCTACAAAATGGCCAAGAGCAAGGAGCTGTCTAAGGATGTCAGGGACAAGATCATACACCTGCACAAGGCTGGAATGGGCTACAAAACCATCAGTAAGACGCTGGGCGAGAAGGAGACAACTGTTGGTGCCATAGTAAGAAAATGGAAGAAGTACAAAATGACTGTCAATCGACAAAGATCTGGGGCTCCACGCAAAATCTCACCTCGTGGGGTATCCTTGATCATGAAATCAGCCTACAACTACAAGGGGGGAACTTGTCAATGATCTCAAGGCAGCTGGGACCACTGTCACCACGAAAACCATTGGTAACACATTACGACATAACGGATTGCAATCCTGCAGTGCCCGCAAGGTCCCCCTGCTCCGGAAGGCACATGTGACGGCCCGTCTGAAGTTTGCCAGTGAACACCTGGATGATGCCAAGAGTGAATGGGAGAAGGTGCTGTGGTCAGATGAGACAAAAATTGAGCTCTTTGGCATGAACTCAACTCGCCGTGTTTGGAGGAAGAGAAATGCTGCCTATGACCCAAAGAACACCGTCCCCACTGTCAAGCATGGAGGTGGAAATGTTATGTTTTGGGGGTGTTTCTCTGCTAAGGGCACAGGACTACTTCACCGCATCAATGGGAGAATGGATGGGGCCATGTACCGTACAATTCTGAGTGACAACCTCCTTCCCTCCGCCAGGGCCTTAAAAATGGGTCGTGGCTGGGTCTTCCAGCACGACAATGACCCAAAACATGTGCAAAGGGGAAAAGGATAGTGATAGGAGTGTACTACCGTCCGCCTGGCCAGGACGAACAGACGGATGCGGAAATGTTAAAGGAAATCAGGGACGCAAACAAACTGGGCAACACAATAATAATGGGGGATTTCAATTACCCGCATATAGACTGGGTTAATGTAACATCTGTACACGCAAGGGACATAGGATTTCTTGATGAAATCAAGGACAGCTTCATGGAACAGCTAGTTCAGGAGCCGACAAGAGAAGGAAAAATACTAGACTTAGTCCTTAGTGGTGCTCATGATCTAGTGCAGGGGGTAACGATACGAGGGCCGCTTGATAACAGTGATCATAATATGATCGGTTTTGATATTGGCATTGAAGGAAGTGAAACTAGGAAATCAAGTACGCTAGCGTTTAACTATAGAAAAGGTGATTATGACAAAATGAGAAAAATGGTGAAAAAAAGACTGAAAGGAGCAGCTCGCAGAGTAAAAAACTTGCATCAGGCGTGGATGCTATTTAAAAACACCATCCTGGAGGTTCAGGACAAATATATTCCACGTATTAGAAAAAAGGGAAAAAAGACTAAACGTCAGCCGGCGTGGCTAAACAGTAAGATAAAGGAAATCATTAGAGCCAAAAAACAATCCTTCAGAAAGTGGAGAAGAGAACCAACTGAAAGTAACAGGATAGATCATAAGCAATGCCAAGCCAAATGCAAAGCGGAGATAAGGAGGGCAAAAAAGGACTTTGAGAAGAAATTAGCGTTGGAAGCAAAAATACATAGTAAAAAATTTTTTAGATACATTAAAAGCAGGAAACCGGCCAAAAAGTCGGTTGGGCCGCTGGACGAAAATGGTGTTAAAGGGGCGATCAAGGAGGACAAAGCCATAGCGGAGAAATTAAATGAATTCTTTGCTTCGGTCTTCACCGAGGAGGATTTGGGGGGGACACCGGTGCCGGAAAGAATATTTGAAGCGGGGGAGTCGGAGAAACTAAACAAATTCTCTGTAACCTTGGAGGATGTAATGGGTCAGTTCAGCAAGCTGAAGAGTAGTAAATCACCGGGACCTGATGGTATTCATCCCAGAGTATTAATAGAACTAAAAAATGAACTTGCGGAGCTACTGTTAGAAATATGCAATCTGTCCCTAAAATCGAGTGTAGTACCGGAAGACTGGAGGGTAGCCAATGTTACTCCGATTTTTAAGAAGGGTTCCAGAGGAGATCCGGGAAATTATAGACCGGTGAGTCTGACGTCGGTGCCGGGCAAGATGGTGGAGGCTATTATTAAGAATAAAATTGCAGAGCATATACAAAAACATGGACTGATGAGACAAAGTCAGCACGGATTTAGTGAAGGGAAGTCTTGCCTCACCAATCTAATGCATTTTTTTGAGGGGGTAAGCAAACATGTGGACAATGGGGAGCCGGTTGATATTGTATATCTGGATTTTCAGAAGGCGTTTGACAAAGTGCCGCACGAAAGACTCCTGAAGAAATTGCAGAGTCATGGAATCGGAGGTAGGGTATTATTATGGATTAAGAACTGGTTGAAAGATAGGAACCAGAGAGTAGGATTGCGTGGCCAGTATTCTCAGTGGAGGAGGGTAGTTAGTGGGGTCCCGCAGGGGTCTGTGCTGGGTCCGTTGCTTTTTAATGTATTTATAAATGACCTAGAGATGGGAATAACTAGTGAGGTAATTAAATTCGCCGATGACACAAAATTATTCAGGGTCGTCAAGTCGCAGGAGGAATGTGAACGATTACAGGAGGACCTTGCGAGACTGGGAGAATGGGCGTGCAAGTGGCAGATGAAGTTCAATGTTGACAAGTGCAAAGTGATGCATGTGGGTAAGAGGAACCCGAATTATAGCTACGTCTTGCAAGGTTCCACGTTAGGAGTTACGGATCAAGAAAGGGATCTGGGTGTCGTCGTCGATGATACGCTGAAACCTTCTGCTCAGTGTGCTGCTGCGGCTAGGAAAGCGAATAGAATGTTGGGTGTTATTAGGAAGGGTATGGAGTCCAGGTGTGCGGATGTTATAATGCCGTTGTATCGCTCCATGGTGCGACCGCACCTGGAGTATTGTGTTCAGTACTGGTCTCCGTATCTCAAAAAAGATATAGTAGAATTGGAAAAGGTACAGCGAAGGGCGACGAAAATGATAGTGGGGATGGGACGACTTTCCTACGAAGAGAGGCTGAGAAGGCTAGGGCTTTTCAGCTTGGAGAAGAGACGGCTGAGGGGAGATATGATAGAAGTGTATAAAATAATGAGTGGAATGGATCGGGTGGATGTGAAGCGACTGTTCACGCTATCCAAAAATACTAGGACTAGAGGGCATGAGTTGAAGCTACAGTGTGGTAAATTTAAAACGAATCGGAGAAAAGTTTTCTTCACCCATCGTGTAATTAGACTCTGGAATTCGTTGCCGGAGAACGTGGTACGGGCGGTTAGCTTGACGGAGTTTAAAAAGGGGTTAGATAGATTCCTAAAGGACAAGTCCATAGACCGCTATTAAATGGACTTGGAAAAATTCCGCATTTTTAGGTATAACTTGTCTGGAATGTTTTTACGTTTGGGGAGCGTGCCAGGTGCCCTTGACCTGGATTGGCCACTGTCGGTGACAGGATGCTGGGCTAGATGGACCTTTGGTCTTTCCCAGTATGGCACTACTTATGTACTTATGTACTTATATACAGCCAAGGCAACAAAGGAGTGGCTCAGGAAGAAGCACATTAGGGTCATGGAGTGGCCTAGCCAGTCACCAGACCTTAATCCCATTGAAAACTTATGGAGGGAGCTGAAGCTGCGAGTTGCCAAGCGACAGCCCAGAACTCTTAATGATTTAGAGATGATCTGCAAAGAGGAGTGGACCAAAATTCCTCCTGACATGTGTGCAAACCTCATCATCAACTACAGAAGACGTCTGACCGCTGTGCTTGCCAACAAGGGTTTTGCCACCAAGTATTAGGTCTTGTTTGCCAGAGGGATTAAATACTTATTTCCCTCTGCAGAATGCAAATAAATTCATATACTTTCCACAATGTGATTTTCCGGATTTAATTTGTGATGTGCTATCTCTCACTGTTACCAATAACCTACCCTTCAATTATGGGCTGCTCATGTCTTTGTCAGTGGGCAAACTTACAAAATCAGCAAGGGATCAAATACTTATTTCCACCACTGTAATAGCATTCTAAGGGTAATTCTTGAGGACTTGTTTAGATTCATATATTAAGAATGGGCTGGTAGATTGGAATATAATTGTTCTTGTATTTCCCTTTTTTGTTTGTATTCATAACCAGTGGTCTGTTTCTCTCTCTCCCCCCCCCCCCCCCCTTCCCCAATGGAGTAGGATAAAACAAAGATATTTCTTATTTGGGATGAGTGTTTTTCGGGAATTTTCCTGATGTTAGATCAGTGGCTTTCAACCTTTCTTCTGTTGTGACGCAGCTGGCAGACATAGTTACATATGTGACACATTGAACATTACATTTCACAGCTGAACAAAACAAACAAAAATAAATCCTAAGTATCTCATTATTTAAAATTATGCAAGAGGAATATAAAATATTCTTAAACATAATTTACTTTTTGTTTTATACATTTTTTAAATTAAAGTGAATGTTAAAACTTCTTTGATTAAAAAAAGACTAAGTTTGAAATCTGGGACTGATACGTTGCATATCATAACTTCCCATCAACATAAAGAAATTTTTACCCATCTTAGTCTGAACAGAGCATAGAGCTTACACCTTTTCATACAAAACAAATATATCTTCAAATTCTGGTGTCACCTTAGCAGCAACTTAAAATCTCTCCATTGCCAGATACTGTGACGTAACAGAAAATACTGCAGATATGCTGTTCAGAATCTATTTAGCAAACAGAACTTATGGACAGCTGAGCAGACGCAGTATTTCCAATTGGAACTGATGACAGCAATGGAAGCTGAAATAGGGAGCAGTGATGGAGATTTTGATTATCTGATTCTCTGCTCTTCCAGTTTGCAGGCACAGATGGTTGTTAAGGAAAGCATTGGCTTGTTCTCTATGCCCAGTTTTTGGTGACACTGGTTGAGAATCACTAGATGTAATATTATCCAGAGAGTATTTCAAGAACCCCGACAAATTATAGTAGAACTAATATTTGTCTCACCCTCCTTATTTTCTTATACTTTTTTCACTGGAATAATATAATTAGAAATCATAATATAATCTGCATTTGTTAGACAATAGTTCTTTAAGAATGTTTTCAGTAATAATTCCGGAGAAAGGTGTAATGAGTAGTAATAGGAAAACTGAGGAGCTGACTACAACTGATTTGTATTTTCTGTCTGCCTTTATATGCACTAAAAATCTTAGGTGAAGTTATTATAAAAGAGATGTGTTTTAGTGTGCGCCTATTTATGGCCTGAGCCCTTAACGCCACCCATTGATCTATCGGTAAGGGCTCATGCTCTACTTGTGTGGTGACCGGTTGGAGCGCACCAACTGACGATTAACACTGGAAATAAAAAAAAAAAAATTTGTCTCAGCGTTATGGGCACATGCCAAATCTGAAATTACCACCAGAGTGGTGCTGTTTCCTGGTGGTAGTCTCGTTTTGGTGCGCACTGCACACGCGTAGAGCCTACCACACCTTTTTAAAAGGGCCCCTAAGTAATTACATCTGCTCCTAACTCATATTACTGGTCTAATATATGATGTATTTTACTTTCTGTTAATATATTTTGAACATGTTGATGCTTTTCTGATTATGTAAGCCACATTGAACCTGAGTTCTACTTGGGCTAATGCGGGATATAAATATCATATATATATAACATGCTAGTAAAGAATAGCCTATGTGAAGTGAAGCAATTCTTAAAGCAAAAACAAAAAACCCCCTGGAAACTGTACAAATAATGATAGGACACAACCCTCTTCCTACCACCCTTCATCTACGGCAGGGGTTCTCAACCCAGTCCTCGTAACACACCTAACCAGTTAGGTTTTCAGGCTACTCATAATGAATATGCATGAGAGATTTGCATGCCCTACCTCTATTGTATGCAGATTTATCTCATGCATATTCAAGGTGGGTATCTTAAAAGCCTGACTGGCTAGGTGTGTCCCAAGGACTGGGTTGAAGACCCCCTATCTACAGGCATGAGCTTCCTTTTGAGCCAACTCATGTCAGGTTACTTGCTGCCATCTTTAGCACCACCTCTGTGGCTCCCAGTTTGCCTTTAAGTTTGAGTATGGTTTATTTTTGATTTTTGCTTTTGGGTAGTTCTTGGATCAGAGTTTTTGTGGTATACTTTTCTCTTTTTGGTGCATCCTTAATGGTTCTTGTTCATAAAAGCTTGTCTTAACCTTTGTAAGTCAAAATAATCAATATGAAATTGTGTATGTTCTTAATTTTCTGATTGTAAAGAAGATTGTTTAAAGCTATTATGTAGCTTCATAGCCAGAGTGTTTGTATATGATTTAACATTGGTATTTATATTCAGCCATTTTATTCATAAATACAACAGAGTGCAGTACATTTAGTAATACATACTAAAAATACGTTTGAGCTAAATCCAAAAAATTAGCATGTAACAGTACATTTTCTTTTTAACTTTGTGAATTATTTTCATATATTAGAGCTTTTTTTCTCTAGTAGAAAATATTTGATATAATTTGTAATTTGATGTTTAATTACCTCAGTATCTCTGCTGTATTCTTTTCAAGAAGTGATCTTGGAATATGATTTAAAATGATATATCCTGACGGTGCTTGTAATATTTTCTTACAGCTCTGAAGAGCCCTGCAGCATTTCATGAGCAGAGAAGAAGCCTGGAGCGAGCTCGGGTAAGACATTTCTTACTCTGTATTCACAGGGGTGAGAGAGTCCATGACTGGGGGTTGAAACCATTCACTGTTAGGACTTGAGAGTTCTCATTTTCATGCCAGTGTGACCACTCCCCATCAGGGAAAGCAAGACTGGGGTTTAGAATTCTTGGATCTAGAATGGGACCAGTTTAACTGGGAGACCTTTGGCACCTGAAATCCACTCTTTGCCACTCGTACCAACTCCCCAGAATACCAAGAGTCTAGTCAGGGAGTGTTCTGAACCAGGAATTTATTTAAAGGAATAAAGTAGTAGTCGGACAAAGCAAAAATTCAATCAGTGAGCAGAAAGTGTTTGTGTATATCTATGTATATCTTTCCTGTCTATATCTATCTATCTATATATAAAATTAATAAATATGACAAGTACATTCATGGCTTTTATTCTGGGAATCTTCTTTGCAACTAGGTACCTCCCTCCTTTTTCCCATGAATATCATAAGAAACTGGAGTCTGGACTCGAGTATGATCTTAGGCACTGTACTTCTATAGAACCTGGACCACCTTGTCTCAGCTCCAAAGGTCCTCTTCTCTATCCAGAAGCAGCAGTGCCCTTTCCTACTTGATATCTAGAGGCTCCTTTGCCACACAACTTATTTAAATTCTCCAATGTTGTATATCTGTTATGCTACTTCAAAGTCTGGGCTAACCAAAGGTCCCTATTCCTCCCTTGGGGTTTGGTGGCTTCTTTAGCCAAAGACAGGGAACTGCCTTTAGGCTGGTGTATTTATGCCAGTTAAGATTTCCCTCCAAGAGAGTTCTGTGCCCACCATTACATCACTAGTGTAGCAAATCCTACCTGGTTCTGGAAAATGTAAGCAGCACAAAAAGGTCACCTCACAATACTTTTTTAAATTACAGATTTACTATACTGCCTTCATACAATGGCATCAAAATGGTTTACAGGCTATTATAAAGTGGGGAAAAATGCCAAAAAAATTTAAATGGGAACATAAAGGCAAAGAGTAGCAGATTTGCCAATAGAAGGGTGGGAGAAGCACTACCATAAATTGAATGCAGTCTCACATGGTAAATTGATGGAATACACAAACACAGTTTAGGATTTGGCTGGAGAACACAAGATGGAGTATATGGTATGAAAGCAAAATATAGATATAGTGGAGAATTCTATACATGGCGCTCAAAAATCAGCGCCAGAAAAATTAGTGCTAAGCACTGTTCTATAAAGGACACTCCTGGATGAGCATTCTTTATAGAATAGCACTTAGAGATGATTTCCATTCCTCAAGTTGAATGCTGGAATTTACGCCAGCTGAAACCTGGTGTAAATGCCGGTGTCCAACTCATTCAATCCATATGTAATCCCTAACACATATATTTTGTATCCCGTATTATATCATTCCAAGTAGTGATATCTTATACATGTTAATCCAACATTTAATTTGTTATTTTTTACATGTTTTAATATATTTATCTTTTCGGGGGTCTTCAGATATCAAATTCATTTCCACCATATAGAGGATTTTTCCCCCAAATTTCTTAATGGTGTGTTTCAATTCTTCATTGACCAACCCGATTTTTATGATTTTATTCTTATAAATATTATCTTATACTATCTAGTACTTAATATTACTTAGCTTCAGTTTCAGTTAATAGACAATGAAGCAGCAAATTTTCTTTCCATTCAAACCTCCGCCGACTTGGCCAGGTTTCGTTTGTACTTCGTCAGGGAAGAGGTTTGCATTGTATATTCACTTCCGTGTCCCAAAGAAAATGGCAGCCATTTTCTTTGGGACACGGAAGTGAATATACAATGCAAACCTCTTCCCTGACGAAGTACAAACGAAACCTGGCCAAGTCGGCGGAGGTTTGAATGGAAAGAAAATTTGCTGCTTCATTGTCTATTAACTGAAACTGAAGCTAAGTAATATTAAGTACTAGATAGTATAAGATAATATTTATAAGAATAAAATCATAAAAATCGGGTTGGTCAATGAAGAATTGAAACACACCATTAAGAAATTTGGGGGAAAAATCCTCTATATGGTGGAAATGAATTTGATATCTGAAGACCCCCGAAAAGATAAATATATTAAAACATGTAAAAAATAACAAATTAAATGTTGGATTAACATGTATAAGATATCACTACTTGGAATGATATAATACGGGATACAAAATATATGTGTTAGGGATTACATATGGATTGATTGAGAGGATTCCCCACACTATTAATTGGGTCTAATTAATAAGATTATTCAGGTGTCCAACTCATGGCATTTTGGTGCATAAATTACCCTATTCTATTACACTGCATGCAACTTTTTAGAATTCCCCTGACCCGCACATGTCGCTACCCTGTCCATGCCCCCTTTTGAGTTGCGGGTTATGAGATTTTAGATGTTCAGTGTTATAGAATAGCATGCAGGCAGATGCAGGAACAAATCCAAATTAGTGCCAATTAATTCACAGTTAGTGCTTCTTTAATTTAGATGCATGCACATCTTGGATCTGCACCAACATTTTGGTACTATGGGATTTGTAGTATGGAATGTTGCCACGATTTGGGTTTCTGCCAGGTGCTTGTGACCTGGCTTGGCCACTGTTTGGGAAACAGGATACTGGGCTAGATGGACCATTGGTCTGACCCAATATGGCTACTCTTATGTTCTTAATCTGGGGAATAATGGAAAACCGGTACAGAGTGCTTTATAGGCAAGGACTAATAACTTAAATTGAACACCCTAAATGATAGGGAGTCAGTGACACTGAAAAAGAAACATGATTGAATTTGCGAGTGTGGCATAGTATTCTGATAGCCGTGTTTTCTGAACTGACTGTAAATCTCTTGTTGAGCTTGTGAAATACCTGCATAGATGTTACAGTAGTCTAGTTGAGATGCAACTAGATGATTTGTGATGTCCATTATCAGAGTGAGCTCATATTGGATGTTATATCAAGATACCTTGAACTGAGAGCAGTGTTCCCTGGAGCACTGCACTACTCCCAGCATTCAGATACTTTTGATGTAATCTGCCACCGGGGCACTGTGAAAACAGCATAAATCAGCTTTTTGACACAGGCAACAATCCAAACCCCAGACACAGGCATTGTGCAGAAACACATCTGTGTCGGGTTAGCCATTTACTAAAAGCCTCATATTTTGCACCTGAGGTTCATGTTTGGCCACCTCCACTCTGTGGTTTCTTTCGTATGTTCTGTGAAATTTTTGTTCATTGTTTTGGTTTTGAGATATCAGATAGCTCCATCCAACTCTAAATTGACACAGAGCAGAAAAACATTTTACAACGGGTTAAATCTAGTTAAAAAGAGTTGATTGTCCAAAACAACCCCTAAATATCTAAACAAATCCACCAATGCCACTGGCAAGCCAGAAAGGATTGGTATGAGGTAAGCCAAGCATCCACTAATTTACTGGGGTTGAAATAAGTTTATTCCTACAAAGCAGGTCAGTGATAGTAGCAAGACACAACTGCAGTTGGGAAAGAGAGACTCCCAGGCCCCAACCTCTGAGACTGGTGAAAAATACACTAACAATACATGAATCGTTGGAACAACATTAAGACATAAAAGAAAATTTTCAGAGTAGGGCAAAATATTGGCAGGGAGTTAATCTACTGGGGCTGTATTCAGGTAAATGAAAGCTACACCTCCATCTCTCTTGAACTGTGTGGGGAGTAGAAAACGCTGCATAGCTAAGATGAAAACTCTGCAAACGAATAGCATCCTCACCCTCACGGAGCCAAATCTCCGTGAGACAAAACAAAAGAGACGTTTTAGAATCAAAAAGTTCACGAATCGCTTCTTAGAGCACAAAGAATGACAATTCAGTATGGAAATCTGCAAATTCTGAGAAGTGGAAACAGAGGGAGAATCAACAGCTAGGCAAAACTGTAATAAAGCTGTACATACTATGAATAAGATTCTGCATTTGAGATAAAGCTGGCCTTGGAGACTTCTGTGGTGGGCCCAATGGACAGGAACGATAGACATGATGATAAAAATTAATAACCAAGTAATATCTGACCCACAAAACCAAGACAAGCATCCAAGAAGGAAGTAGGTCCAAGCAGCACATCCTACTCCTCATGTGTGCTCCTTTGGCATGCGCCTGCCATAACTATTTTGCTTGAAAATGTTGCTTTATGATATCACCTCTATCACTTCTGGTGGGAACAAGAAAATGGTCCCTGGCAAGATATGGGGAGCACACACACAGCGCAATAGAGCAGCCACACCTGTAAAATATAATAGCACAGGTGACATACAATAGAGAAGTAGTAATTCAAGTAAAAATAGCAAGTCAGCTAGTAGAGCCACTAGAGGTCACTGCCATCCAAGCAAAGCAGAAACTAAGGATTTTGTACATCAGGATATCAAAGCACTTTATTGTCTTGTCAGACACAATCAGCCCACTTTAATTTGTCTCTGTATAAAATGGAATATTCACAGGATCTGTGGTATTGTCAGACACAATCAGCCCACTTTAATTCGTCTCTGTATAAAATGGAATATCCACAGGATCTGTGGTATTGTCAGACAATACCACAGATCCTGTGGATATTCTGTTTTGATGGCATCCTCTGGTTTGTAGTTTGATTTCTATAGACAGAAACTGAATGTGTAGTAACAACAGAAGTGAGCTGAACTACATCGAAACATCGAGCATGTATGAGCTGGGAATCACAGCAGTGTCACACACCCTGAAAGCTTAATTTCTTGATAGAAGGGGTTCTCAGCTCAGTCCTCGGTACCCACCTATCCAGACAGGTTTTCAGGATACCCACAATGAATATGCATGAGATTAGATTTGCATAGAATGAAGATGTAAATTTATCTCATGCATATTCATTGTTGGTATCCGCATCAGACAAGCATGTCTGTTCTTGTGTTCAGTCTACAACTTGAGGAAAAGTTTGCTCTCTCTCCTTTTACTTTGCACCATAAGCCATTGCTAGACTCTAAATCTTTATAACATTTCTGCACTGCAGCCTGCAAGTTTGAGTGATCTATTGATTGTAATCCAACACAATCAGACCATTTAAGAGCAACAGCTTGAAAATGGTGTGGTGCATTCCTGAAGAAAGATCCTATCTATTAACTGGTGCAGGATATGATGCAGTAATGAAATGTGGGACACTGTCATGACTCATCCAATGCACTTCAGCCTGTTGTAATAGCATGTGACCATGTTAGTACACAGTAATAATGTACTGTATGGGTTGCAGTTATTTGGTTTATCTGACTTAATATACTGCGCTTACACATCAGATCAGTTTATAACAACAATGCAATAAATTATAAAATTAGGAAAAGATTGCCATTAATCAAAATAGGAAAGGAATAGAAAGGATTAAGGAAAGAGTAGGTAGTAAATACCCATCTATGCTGCATCAGTGGTTACTGGAAATAAAAGGCCTGTTGGAAAAGATACATTTTTAAAACCACATTAAGTTTGGAAAAGGATGTTTCCACATGTAAGGCAAATGGAAGGGTATTCCATAGTAGGAGAGCAGCACAGAAAAAAGCACAATGGTGGGTAGATTCTGGATGAACAAACTGAGGAGAAAGTATATGCATTAATGCAGTAGTGCATATGATTTTATATTTATCTCATACCTTTCAGTAGGAGCTCAAGATGAGTTACATTCAGGTACAGTGAATATTTCCCTAATTCCAGAGGGCTCAAAATCTAAGTTTGTACCCAAGGCCATGGAAGGTTATGTGAATGATTCTCAGCCACTGCTGATGCACTCCAGTGTTATTGCAAACAAGTGACCCTAGGTCTGTGTCATCCCTCACTTGACCACTATTGCACCTTTCCAAGAGAGGAAAGATACTGAGGAGCTGCAAAACGAATGCACTTGTAGCTCAGTCTGAACTGTATACAGAAACAGGGAGCCAATGAAATGACTTGTGAAGAGGGGCTAATTGAAAGTTGCCGCAGTGATGAAAGAAAGATATGCAGCAGAATTTTGAACAGATTGAACGGGAAAGAGTTTAGTGGGAGACCTGTGAGAAGTGGTTGCAGTAGTTAAGTGGAAAGTGATGAAAGTGTGGCTAAGGGTTTTGGTAGTGTGTTATAGAGAAATTAGTGACAGGTTTTATCACTCTGTTAGATATATGCAGATAGGGGGCGAGAAGATCCTCCCCCACCCCAAAGTTATGAGTTGAGGAGACAGAATGATAGTGCGGATAACAGTGGAGAGGATCCACGAGAGTATACACTAAAAGTGCACATGCAGTGGGAGAGATGAAAAGAAAAACAAGACAGAACAGAACTCTGAAATCTGAGTAAGGAGTCGGTGGTGATCAGTAGTATCACAAACAGTGGATAGGTCAAGAAAAATAGGGCTTGAGTAAAGGCTCTTGGATCTGGCCAGGGACAAATCAGTAGAGACTTTGGCAAGGTCTGTTTCTGTAGAATGTAGAAGGCAAAAGCCAGAATGTAGTGGATCAAAATAGCATGAGATGAAAGACAATCAAGACAGCAATGGTGAACAGCATGTTCAAGTTGCTAGGATGTGAAACAGAGAAGGGAGGTGGGATGATAGTTGGAAGGGCAGGGTAGGATCCAGTGAATGTTTTTTGAGTGGTAGTGTAAGCACAGCGTTTTTTTTTTTTAAGCATCAGGAACAGTTGCAGTGAAAAGTGATAGGTTGAGGATATTGTAGATGGGAGGTAGAGCTGAGTATTGTTGTTTATTCAGAATTTACTAAGTTGCACAAATCAGACAGCAGGGCTAGGCAGTTTACAGTCTAAAACATAGTAGTAGAAAGGAACTACAAAGTATGATAGTAAAGATAATAATTGGAAACTCATCCGCACATTGAGTAGTAAACACAAGAGACAAACACAAAGAGAAAGCGCAAACAAACACTGATGTGAGACAACAGGACCAGATCTCAGTGTTAAACTCCAGTGAAGTAGGCTTATTGGGAAAGCTAAGCCTTTGTCTTGGCTTTAAAATGTTTGAGGTAGAAGATGGGTGGGAATGGTACCAGAGGAGCAGATAGTGACTTTAGAAGAGGAGAGAAGACATGCAGGTCCATCCTCTGTGATTGTAGAAAAGGAAGAAAAGGTAGCAGGGATTTGAAGGAAGGTTGTGAGAATAAAGTGGGAGAACAGGAGTTGGGGGTGAACTGGTGGAGAACTCCCCTTTTCAATCTTGTCACAGAAGTACTCAACTGTAGTCTGGGCAGGAAGTGAAAGGGGGTTAGAGGTGGAGGCACTTTGAAAATGGAGTTCAGGGTGGCAGAGGGCGCGCGAGGGTTGGAGGCAAGAGATTTTGTCAAATGGCATAGTACTCTTGGCAAATATAATAGCAGACTGGAAGGAGGTCAGCAAGAATTTGAAATGTATGACTTTAACCAAAGGCACTCTGCACAGCAAGCACAGGGATGTAGATAGCAGATTCTGAAGGTCAGCCAAGACGGAGATTTGGTATGCCTTACAGAATGGGGAGTGAAAGGAGAGAGAGTGCTTAAAGCAGAGGAGAATATAGTGTTATAAGAAGAGACTACCTCACTGATAGACTTGGATAACATAGATGAGAGCAGAGATGAAACAATGGTGGAAGGAGTGCAAGGGTCAATAGCCTGAAGATTCTTAAATGTGTTGGTGGTGATTGGATGAGACTCTGGGGGAGGGTGATTTAAGTGTGGAAGTTATCAGATGATGATTGGTGAGAGAGGGGAAGAACTATGTTGGAGACATTTGAGAGTGAGTAGTTGGAGAAGAAAACAAGATTGAGGCATTGGCCATACTGGTGAATAGGAGTAGTGTAGCATAGCTGGAGATTGAATGAGGAGGTTAAATCAAGAAGTTTAGAGGCACAAGTGCTAGAGGGATAATTAGCGTGACTTATAGTTCCCAAGAATGAGGGAAGAGGAAAATGGTTCAAGTAAAAAAGAAAGCTAGGAGTCAGTTGGTGAGAAAGGAAGAGGGGGGGGGGGGGGGGGACATATCAGGGAGTCAATAAAGGGCAGCTATCTGGAGAGGTAGTGGAAAGAATAGGTGGATGGAGTGGACTTCAGAGGAGGAGAAGTAGTGAGACTGAGGTAGATGAAGGGAGAGTAGTGGCCTAACACCACCACCACAGCCAACTGAATGAGAAGTATGGGAGAAAAAGTAACCTCCATGACACAAGGCAGCAACTGAAACAGCATATTCAGGGAAAAGCAAAGTCTCAACGCAAGAAAATAACAGTAGGAAAGAGGTGGTGAATATATGCAAGCTTGTTGGACACAGAGCAGACATTTCACAGGGCACATGAGAAAGGGAGAGCAGAAAGAGGAAGGAAAGGAATAGGAGTAAGTTTGGAAGGGCTGCAGTTTGATCTGCACAGGCGGGGTGAAGGTTGCCTCAGTGTCACGTCTGTGGCCGTGACCACCCTCAGACTTACCTTATTTCTGGGGATCAGCTTCTAAGCTGGCTTCTGCCTATCCTTTCTGGAGTAGTTTTCCTTCTGTGTGCTGGCTGCTTCCAGCGTGGCTCTAATTACTCCACTACTGCACCTGGGGGTGCTGCCTGAGTTAGCTCTACCTCTGTCTCCAGCCTGGCTCTGTTTGCTCCTCTGTGCTGCACCTAGGTATTCTAAGTCTCTCTATGTTCTGTGTGCGCTCTGCCTGCTCCTTGGTTTGTGCTTCTCTCACCCGCTGGTGGCCAGAGCCAGTGGCTGCCATAGTTTGTCTTGCTGTTCCTACCCATTCTAGACTTTAGCCCAGTCCGGTCCGGTTCTTCCAGGCTGCCGGACTTGTCTCTCTTGTTTGTGCCTGGTCAGCCTCCGTAGTTGCTTACTGATGGCTGCAGCTGCTCCTCAGGTGTTGAAGGGCTTTATTAATCACAGAGACTGCAGCCTTTGCCTTTGCATCATCTAAGGTCCCTGGTATGTTAGAGTGCTCTGTGCACTGCTACCTTGTCGAGTTCAGTGTGAGTTTCTAGCTTGTGACTAGTTAGCTTGGGCATAGCTTTCTTGTTAGCTTGTGTACAGCTTTACTAGTTTTCTTGTGTTTAGCTTTCTGGGTTTCCCGTGTGTGTTTTCCTTTGCTTCTGGAGCTTCAGCCCTAGTCCTGTCCGCTGCCAGTACTCCTTGCTACTGGAGCTCCAACCATAGTCTTTCTACTTGACCTGACCATTGCTTGTACCTGACTACTCACTGCCTGCTGCCTGAACCCCGATACTTGCTGCCTGCTGCCTGACCCGACTACTGCCTGAACCCGGATATTCTCTGCCTGTGGCCAGACCTGACTATGCCGGAACCCGGACATTCCCTGCCTGTCTGCCTTGCTTTCGCCTAGGTGCCTGGGGGCACTTCTGTATCCTGATTCCTGTTGTTCCTGCTTGTTAGTTCCAGTTCTGGTTTTCCTGTAAGCCCTGCCGGCTGCCCGAATCTGAGGGCTCAACCCTCGGGGAACGGTGGCTAAGCATAGGTGAAGCCTAGGTCCAGTGTGTTCCTGTCCAGCGGGTTCCGGTCCCGTGTGTTCCAGTGTGTACCCGTCCAGTGGGTTCCAGTCCAGTGCGCACCCGTCCGGTGCGTTCCAGTCCTGTGTATTCCAGTGCAGAGCTCCAGTCCGGGGTTCCAGTCCAGCCTTGCCTCGTCTCTGCTTTGAAGGTGACCTTGCCTGCCACTGCCGCTCCACGGTAGTGGTCCAAGGGCTCACAAACCCAGTGCTTCCAGGGAAGAAGCCTGACACTCGGAGGGCCAGGATTGGGATTGATGTCCCCAGTGGAGAGGAGGAGGAGATGAGTAGGGTAGGCATGATGATAGGGATGAAGATGTAATGTACTCAGAATGGAGATGGCCAATTAGAAGGAAGAAAACACTGAAGCTCGAGAGCCGAGAAGGTGGAAGACAAAATGGCTGGCAAGGTTATGAAAGTAGAAAATGGGCAGTGTGGTCTTGAGGTATGTAGTGGTTTGAGATAGAGAATAAGATTGGGAAGAGTTAGCATCAGGAAAAAAGTGTAGTGGAGCCATGGGAAATAGAAGGAAAAGGGAAAATACAAACCTGTGGAGATACATGAGTCCTGCTCTCTTACTTCACCAACTCTCCTGCACAAGAGGTGGAAGGGGGTTGAGGTTAGATCAGAGGGGATAGAGTACTCTGCTTAGGTGCTTTATCAAATCAGACTGCCAGGATTAGTATAATGAGAAGAAATGATGAATTTTGATTTCTTAGTGTTCTTATACTCTATAGAAATCAAGGGTGGGCAATTAGCATGTTAATGCGATTAACACGTTAATAGCATTTTAACGCCAGCTGATTTTTTAAATATGCAGACCTGCCCCCTTCCCCTGTGATTACCTCAACAGCTCAGGCTCCGCCTTTTCTCTTCTTCTTCGCTGCCTCAAAGTCCGTTTTCTTCCCCTTCCTGCACGGTGATCAGGCTCCTCAGATACTTGAACTGCGCTGCCGCTGTGCAGGAAGTCAGGGAAGTTGCACAGTTTCAAGTCCTGCGAGACTTCTCCAACTTTCTGCACAGCATAGCTCAAGTATCTGCAGAGCCTGATTGCATTGCAGGCGGGAAGAAAATGAACTTTGAGGCAGCGAGGAAGAAGAGAAAATGCGGAGCCCGAGCCCTGCCATTAAGGTAAACGCAGGAAGAGGGGGCCATGAGAGAATCTGGGTGAAGGCTAGGGAGGGGAGCAGAAGAGAAACTGGGTGAAGGCTGGGGAGGGGGCATGAGAGAAACTGGGTGAAGGCTGGGGATGGGGGCATGAGAGAATTTGTTTTTTTGTACTATTGTTTGCATATTAACTATTGTACGCCACATTGAGCCTGCCCTTGGGTGGGAATACTGTGGGTTATAAATGTTATAAATAAATAAATTTGGGTCAAGGCTGATGAAAGGGGCATGAGAGAAACTAAGTGATTGCTGTGGAGGGGGGAATGAGAGAATTTGTGTGAAGGCTGGGTAGGTGGGTATGAGAATCTGGGTGAAGGCTGGAGAGGAGGGCATGAGAAAAAGAAACAGTGAGAGAGATGTTTGTGCTCAATAGGAGAGAAGCCAGTAGGAAAGGGTAAGAGAAATGCCCAAAATGCATGCAATCAAAAAAATTGTGCAATTAATCGTGATTAAAATTGTTGGTCATTGCCCACCCCTAATAGAAATGTATAGTAGTAGTAGTATTTTTTTTTGTGGCTTTTAATGTACGTGTGAAGGGGTTAGAGCCTTGGCAAGGGGCACAGTAATTACTGAAATATGTTCAGGGTGTTAGTGGAGCTCAGTGGGAGAGGCCACTCCTCTTGCATCAATTCCCATATTGTTGCTGCACTGCGGAGCAAGTGGAAGTTTAAAAAGCCAGAAAAAATGGTCCAGTTAATTTTAAAACTTTGATTTACCACTTAAGGTTAATGAAAGCTGCTGTTCCTATTCTGAGAGGGTGCTAATGAATCTCCAATTTTGACTACTCCTGCTCAGCCTCTGTAGCCACACCATAATTAAATGCCAAAGCCCCAGCCATTTTACTCCCTGAGAGGTGGTAAAATACTGTCCTGGCCAGCTTTACTATAAAACTTGACTGACCCAAACACGGTTGAAGTGGTGAAATACTGGCCAAGCAGTGTAGACCTGGTCTTCCTTGTAATATTCAGCCACTTTTTAGCTGCAGATGTCAGTGTGTGGTTACGGCATGGTTTCTTCTTTATATATGGTCTGACACTTTATTTTCTTTGCAGACGGAGGACTACCTAAAACGGAAAATTCGTTCCCGACCTGAACGCTCTGAGCTGGTCAGGATGCACATATTGGAAGGTACATTCAAGACTGCCTGGGTTATGCAGCCTCCTTGCCCCCCTCCCCCCACCCCTTTCTCATGGTGCCAGAACAATTGATGCTGTGCTTATGAATGGCACTGCAGAAGTGTTCAAGTTCCAATTGTATTTGATATACTGCTCATTAGCTAATTTTATAGGCGGTTTGCAAAGAATTTTAAAATATACATAAGGAGGAAAAAACAATAGAAAAATACAAAATAAAATATGTTTAAATGTGTACCGGAAAATAAATAAAAAATAATGACTGGAAAGAAGGAAGACTGTGTGGTCCTACCTCAATACTGTCTGTACTTAATCCTCGTGTTCTTCAACAGGTCTGTCACCTAAACAAAAACTAAATAAGTCATCAAGCAGGCACCTGATGGCAATCTCAGTAGAGCAGTGGTATTCATTTCCTGTTCTCGAGCGCCATACTATCTCCATCATATGCACCTCTATCTCATGCATGTTCATTAGGGCTAGCCAGAAAACCTGACCTGTATGTGACCCTCAAGGACAGTTGGTGAATACCACTGCAATAGAGAGACTGACTGAAGATGAAGCATGATCTCCAGTAATTCCTTGAGGTGATTGCATCAGCAGGGTTGTATGTATGTGAAGGAAACTTGCGTTGCTACTGCCCGTTCCCCCTCCTTCCAGAAACTGTCTCATCCGGTGACAATGCCGAGATCTCAAAGCCTCCATGTCTAAAGATCTGACATAATGTGCTATTTGATGATAGGCAAAAATGTTCATGTCATAATCGATACCTAAAGCTCCCAAACTTAACAGCGTCCCTTGTCCATTCAGAAGATGCTCTAGACGACTAATGCCCAAGTGCCCCCAAACTCGAAATATCTTACTAGCCATCCTAGGCTTAAAAAATAAATTTCCACAAATGGGTAACATATCCGACGTGTTGGTCTGCAAGCCCCAAATGCCCATCAAATCTCTCCAAAGAGTCCTCAAAGATGTCAACAGCAAGCTGTTCCACAGATGTTCCGGAATGTGGGCTCTAGGTCCCTGTACTAGAAAATAAAAATGACAAGGGGCAAAGAACTGGCCCTCTATTTGTCGAGGTGTGTAATCTTCTCGATCAAAAAACCAGTCTCCAAAGTGTCTGAAGAGACATGCTGTATTATAGCGTTTCAAGTCTGGTAGTCCCAGTCCCCCCTTCCTTCCAGTGGCCCATCAACAAAGGTAATGGTAATTTAGCCTTCTTCCCTCCCCAACAATATCGTCGAATCCGACGATATAACACTTTAAAATCAGGTTTGATCTATTTCTATACTTTTCCCAAATGGTCCTTTCCCCTAGCTGCCTAGCATACTGGAATGGGGTCTGTGAACCAGGAGTGTGTTTAGAACTACTGGTGGAAGAGTTTCCAAATTCTGTCCATCAGAGGGGCATCAGGAAGCATCCCTTACTATCTTAAGAGACTTAATTTTCTACTGATTGCCCTCCCCTCCTCATGTTCAAGGTAGGAACTGTCCACTGGCTTTTCTCTTATGCAAGGCAGCTGGGGATTGGATGGGGAATGCCAAGTATTCCAGGGGACCAACTGATCTAAAATTCCCAGCTAATGGGGTTGTAAAAAAAAAAAAAGGAATTGGTTTGTTTAAAGTTATTGTATGTCTGAAGTTGATAGAAAAGCCACAAACTGCAGAGTCACAGGGAGGAAAAGGAGAAATTACAGGAGAACAATAAGACAAATTAACATACATACTGTAGATCTCATATAACATAGATGTTGGGATCCAAGATATTTAACTGCATTATAAATTAATCCACATTTTAGCGGGTCTATGGTGTACTATGTAGTAACAAAAGAAAAAAACAAGTTCTAACCCTTAATCATATAAGCAGCCCCAAATTATATCAGACAGTGTTATTTGGGGTCTACAGTGTGTGTGTCTTATTTCAGAATCATGAATTGGATGACGAAATACAATCCTAACTCTGCTGATGTGCAGGTTCCTAACTTGCCTGTTAGCCAGTGTTTTGGGATTTTTAATTTAGGGAAATGTGTTCAGCTGGAATTGGCCATCATGATTCTATCTGGGATGGGGCAGATTTGCACTGCACAACTGCAGAGCACCGACATGCCCAAGATGAATGCCTGCAGTCCGTTTGTTAATGAAAATACATCAGGGCTGTTAGTGGACTGCTGGAAGCCTTAAAAGATTCCATCCAAAGTTGCAGGCACACTTTTACATCTTTTTATTTAGCGTAGGTTGAAAAGTGGCAGCGTATGTTCACTGAAATCATTTATACTGGATGTGCACGCAGAACTTGTAGCAAAATGTTCTGACTTTAAGAGGCCTTCATTTTTGTCCAGTTGTACCAGCAACTCTCAAGGTGCAGCTTTAATGAGCCCATACTTCTGAGTTGCTCTTAATCCTTCTGCTGGCCCTGTACATCAAAGTAAGAAAATCATTACAATTTCTCCGACATTTAATCAAATGAAAATGTGCCTTTATATAGAATTAAGTGAAATTGGTTTTTGGATGTTCTTAGGATGAACCTTGTATAAGGAATTGAGACCCTGATTTTACTGAAGCTTTTCTCTCATCCTGTCTCTATGGAAAAAATACTTAGTAAATAGGGCCCTGGGTGGCTAAAAAAGATGTGGAGGGGAGCCAAAAGATTGTGACCAAAATCATCGTCTATAACTGGATATCTCCTACAGATGGGCTCATGGAAATTCAATTCTGGTAAAATAACAAAGAATGTGCTAACATACAACCAGGGACTTCAGGTATCCCTCGCCCACGTCTCCCCTTACCCTGGATTTTAGGGGATTACCGGTAGATGTTTACAATCTGATGAATCTTGACTTGTAGAAGGATCACAGTTCATGATCAGAATCTTTGGATCTGTGTTAATGTAGGCTTGTAGATGTTTTTAAATTGTTGAAAGGTGAATAGTGATCTTGGAATCTAGTCTGGTCTTTAGGATAGGAGCAAAGGTGGGAGCATGATCGGCTTGCATATTCTTGTTCTGTGGATATTTTTGCTTTTCTCTGAATCATTGTAAATGATCTTCCAAATCCTAGGGACTTGAGAGGATTGTCTTGGGTTTGGCTTGATTACTATAGGCCTGTGTTGGGAACTTATCTCCTTGTCTGTCATCAAATTTTTTTTTTGAGCAGAGACATCTGCAGAACCGTCCCTGCAAGCCAAACAGCTGAAGCTGAAGCGGGCCCGGCTGGCAGATGATCTAAATGAGAAGATTGCACAGAGACCTGGCCCCATGGAGTTGGTGGAGAAGAATATACTCCCTGTAGAGAGCAGTCTGAAGGAGGCCATCATTGGTAAGTAAAAGGGAGTGCAGGAAATAGAGAGGAGGTCCCAAGCTGTCACTGCTGGAATCTGTGCAAAACCAGGATTATTTGATGGTGCACAGACTGGATTGGGAATTGCTAAGGTTATTCTTTCCATGGATATGGGTAGAGTGTTTTCCTGCTCTGAATGTCCAAGGCAAGAGTCTCCACCCCCCCCCCCCCCAAGCCTTAAAGCATATGTGTATTTATTTTATTTTTTATTTATAACAAGGTCTTTATTGATTGACACAAATTACAAGCCAGTACAATGTATTTGCTTAAACAGAAATACAATGCAGTTTCAATGCTAAGAAAACCTCTAATTTGTATAATTATGTGTAATCTGAAACAGAAATAAAAGGGGGAGAAAGGAACCCCAGAGCTCTAGGAAAGTAATCCCATAAAAAAAGAACCCTAACCCAGGTCTCACTCGCCCACAAAGCTCAGATTACGTACAGACCCCAAAATGTTTTCCCAAGTTCTAAAAGATTTTTGCCTTATAGAGTTAGTTTTTCCAATTTATATACAATGTAAAGTCGAGATTTCCACATAGAGGTGGGAATCTGGTGCCTTCCAAGCAGCCGCTAATGTGAGCTTAGCCACATTTAGCAAGTGGCATACCAACAAGGTCTGATATTTCCTAAATCTCAGGATCGCTCTATTCAATAAGAAAATTCCCATGTCTCTAGTAACCCTCAGTCCAGCTGTCCACAAAATTTGAAAGCTGATGGTTTTCCAAAAGGCAACCACGCCCATGGCCCCGTGGTCTCTTTAAGACTTTTGTAACATTGCAAACTGAGCATGTCCATGCAGTCAGTTGGTCCTGCTAGAGAAGCCAGGTGGAAGTCTGTTTGTTCTGTTCTGTGCAATGCTTAAAGTTATTATCTGTTTGTAATTAAGGGACTCCTGAGGCAAGCCTTCATGACCGAAACACGATTCGTGTTCCGGTATGGGTTTCCCTATCTCTGGAGGGCTTACAGTATAATGGTTATATTTAATAAAGTATGCGCATGTTAGTGCTATTAATGTACGTTGTTATTAAATAGATCTCTTTGCATAAAATGGGACCTGTGGTAAATAAAGCACTTTAATACATGTTAGCAAAATCTAGCTCTTAAGTTTGTACCTGAGGGAGTGGAGGGTTAAGTGACTTGCCCAAGATCACAAGGGATATCAGTGGGGTTTGAAGGCTGGTTTGTCTGCCCACTGATCTATCCACTAGGCCACTCCTCCACCCCTGTGAAATCCTTGCCCCTCTAACCCTCCTAATCCAGTCCCTCAGCTTCACCTTCTTCATTCACGCTGATGATACCCAGCTTCTCTTCCCCCTTGACTCTAATTCCCCCATCAACTTTAGTGTGTTATCCTCTAAGTTAGGTCAGGTTGCTGATTGGCTTCTGGGCAATGACATGGCAAAGCTGAGGTTCTGATTTTTTTTCTTCTAGACAACCCCTTCCGCTCTACCTCTAGTTTCCATCAAGGGCATTCCTGTCCCATAAAAGACAGCCATCAAGATCCTGGATGTCACTCTTTAGCAAGAGCTCACCTTTTATTCTCACATTTCCCAGTTGGTATCCTCCACTCCGAGTAAGATTATATCACTTTATCTGTTACTTGAGCTGCCATCTGTGTACCTTCATTCCGGCCTTGGTCACTTCTAATTATTGTAACTCACTTTTCCTTAGTCTTCCTAACTCCCTTGTCCACAAAATTCAATTGGTTCAAAACACAGTCATCAAGATTTTCTATGGTCTGAAAAAATTTGACCATGTTACACCTCTCTTTTTGACTGAACATTTGCTCCCCATATCCTACAGAATTCCCTATAAGGTTCTAATGCTGACCCACTAGATTCAACCCTCAGGGCTCCTGCTCTTTTTAGCCAACTTGCTCGTCCTTAACAATCCTCTGAGAACTCCAGCCAACATTTAGAGGTCATTCCTTCCTATCATAGAGTCCACTGTGAGGGCATTTGCTAGTCTTGCTTTAGTGTCTCGGCCCCTGCCCTATGGAATAGTCTCCTGCTTTCCCTCAGGTTGGAATCCTCCTTTTCTAACTTTAGGTCTCTTCTCGAGGGCTTTCTACTTTACTGTTGTCTTTCCATCTATTCCAGATTAGTAATATTTTTCATTCTCCTCAGGGCCTGTGGGGGACAGTGATCAGGCATTTTACCTGCCCAGATGTCTTTCCCTTCCCTACTTTTCCCCCTGTGTGATATTGTATCCTTCCCCCCTCATCCGTTCCTCTCATTCCTAGTCCTAGTGGTGTCTTGCTTTCTTTGTTCCTCTCTTCCCTATTTTGTTTTGCCTTTTTTTTTAATTATGTAAACTGCCTTAGTTTCTATTTTAGATATGGGCAGTATATCAAATGAAATTGAACCTTGAACCTTTATTTTATCTGTTTGCATATTGCTTTAAATCTAGCTTATCAGGGATGGAGAAAGTGACATCACCTAGAATGTGACTGCTTAGCCAACGAGCTCCTCTGAACCCCGCTACAATTTGGTATAAATAACACTGTTAGAAATGGTAAGTTTGAAAGTTCTGGGCCCAATAACCTTTTTGGGAACTCTGGGACCATGGTAAGGAAGAAAATGAAGCTGGTGGAGCAGGCAAGCTCCAAGTTGGCATCGGTGTACAAGGAATGCAGTACTGAGCAGCTGACGCATGTGAACGAGGTGCAACCTGTGAATAGTGAAGAACTACAAGGCTGGCTGGAAGACCTAAAATCAACAATTATGAATGTTAAACAAAAACTGCATGCTGATGTCAAATGTCTACGCAAATCCATGGAAGAGATGGGGCAATGTCTAAATGATGATTTTGAGGAGAGAGTTATAGAACATGACTTGAACATTGTAAATTTGCAAAAAAAGATGCACAAATCTACAGACTAAACAAGAGGAGCGCCTCCTGAAGCTAGAAGATGGTGAAAACAGAACACAACTTAACAATCTAAGATCTTGGGGGGGGGGGGGGGGGGGGGGGGGGGATTCAGAAGCACAAAGAGAGCAGAATACTGCAGGCCTGATGTAAAGCATTTGTCACAGCAATCGGCTGAGCTCCTAGAGGTTGACTTTGAATGGATGCATCGGGTGCTGGGACCCAAACCGATGGATCACCCAAGAGATATTGCATGCTGTCTCAGGTTCCCAGTCAAGGATTGTGTCCTGCAAGCACCCAAGAAAATGGGACATATCATGTGGGAAGGTGCTAAAGTAGAACTTTTTGCTAACATTTCAGTGATTATGGTCCACAAGTGGAGGGAATTTAGAGACATAACTTGCTGCTGATCATCTTACAGTATTTGTACTATCCCTTTGGATTATCATTTACACTTCCGAACTAGATGCATAAAGTAACTATGCCCATGGAAGCACAGCTTCTGCTGAGATAAGCCATGCTGCTGAAAGCAATGGAGATGATGGAATAGAGAGAGAGTGCCCTGCCACTCTCCGCTCCACCTGGCCAGCAATAGTGGTGAGGAAACCAGAAGAGTTGCAGACTACAGCGTAACTCTGATACCTTGCAAGGGAGCCCTGATCATCTGGATTAAGGGGTCCCGTCGCAAATAAGAGTTTATATCTCATAAGATTGTTGTTACTATATGCCTCTTTTTGCTCATGGGGTCTGGATGGTGCATCTGTTTGGTTTATAGGTCAGAATTCTGAAATGTACGTTAGAATTTGAATGCTGTTGCACCCATGGATGGTTTGGGAAATCTGTGTTTTGGTTTACAAGTAAGGGGACTCAGGTTACTGGTGCTGTTCAATAGATGGAATGAGGTGGGGAGGGACCAGGAGGGGAACACTTTCTTCTGTGGCCCATAGAGGTGGGGCCAAATGCATAGTGACTGGGGGAAAGGGGTTGGGAGATGAGAGTAAGTGGAGTAGGGGAAAGGTGTGGGAAGAAGGGGTAGGGGATGGAGGAATATCGGGGAATGACGACATGGGTTTGGAAGATAAAGATTATACCTTTTATTCTGGGGTCCATAATAACTACTCCAGAATAGAGTTCTGGTTGGTGGGCAAGAATATAATATTTCAGGTGCAGGATGCTGATATTGAACCTCAGATCTGGTCAGATCATGCTCCAGTAAAGCTATCGTTGCTATTCAGGGAGAAGAGAACCCTCATGGACACTGCTGTTGGAGACTTAACGTCAGCATACTCACAGATACAAAAAATATGACACAATTGGAGAGAGATTTGCAGAAATAAATTCAGTTAAATGATTTAGAGGAGATTACCACGCCCCCCCCCCCTTTAAAAAATTCTTCTGGGAGGGGTTGAAGGCAGTAATGCATGGGAAAATCATATCAGTAGCTTTTAGACAAAAAGAGAAGGCACAGAAACAGGACGCATTGAGATGACAGCCTCATCAGTTGGAGAAGCAGCAGCATAAAAAGGGCATGAGACCTCATGCTTTAATATTGAGGATGGACAAGCTCCACAGTGAATTACAGGAATTTGAGCTAGAGGAAATTAATGAGAGATATTGTACCAAGAGTATTTTGAGAAGGTGAACCAGATGGGAAAATTGCTGGCCCATAAATAGAAAAAGTACATGACCAGGAATCATATTGTAATGGTAGAGGACCTCAGTGAGCAGGAATGTAAGGATAATAAACAAATTTCAAATGTTTTTATCCAGTTTTATAAAAACCTCTATTCGTTGGAGACCCCAGTGGCTATGGAAACTATAGATGAGTATTTTAATGTAGTGGACCTACCATGTTTAACACCTGGGGAAGCAGATCAATCTTCATATCCAATAACGGAGGAGGAGAGACTGTGGTATATTAAATCTTTGCCCCATGGCAAGTTCCTGGGCCTAGATGGATGTACTAATACCAGTACAATACAGGGCAAATTAGATTTGAAACTTAGACTTAAAACTCTGTTTGACCTTCAAGGCCCTTAAAAGTCTGTTTGACCATCAAGGCCCATAAAGAAAATGGCTGAGAGTACCTGAAGAATAGGATCTCCCTCTACACACCTCCAAGGTCACTAAGGTTCTCCCAAGGAGTATCCCTAACCACGCTCTCTCTAAAGGACATCACACGATGTGATACCCACAAGCGAGCCTTCTCCAGAGTAGCCTCCACACTCTGGAATGCACTCCCTAAAAGGGTTTGCTTAACACAAGACTATCTCTACTTCAAGAAGCTTGGCTCTTTAACCAGGCCTTTAATGGAAGAAGTAACTAACTTTCTGCACACACGCACATACTACAGCAGAATATGTTTATCCACTCCTACCCTATCTAAGATAACCTTCAAGCACTTTTTTTTTACCTCATTTGCCATATTCTTTACATTAGTACCTTATTTTCTTACTCCTGTTACTCTATCTTATCCATGTGTTCTGTCATTGCTTACACCAGCGTTTCCAAAATTGTGCGCCGCAGTGACCTCTCTGGGGTGCCACGGCAAATCCCGAGCTCCTTCCTACTACTACTACTTCTACTACTATTTAGCATTTCTATAGCGCTACAAGGCGTATGCAGCGCTACACAAACATAGAAGAAAGACAGTCCCTGCTCAAAGAGCTTACAATCTAATAGACAAAAAATAAAGTAAGCAAATCAAATCAATTAATGTGTACAGGAAGGAGGAGGAGGGTAGGTGGAGGCGAGTGATTACGAGTCAAAAGCAATGTTAAAGAGGTGGGCTTTCGAGGCTTCCGGTGACGTCACGGACCTGAATGGACGCCTGAGCCCATAGCTCCGCGCTCCCCTGCGATAAAACTGCAAATAGCGCGGACACCCGAACCCAGCTTTACACCAGAATAGCCACTTTGAAAAGCACAGATTCCGGACATAACATGAGCAAAGCTGCAGCGACTCAGTCGCGCGACGGCGAGAGATGCTCAGCGCGAAAACAGGCCAAGAGTCGAGTGCGCCACGTGTCCTCGGCTCCGGGGCCTTCATCGGGATCAGAATCTGCTTCCTCGCAAGCCGAACCGCGGAGACCCACCCCTAAAACAGGCTTTACCAAAGAGATGGCTAAGTACCTGGAGGAGATCCGAGCGGAGATCAAGGCATCTAAGGTAGAAATTCTCGAACATGTTGATGCCATTAGCCTTGATCTCCGTGAGCTGGGGGGCAGGGTAGAGGCCTTGGAGGAGCGTGCAGACGAGCAGGTCGAGAGAGCAGAGGCTATGGATGCTCGCTTTCTGCAACTGACAGAGCAGTCGGAGGAGTTACAATACAAAATAGACGATCTCGAGAACCGAGGTAGGAGACAAAACCTCCGGTTTCGGGGGGTTCCTGAAACGGGCAATATGGAAGACATACCCACGATAGCACGCTTGCTGTGTGAGAAGATCTTGGGGGAACAACTTGATCCAGAGGAGGTTTTGTTCGAGCGTGCACATAGATCGCTTGGGAAGCCAGCAGACAACAAACCTAGAGATATAATTGTGAAGTTTACATCATATGCGCTTAAAGAGAAAGTATGGTTAAAAGCGCGCCAAAATCCGCCATTGGAGTACAATGAGGCGAAGGTGTCGGTTTACCAAGATTTGTCACTGTTCACCCTAGCACAGCGGCGAGATATGAGACCTGTGCTGGCAATCCTGCAAAAAGAAAAGATTTCATACAGATGGGTATTTCCCTTTGCTTTGAGTTTTGTGTTCAGCGGAAAACAGCGCCGATATCGAAAACTCGCAGAGGCGTGGAAGTTCCTGCATGAGGTGGGACTGACTCAAGCATCGATGCCTCCGGGAGACCTGGCTCCTTCAACCAAAGCCAAATTGCAGAAGTGGAATAGAATATCTCAGAAATCCCAGAATCGGGGAGCCAAGACATGACTTTTTGGTTTTCATTTTTTCTAACATTATCTCTTCATCTTGACTGCAGAAGCCAGTTAAAGTGGTGAGAAATCAGAGCTGATTCAGAGGCTTATAGTGTTTAAAAAAAAGTTACTGGATGTTATGTTATTATGAATGTGGCAAGGGCTTAAGAGGGTGAGTAGCGCAAAAGAGTTAGAGGGAATACAGATTTTGTATTATAGAAGCGGGCAGGGGGGAAGTATTCGGGGTAAGTGGGACAGGTATGGCTGTTTGGTTCATGTGGGGTACACTGGGAGGCCCTTTTTCCCAACTGGGGCGTATAGCCCTGATTGGTGGGGGTGTTATCCTGAGGAGGTTGGGAAGGAAGGGAAAGGTGGGAGGGGGGGGGGGAAACTAAGATCATCATGGGGGAAGGTAGCTGGTTATTTAAAGGAAGTAAAACTGGCAGGTGGGAGGCGGGTTATATGTGAGGGAAGAGAAAGATGTATGTTGTTCAATATCATTATACGCTGTAATTATCCTCAACAATGAGTGCTGACTTGAAAGTACTGTCTTATAATGTAAAAGGATTGAATATGCCTCAAAAGAGACAAAAGTTCTTTAAGGAGCTGCAGCAGCTTAAGCCACACATGGCCCTTTTGCAGGAGACGCATCTGCGCCACCAGCATGAGAGGCTTCTCTCCTGCACGGGCTACCCGGGGGCATACTTCGCGTCCGCAGAAGAGTCAAAGAAAAGGGGGGTGGCGATCTTGCTGCACACTTCGATGGCAGCACAGGTAATACGCATTAAGAGGGACCCAGGAGGGCGTTTTTTGTTTCTTCACTTACAAATTGATCAGGCTGACTTAACGATTGCATCCATATATGCTCCAAATAGTGGTCAGAGGGAATTTTTTGAGAGGGTACGGAATTCCTTAGTCACATTTGCTAAAGGCTCAATAATAGTGGGTGGTGATTTCAACACAGTAATGAATCCAGGGCTGGACCGTACGGGAGCCGATAGGATGGAGGGGAAGCGAGAGACCGCGGCATTGGAGTCCATGGCTTACTCCCTAGGAGTGCTGGATCTCTGGAGGCTGACCCACAAGGCTGAGAGGGATTATACCTTTTATTCACCAGTCCACAATTCATACTCACGCATAGATTACATATTTGTAGACACCAACTTAGTGGAAAGGGGGCCAGAGGCGGGAATAGGCAACATAACGCTCTCAGATCATGCCCCAGTCTAGGTCTCCCTGCCAAATGTAAGGGCTGAAATTAAAAACAGGAGGTGGACACTAAATGCTAGTTTGTTGCAAGAGGAAGAAGTGGTGGAGGGCTATAGAAACGTGCTAAAAGAATATCTGGATCTCAATGTAGAATCTGGGCCTCCACTTCAGGTAGTGTGGGATGCCATGAAGGCAGTGTCTAGAGGCTATTTTCTGAAATTGGCTAGTAGACGCTCCAAGGCCCGGAAGGTTCAAATCGCGGCCTGTTTAGAGAAGATACATAGTTTGGAAGCTCAGCACAAGGCAAACCGGTCTTCCCAAGTCTGGCAAGAGTTGTGTAAAGCCCGAATGTTGTTGGACTCAATTTACTCTGAACACCTCAGTATGTTACAGGCGAAGCACAGGGCGGGGACTTATGAGTTCGCTAACAAAGCAGGCCGACTCCTGGCTATACGGATGCGTAGGCAAAGGGTTGACCGAACGGTTAGGCAGGTGCGAGACGCTAGAGGCAATATGTTGCGCACTTCTTCGCGGGTGCGTGAGCGATTCGGGGACTTTTATCGAACACTCTATACACAGGAGATTAATCCTTCCGTAGAGGTTATAGAGAACTACTTGAGGGAATGTGAGCTTCCCACACTGACTAATCAACAACAAGCAATCCTAGACAAACCAGTTACTCCTTTGGAAATTCAGGAGGCCATCCATAGCTTGCCTTCATATAAATCCCCAGGGCTAGATGGGTTCCCTAACGAGTTCTACAAGAGGTTTGCAGCTGAGTTGGCGCCACTTCTTGCAGATATGTTTAATCAGGTAGTACTGGGGAAGACCCTGCCTCCAACCATGATGGAGGCCTGGATAGCAGTATTACCCAAACCGGGCAGGGATCACGAGGACTGTGGTTCATATAGGCCCATCTCAGTTTTAAATGCCGATGTTAAAATTCTGGCAAAAGTATTAGCGAATAGGTTAGCACCCCTGCTTCCGGTCCTCATACATCCGGACCAGGTGGGCTTTGTAGCCCATCGGAAGGCTATGGATAATATCAGGCGAACGCTGGACCTTATGTATCTTGCTAAAAGAAACCAGAAGCCCCTGTGTCTTCTTAGCCTGGATGCCGAAAAAGCTTTCGATCGGGTCCATTGGACCTTCATGTATAAAGTACTGGAGACTATGGGTGTTGGGGTGCAGTTTAGAGCTTGGGTACAGGCTTTTTACACGTCCCCTAGTGCATGCGTGAGAGTTAACGGAGGTAACTCGGAGTTGTTCCAGCTCTTTAGAGGCACAAGACAGGGCTGTCCTTTGTCCCCCCTTTTATTCGCCATGGTTATGGAGCCATTCGCATCGTACCTGAGGCTCGATCCGGAAATCTCGGGAGCTAGAGTGATGGAAAGGACACATAAATTAGCTCTATTCGCGGACGATGTCTTGTTGTATGTAACACGCCCACAAGTCACGTTTCCAAAACTCAATCAACTTATCGAAGAGTACTCGGCAGTATCGGGGTTCAGGGTGAATATGGCCAAGTCAGAAGCACTGAATGTGACGCTGAGTGGGGAGGAGGTGGAGTCCCTGAAGGCGAATTTTCCTTTCAAATGGGCTAAAAAGCAAATCAGATATTTAGGGGTCAACTTGACCTCCGACCTTTCGGAGCTTTTCTCGGCTAATTATAAAGGGCTGGCAAGGAACATAGCGGCAGATATGGAGCGGTGGGGGGACTTGGAGGCTTCATGGTTTGGACGGATAGCTATTGTAAAAATGAATGTTCTCCCTCGTCTCCTGTACTTGTTCCAAGTGCTGCCTGTGTTGATGCCCAGACGATTCCTTAAGATGTTGCAGGATCGTATAGTGCGCTTCGTCTGGGCAGGAAAGCGACCTAGGCTGTCGCGCGCCCTCCTTTATCAAGAAAGGAAGAGGGGAGGGATGGGAGTTCCAAACCTCACATGGTATTACCGGGCGGCACAGGGCAAGGCGGCAATCGAGTGGTATCAGGCATATCCAGATAGGCAGTGGGTGCAGCTTGAGCAGTACTCAGTCGGTGTTAAGCCGCTGGAGGCACTCATGTGGCTGCCACGCTCCTTTAGATCGCTGGATGAGCATGAATGCCCGGCAGTAGGTGTAACCCTTCACTATTGGGATAGCATATTTCCACAGAGTAAGTGTGTTTTGTCACGTCTGTCCCCAATAGCATACAACCCCTTGTTCATGCCTGGCAATGAGAAAGGGACCTTCACTAGATGGTATGAACTGGGTGTGAAAACGTGGGGGCAACTGTATGAGGCTGAATCCCTAATCTCTTTCTCAGCATTACAGGCTAGGTACCCTGTGGAGGAGAGGGATGAGTTCGCCTATCGTCAGCTGGCACATTTCCTCCAGACTGAGGCAATCACACGGGTCATCAAGCGGGAGAAAACACCATTAGAGGAAATTTGTGAAAAATTCCATATGTCACGGGGATTGATTGGGAGCATATATGGTTGTATATGTCGGCGGGCACCCTGCTACAGCAAACATAGGAAAGGCTGGGAAGGGGAGCTTGGCGTGGCACTGGGGGAGGCCCGGTGGGAGAGAATAGAACGGGCAGTGGCGAAGGTGTCAATTCATGTTCCGCTTAAGGAGAATGCGGTGAAGGTGCTGTACAGATGGTACCTTACCCCGGACCGCCTTCAGCGCATATACCCGGATTTGACGGGGCTGTGTTGGAGGAGGTGTGGTCAAAAAGGTACAATGGGACATGTGTGGTGGAGCTGTATCAAAGTGAAGGCCTTTTGGAAGGCTGTCCACAGCAGGCTGCAACATTGGGTAGGCCGTTCAATTGCTTGGGCCCCTGAGGTTTTTCTTTTTTCTATAAAGGTAGCAGGTCTTACAACATATCAACAAGCACTGGTGAGGCAGGCGGTGGGGGCTGCCCGAGTAGTAATAGCCTCGCATTGGAAACAAGCTGGGGTTCCACCGATTGCGAAGTGGCATAACAAATTGCGATATGTGTGTGAAATGGAGAGACTTGTAGCAGAGCGGAAACATCAAAAGAGTAAATGGTATTTGACCTGGAAATTCTTTCTCAATGATGCGAATATAACCTAGAGCTAAGCCGGTGCAAATGTAAGGCCGGAAAAGTTTAATGTAATCCCTACATGGTGGTGAGGGGGGGAAGGGGAAGGGACGGGGAGGGGAGGGGGGGGGGGGGGGAAAAAAGTCAACAGATGGGGTCTCTTTTTCTTTTTGAATGTTGTTATAATATAGAAAGCATCTTGTTGGATAGTTTGTCACATGAATATATTTGTACAACTGCACTGATGGATTTTGTCTTGCACAAAATGTAATGCATGAATGTTCAATAAAGACTTTATATAAATGAAAAAAAAAAGAGGTGGGCTTTCAATCTAGATTTAAAGGTGGCCAAGGATGGGGCAAGACGTAGGGGCTCAGGAAGTTTATTTCAGGCGTAGGGTGCAGCGAGACAGAAGGCGCGAAGTCTGGAATGGGAAGTAGTGGAGAAGGGAACAGATAAGAAGGATTTATCCATGGAGCGGAGTGCACGGGAAGGGGTGTAGGGAAGGACGAGTGTGGAGAGATACTGGGGAGCAGCAGACTGAGTACATTTATAGGTTAGTAGAAGAAGTTTGAACAGGATGCGAAAACGGATAGGGAGCCAGTGAAGCGACTTGAGGAGAGGGGTAGTATGAGTAAAGCGACCCTGGCGGAAGACGAGACGGGCAGCAGAGTTTTGAACCGATTGGAGAGGTGAGAGGTGACTAAGTGGGAGGCCAGCAAGAAGCAGATTGCAGTAGTCTAAACGAGAGGTGACAAGGGTGTCGATGAGGGTTTGCCCAAACTGCTACTGCAGACAGCCACACAGCAGCAGCAGAAAAATAGCAACAACAAAAAAAAAACAAGCACAGGACTGCAGCAGCCTTCAAGCATGTGCTGTCAGTTCTGCCGGTCCTCTACCCCCAGAACTAGAAGTTGACGTCGGTGGGGGCAGAGGACCAGCAGACCCGACAGCGCATGCCTGAAGGCTGCTGTGGCCCCGTGCTTGTTTTTTGGGGGAGGTTTTGTCACGGCCACTGGAGTTGGGGAGTAGACGGTGTTTGGTACTCAGAGGCGACTGGATGGACTATTCATGTCTTTATCTGCCGTCATTTACTATGTTGTCTCAGTCCTTTGAAAACCTATTAAAGGTTTCTGTAGCAAGCAATATGGTAGAAAATGATTATAAAAAGTTACATCAGTGATATCTCCCCCTTGTTCACCTGACTCGTATATGGAACAGGATCTGATTTATGCTGGTGGGCTTGTGGGGGAGTTGGGTACTTCATATTTGGTGGACATACCGCAAGCCACAACTCTAGTGGGATTGTTTTTGAGCTGGTAAAAGACAAAACGGACCCAAGTGAGAAGGTGAATGGACTGTTGCTTATTGAACATTAGACCACATAAGCTTCTGGGTAAACTTAAAAAGCTGGTGACTAATACTATTACAGCCAGCAGAATGGTTCTAGCTGCTGCCTGGAAGAAAGTCAAGGTCCCAACACATCAACAAATGATGGCAGTGATTGACAATGTGTACCCAATGTCCAAGCTTACAGCACTGCAAAGAAATACTGTTACATTTTACAAAAGTGTGGGACTTGTATGGCAAGTGCAAAGAGCAGGAGACAGAGTAGATACTAATAATGAGGACCAGGTGGTGGATGGTTATGATCTTAGTAGCCCCTGCAGTGGTGGGTGGAAGAAAGGAGGAATTGAATGAGAGGAAGAAAAGTTGGTTCACTGTTGTTAGTCTTTCAGCAAAGTACCGAAGAGACATGGTATGTACTTTGCATATATTGTATCCAGTTTTATTGTGTTAAAAATTTTCAAGTAAAAACATCTAGCTTATCAGAGTGCATAATGAGCAGTTTTGCATGTTTTCCTTGCTTTGTGCGGCAGTACCATAATGGCTTCCCACAGATTAGAGAAGAGTTTGGGTTTTGTAAAAGGTGCCTCTTCCCTCACCTCCTTTTCTTTGTCCTGAGGACTGGTATACTTCTTTAAATATTATTTGCTCTTGGAAGGGGTGACGGGGGGGGGGGGGGGGGGGGTGGAGTGGCAGAGAGTGTCGCAAAGGGGCTACCTTTTGGCACCAATTTTTTTAAGCTACATGTTCCTATGGAGCCCATTCAATTACAATGCGCACATTTCCTAGTAATCTTAGACAAATTGTTAAATAAAGGAATTTTTATCTATTTATAGGCCCTGACACACTCCTGTAATAGTATGCACCCACACCTTATGCCAGCTTTTGTATGGGTTTGGACCACTAAAGGGGATATCACACAGTTGTGACCCATCCTGAACCTTGTCTCTTCTGTTACAGAGGGGCAGATGAATTATGGCACTGTAGCTGACAGTTCTTCCTTTGATGAGGACAGCAGCGACGCCCTGTCTCCAGAGCAGCCAGCCAGTCAGGATTCTCAAGTCTCTGTCTCGTCTCCTCTAGAGCTTAAAGCCAATGAGCAGCTACTTAGCACCGTGCTGTCACCAAGTCAGGTAAGGATGGCTCTGGGGTTCAAGCCCTTTTATACGTTGCCAAGCACTGCAAGGAATGTTCATTTATTTCAGTGTCTAAATTGACAGCCAGGTTCAGATCTTACCACTTCTAGTGACTGTCTTTGTGGGTACCCGAGACAATGGGATATAATGTAACTCAGACACAAAGACCTGGAAGTCTTATGGACCTCCCAAACCCCCTAAACACAAGGGGCTGGAGGTCTGACCTCCAGAGCACCCTACTCCCCCCCCCCCCCCATCAACATATTTTTAAAAACCTGGTGGTCCAGTAGGACCACTATAGGCCTCCCACCAACCCACCCATCCGGGGGCTGGCCTGGTGCCTACACCCCCAGATTCCCCACTCCCCCCCCCCCCCCCAAACCCCTGGTACCTTCAGTTGAGGAGTGACATGGTCCTTGTCCCTTCTCCTACAAGCACCACTTCAAAATGGTGGCGCCCCTGAGAGAGAAACTCCATATATGGAAGTTAAGCCCTGCCCGTTGCATTCCAGGATACACCAGGCAGGGCTGGGCGCTGCAGTTTTGAGGTGGCGCTCCTAGGAGGAGGGACTAGGACCGCGTACCAGAGGTTCAGAGGGGGTTGCTGCTAGGCCACCAGAGATGTCAGGGGTGGCCTTGACAGGAGGGTCTGGGGGTCCACCAAGTCTGTACCCATTGGGGAGTCACAAAATTCACTTTTGGAGTTGCAACCTGATTGGGTTCTCCATAGGCGCATCATCATTCTGTACCTCAAGGGATTTCGCAATTTTATTTGGCCTTGATCATGGGGTTACAGGCTACAAAAAGATTGATGAGCACTGCTATAACCCATCATCAAATGGAGAAGAATAGTTTTTATTTCTGTTATGATGAATGCACTAGGAAACTAGGTTCGTGGAGGGGTCTGTTCCTTACCCCCAGCACAGCTGGCTTCTATTTTTTTGTAGGTCAGGAGAGAGAAATTGATCTGTTTTTGTTAAGCCTTACTGAAGGAGCTCTGTGCATCAGCTTTCATGGAAACTCACTCTGTTCTTTTAGGATCCTTCAGTGTTGTTTTAACTTGACACACATATAGAGGCATATTTTCAAAGCACTTAGACTTACAAAATTCCATAGGTTACTCTGGAGTTCATTTTCAAAAGAGAAAAACAACCAAAAATTGGCATAAATCTGCATTTGGATGTTTTTCCTAACAAAAACGCCCAAATTGGTATTTTCAAAACCAATTTTTAGATGTTTTTCTATGAAGTCCGTCAGAAGTGTGTTCAAATCACAAGGGGGCATGTTGTAGGCATGTTAAGGGCGGGGTCTGGGCGTTCCTAACACTTGGACGTTTATTAGCCATAATGGAACAAAACAAAACCATCCAGGGCTAAAACTAAGATGTTTTGAGCGAGACCTGTTTTTGTAACAAATAAGGCACAAAAAGGTGCCCTAAATGACCAGCGGACCACTGGAGGGAATCAGGGATGGCATTCCCCTTGCCCCCCCAGTGGTCACTAACCCCCTCCCACCCCCCAAAAATGTGATTTAAAACATTTGCCAGCCCCTATGCCAGTATGCAGGTCCCTGGAATAGTCTAGAGATGGGTGAGTGCACTGCAGACAGGTGGACCCAGGCCCATACCTCCCCCTATCTCTACCCGTATGGTAGTGGTGTACAGTTGGGTTTTGGGGGGCTCAGCAGGCAAGATAAGGGAGCAATGGCGAGATGTGTACCTGGCAACATTTTATGAAGTCCACTGCAGTTCCCCCCTAGGATGCCATATTGCTTTCCTGAAATGTCTGGGGGACCAGTCTACTAAAAATGCTGGCTCCTACTACATCCCAATGGCTTGATTTTGTGCGTTTTGCACTTGGACTTTTTTTTTTTTTTTAATGGACCAATAAAATGTGCAAATCACAAAACTTTGTTCAAAACAGTATTTTTGGGAAAAAAAGATAAGACGTTTTTCTTTTTTGAAGATGACTTTCTTCTCTTTTTTTTTTTTTTTAATTATCTTTATTGGCATCAGTGCAATACATGCTTACATTCTACACTTATGTATACAAGGCACCATTATCCTATTCAGCCAGCATATTTTGATCACAAAGGTATATTTCGTTTTCTCTCACACATGACCACACTGATATTTTTAATTTCATCCCCCCTCCGAATTCCCCGGAACCCCTGCCACACAAATGGGTGCTAATACCAAACTTATCCCCCAAACTTTCCCCCCAGTTACCCCCCTTCCCGTCTTCTCCCCCCCTATCTGCCTGCATAGAGAATTAATCCCCTTCGGGAGCATTAGAAGAAACATGTTCTTCGAATTGGTACCATAGTTGAGCATATTGCCTATGTTCTATGTTCGGGGAATCTTTGTACATTGCTTTTTCATACTGTGCCAATTCTGACACTTTTGTCAACCAGCATCCATACGGTACCGGCTCCACGTGTGTCCAGAACTGCAATATGACCTTTTTAGCTGCTAGCGTGGTCATATACAGAAATCTCCTTTGTGGTCGGGAGAGCCCCTGTTCAATTAGGGCCTCCTGATCCCCCAGCAATAATGCTTGATAAGACCATTCTACTGTGGTCTGAAGCACCTTAGCCTGTATCTGAAAAATCTCGTTCCACAGAGTCAATTTGGAGCATTCCAAAAAAGTGTGCAAAAAAGTACCCACTTTTGCTTGGCATTTTATGCATTTATCTGAGTCCCACAGCTTCATTGTGTTCCCTCTCTCTCTAGTGATATATGCCCTATGTAGTAGTTTAAACTGTGTTTCCTGCCAATCCGCAGACTTGACCATTTCTGCTAGGGTCACAAATAGAGCATTGAACTGTGTCTGAACGAAGTGTGTTCCCAATTCCCTGTTCCACTTGGAGACCACCCCCTCCTCGTTCCCCTCTGGCATGGTCATCTTCACCATCTTGTACCAAATAGAAAGCTTGTTTCCCTCTGGAGGCAGACTCAACATCATCTTATCCAGAGTACCATAAGTCCAATGATCTCCATGTTTCCCCCACGACACCTGCCAGTAGTGTCTAGCTTGCATATACTGTAGCATGTGATTATTGGTAATCCCCCACCTCTCCTTCACCTGTGTAAAAGATAGAAAGTTATGTCCATCTGGAGATACCAAGTCACCCCATGTCAGACACCCATTCCTTGCCCAGCTCTTAAATACTGAGGGTCCCATACCCGCCTGGAAATCTACCAAGCCCACCATCCTCAGAAATGGCGATGCCACCGGACTTTTGTTTTGCCTGCTTCTCCACCATTTCCACGCAGAGCGGAGCGGTGTCAAGAAGCTATACTGCCTATTTGCAATTGTACCCATCCCTGGGGCTGAGTGCAATAAATTTATGAATGCGTATGGGGCACACCACCCCTCCCACCATTGGGCTGGCATAAATTTTGCCCGACCCCCAATGCCCTCCTGGATGAGGCGCATTAGCGCTGCCACATTATACAATCGGATATCAGGCAGATTAAGTCCGCCTTTCTCCTTGTTACGTATCAACACATGGTGTCCTATTCGTGCCCTTTTTTGTTTCCATATAAAGGATCGGATAATTGATCTAAAAGACCTGTCATCTTGTCTCTTGATCCAAATAGGTATGGCCTGGATTGGGTATAGCAGCTTTGGCAGTAACACCATCTTAACCAAAGCTGTCCTCCCATACAGGGACAACGGAAGGTCTTTCCACTTCCCGCAAAGTTGTTTGATCTTATCTATGCGGTCCAGTATGTTTTTTTTATACACCACCTTTGCATTAGTACTCAAATGTATACCTAGGTAGCGCATGGATTGTTTCACTGGTGGAATAGAATAGTTCCCCATCCCTGGATTGGCCTGGCCATCCGAAAGCAGAAGTAATTCCGATTTATCGCAGTTTACTTTCAGGCCTGATATGCCCCCAAAGTCCTGTACTATCAGGAGTGCCTGGTCTAGGTGTATAGATGCATCCTGAATATAAAGTAGAATATCATCCGCAAATAGATTAATTCTAATCTCCCTCCCCCCTACCCGGAGCCCCTTAACCTTGTCACTCTGCCTGATTTTGATTGCCAGTGGCTCAATTGCCAGTAAGAACAGGAGTGGAGATAACGGGCACCCCTGTCTTGTTCCTCTCCTTAGATCAAAGCTTTCTGTCAGGGAGTCATTTATCATTAGCCTAGCACTCGGTCTGTTGTAGAGAGCTCTCACCCAATCTAGGAATCTACCTCGTATCCCATATTTCCCCATTACCCAAAATAAGTACTGCCACGATATGCTATCAAAGGCTTTTTCCATGTCTAAGCCCGCTATGGCTTCCCTCCCCCCAGACCCTTTAAATGTATGTATTGCCGCTAAAGCTCTTATTAGATTCATCGAGGCATACCGTCCTGGGACAAATCCCGCCTGATCTTCTTGGATAACCCCGGCCAGTGAGATATTCATTCTTTTAGCTAAGATGGCTGCCAAAAGCTTTACATCTTGATTTAATAAGGAAATTGGCCGGTAAGATCCCACTTGCCCAGGGTCCTTTCCCGGTTTAGGTAGTAATATTATATGTGCTAGGTTTGGGCTGTTGTGTCCTCTATCTCCCCCCTCCGTCATGTTATTAAACATACCTGCTAAGGGACCAGGGACCTCCTCTATTAGAATTTTATAAAATTCTGATCCATAGCCATCCGGTCCTGGAGCTTTAGTTAATTTTAGTGCTTTTATCCCTTGTCTCACTTCTTGTGCTGTTATAGGGGCACTCAATCCTTGCACCTGGTCGTCTGAGAAAGTTGGCATAGGGAGGTTTTCAAAGAAAATCTCTCTCTGCGCTACGTCCCCCTCCCTTTCAGCATATAGGGACTTGTAATAATGTACAAATTGGCTCTGTATTTGGGCCTCCTGTTGATATAAACGGCCTTCCCCATCTTTGATGGAGGTAACAACCTGTCTCTTTCTGTGGGGTCTCACTAAGTTAGCCATAAGCCTCCCTGCTTTATTTCCCCATTGAAATAATTTAAATCTCTGGTAATAAATATCTCGCTCTGCCCGCATGTTAAGCAGATGATCAATGCGCGTCTTTGTCTTTATCAGTTTTTCCTTGTATTCTGCATCTGTGCTTCTTACGTGTTGTCTTCGGAGTTGCTGGTACTCAATGGAGAGCAACAACAACTCCGCTTCCACCTTTTTCTTTTTCCCCGCCGTGTAAGCTAATATATGACCCCTCATCACTACCTTAGCTGCCTCCCAATATATGTCCGGTGTCACCTCCGGGGTATCATTAAACTTCCGATGTTCTTCCCACTTTTCTTTCAAAAAAGTTCTGAACGCATTATCTCTGTATAAGGATGGGGGGAATCTCCACACCCTCTCCCTTCCACCCGCTGTGTATGCTATCGATAGCGATATAGCCGAATGGTCAGAAAGTGTGTTATCTATTATATGCGCCGCCTTTGCCACTGTGAACAGTGACTGTGATACTAGGAAATAATCTAATCTGGAATATGAATTGTGTGGATTGGAAAAAAATGTAAATTCCACATCCTGGGGGTGCAATGTTCTCCATATATCCACTAGCCCTAATTGGTGCACCAAAAAATGTATCCCCTTTTGATGCCATCCCTTAGTTTTTATTTTGGCTGGTTTACAGTCGATGGTCGGGTCCGCCATGGTGTTAAAATCCCCTCCTAGGATCATCTGGTACTCCGGATAAGAGGCCGCCCGTGCTACTATATCTGAAAAGAATTTGTGGTTATATACATTAGGTCCATAAATACTACAAAGACTCAGCTTTCGACCCCACAATTCTCCCATGATGATGATATATCTTCCCTCCTTATCTTGTAACACCTTGTGGATAGTTAGTGGTAACTGTTTGTGTATAAGAATGGCCACTCCCCGTTTCCTACTAGTGTATGACGAATAAACCACCTCTCCTACCCACCCCTTCTTCAGCTTTTCATGTTCAGAATTGGCCAGGTGCGTTTCCTGGAGAAAGGCTATGTCTGCACCCTCCTTTCTTAACCAAGATAATATTTTGGTACGTTTAATTGGAGAGTGGATGCCATCCACATTCAGAGACAACAGCTTTAAGTTAACCATCTCTTATACAATTGTCCCTGTCCTCCATGGTACCTAACCGTACATTCCAGTGGGCCTCCCAGCCAAGCCCTCCAGAATCCATTTACCTCCTTTACTACCTCCCTGTTTATTTGCTCCTCTTTGTACTCTCTATACAGACAGGCTCCCCCCTCCCCCTCCCTCCCTGCCCCCTCTCCCCTCCCCCCCTGATTAGCCCCTCCCCCCTTAACCTCATATTTCCCTCTACCCCTCCTCCCCCTCCCCTCCCCCTCTTCCCTATAAACTTTTGGAAACTCCCTTCTTATCAACCTTCCCCTTCCCTCTGTCATACAGCAAGAACAAACTTGAAAGTCCCCTTCCCCCTCCGCTCCAGCTCCCCCACAACTTTCTAAACAAACCAATCAAACTTTATATAACGTCCTTAGGGATTCCTGGTGTCCCTTCAGTGTCTAGTTTCGCACATCTTGGCAACTCCTGCTTTAATTGTTACAAGCAATCCTCTACGACAGTTAGGTGCTGGCTCTTATCATCTCCTTCTCACAGTGCCTGTTGGTAATTTGCACTACACTCAGTCCCCCGCTGTGCAGCTGTTATGTTAAAGAACCATTTCTCTTTCTGTCTAGACCCTTTCAACTGGGCCTTATTTATTCAGGATTTGACCCAAGCCTTAGAGGAAAATACAAACTTTATAAGTCTTATCACTCACTCCGTTCCTCTTTAATGATTGCTCAGTCACTGGTTGTTCTCTCCTTGAATATCCCGATTCAAGCTTTCCGCAAAGGCCTTAGCCTCCTGGGCCCCTGAAAACACCAGGTTCTTTCCTCCGTGCCACACTTTTAATTTTGCAGGATACAGGAGCGAAAACCTGACTCCCTTGTTGTACAGCTGGGTGCAGGTTGGAGCCATTGCTCGTCGTAGTTGTGCCACTGATGAGGAATAATCATTAAAGAGCAAAATTTTACGCCCCTCGTACTGCAGCTGTGAATGTCCTGAACGGCTCTGCTTCAGGAGTGCCTCTTTCTCTCTCCAGTTGATATAATGCGCAATCGCTGTTCTGGGTTTGTCTTCACCTTCTCGGCGGGCCCCTATTTGATGCGCTCGATCACATTGCCAGGAGCCCGCGCTCCCGACGAGGCCTAATTGCGCTGGCAGCCACTCGCTGAAGAATTTATATAAATCTACATCCTTTACCATCTCAGACAATCCCACAACCCGTAGGTTGTTGCGTCGGTTACGGTTTTCTTGTTCTTCAACTTGTTCTTTAAGTATTGCAGCTTCTTTTTGCAGAGCTGTAATCTGCGCTGCCATGCTTTGCGATGTTTCCTCCTGCGCCAGCACACGTTGTTCCACTTCGGTCAGTCTATGTGCTTGCACGTCAAATTTTTCATTAATTTCTTCTTCTGCCGATTGGATTTTGTTTAAGCGGTCCTCCAGCGCCGCTGCTACTGTTGTTGAGATTTCTCTTGCCCAGTCGCCCGCATTTTTCTCCGCCCCTGTCGCGGGCTCTGGAGTCATCGCCATCTTGCTCGCTTTCCACGATGGTGCGGTTTTGTTTCTTAGGCCTCCCTGGTTTCTTGTGGGCATACCGGCCAGTCCCACGCCCAAAGTATCTGCCGTCGTTATCTTTCCACTCTCGACCTCTTCCCTCGCACTTATTTGTCCAACGGGGTGTACTAACAGCTGATTTTTGGCTGATTTTTCGGAGAAGTCTGGGGAGCTCTCTCCTCTTGCTGCTACTCAGGAAGCAGTCATCACGTGACCCCCCGACTTTCTTCTCTATTTAGATTTTGAACTTTTTTTTGTAAAACGTCCAAAGTTGGACTTAGACATTATATTGAAAATGCTCCTCCATTTTGTAAGTCTAAGTGCTTTGAAAATGAGCCCCTTAAGTGTAACTTTTTGTATGTAACTCGTATCTGGCTCCATATTCCTGCAGTTTGTGCAGAGAGTTTTGTTTATTTAAAGCTTCTTGTGGCTTGGTGGAGTTGTGTTCAGGGCCTTAACATTTCTTCCAGATCTTACAGCACCAGGAAAGCAGGTTGTGCAGCTCTTCACTTTTTTACGCCATGCTAGCATTCTAGTCTCATGAAAACAGCAGTGGAGAGTTTACATAGACTCATTCTTATATAGGAGCGTATCTGGCAGGGGATCCATTCTTTCTCTTTACGCCCTGAACCCCCATTGTCTGATTTTTATTAAGGCAGCATTGTTGCTGAGGTTACTGGGGTGAGGGGTTCTGCTAGCCAATCATGGTGCAGGGCAGTCTGCCTAACTCAGAGGAGGGGAACCTGTGACCGCAAGACCATGGGAAGTATATGCAGAAAACATCATTAACTAGAATGTTGGCGATTTTAAATATTGTATTCACAAATATTTTTAGAATAGCCATTCCAGCAGTTTTGTTTCCATTGTTTTTAGTTAATTTTTATTAATTGTTTATTCATCACATGAGGTCTATGGAGCTCTGTGCATTTCTGGTTCAGACATTACATAATGTTGAGGCCCACTAGGGATAGTACTGATGTTCATGAAGCCCCCTGTGTATAATGATTGCCCACCCTGGCCTAATTTTTTCTAATGAAGCAGCATGGCAGGAAAGGGGTGTGCTACTCTCAGCTATAATCCAATCAAATCTTAGGATATCTCACCTTATCCCCAGTAAGTTCAAGGCAGGTTACACAAAGAAAGCCTGAAAGACTATAAGCACATGTCATCTGTGCTTTGCACCTTAAACTCCCTGGGTCATAGATGTCATAATGTTGCTTCAAAACTAAGTTGGCAGACTTTTTAAAAGTCTTGTTCTGTGTGTTTGGAGAAGGGAAAGAGGGGTGAAATAATTTATAATGTCTGAACCCGACCTGTGCTGGGATACTTATGCAGATCACAGTCCTCAGCAAACATTTTTCTTACCATTAAATAACTATATTTCCACTTTCTGAGTTGCATTTCTTTTCTGTTTAGCAAGTGACATATTCACTTGCTAAATAGCCCTGCTTTTACCCATGTCCCCTGGCTCTTGGTTGTAATCTCTTCTCCTTCCTGCAGGTCTTGTCCCAGTCTCAGCTTGGCCTGGACCTCCCTGAGGTGCTCCTATCACCTGAGTTGGATCAACAGCATCTGAACCTCACCAACAGCACTTCGATCCCCATTAGCAAGCCCCTGCCAGCGCTTATTAAAGTAAAGAAATCTTATTAAATTGTCCATTCACTCACTTGTTGCTGCCAGAATAGCAATAGCATGTAAGTGAAAGCTAAGTTTTCATGACTGGATAAACAGAGCATGGAAATGCTTGGCTTTTACAGAGAGCATTGCAGTAGAATGCAGTCATAGCAAATTTTAGAAACTTCAACTTCCTTATTGTAATAACAACTGGGGAAAGAATATGGAGCCTGGCTTGTGGAATTCTTTCTGGCCTATGTGCGTGTTTCTGACCTGGAGGGGTGGGGGGTGGAGGAATGGTTGGTACTGCACTACTACTATCAATATCAATATAATTTTTATGTCCAAGATGTACCAAAAATAGCTCAATGTGAGTTACAAAAAGAAAATGACTAGGCATACCTAGGATATACACATAAAATTGTACAATTGTACGTTTTACAGCACTGTACACAAACACATAAGAGACACTCTCTGCTCGACAGAGCTTACAGTCTGATCTGAGATTCACACTGTTTTGGTAAATTAAATTTATTTTGGGAAGAATTGCATTTGACTGAAAGTTGAGTATTAAAATTATTACAGGTTAGAATGGAGTGGTATCCAAACACACCCTTAGTATGTAAAAAATAATGAAATGAAACCGTGTGAATGTATACCTAACCATTGGATGTCACTGTCCACATGTTTCCACATATATAAAAGACTGGATTTTACAGTTTAACCTCAGGTGCTGCTGTTTCACAGCAACAGGTATTGCCATGATTCACTCCACTAACTGGCGAAACTTATAACAACCATTAAGAAACTATACAGTTGAGTCTCTAGGTTTCAGAGCAGAAGTTACAACAAAGAAAATGAATTACACATAGCATAGCATATATTTTTATATTCCACATGTACCTCAATAGTTCACTGTGGATCACAAGCAAGAAGCAAGACATTCTTCCAGGAATTACAGTAAACCAAACATGTGAATCACTTAGAGGATTCCGCAGCATAGGGGGCGTGGGTGGGGAAAGCACATGGAGCATGCCTCATGGAATTAATTCTAATCCGCATGACCAGGAGAGTAGAGACAAGGGGAGAGACAGTATGAAAGGAGCAGTTCCTTAACTGCTGTGCTTCACTTTATCAAAGTTTCTATGATACAGAAACTGAAACTGCTTCTCCTATAGAAATGCATTTGTATATTTTTGGGCCTATTTTCAAACTCAGTGTGTCTTTTCACTAGTTTTCCCTCAGGCCAAATTTGATCCCATTATGTTAAATTTTCAGATCTAATTTGTATCTAACATCTGTTGTTTGGAAATAAATTAGAAGGAAATTAATTTTTAAAAAAATAGCCTTCTGGCTTGAGAGACACACTGCTTTGGGAACTTAGATGACCAAGGGGTAAAAGGGGGCACTCAGGGAAGACAAGGCCATAATGGAGAGATTAAATGAATTCTTTGCTTCGGTCTTATGGGAGAGATGCTGGTGCCAGAAATGGTATTCACTGCTGATAAATCAGAGAAACTGAATCAAATCTCTGTAAACCCAGAAGATGTAATAGGGCAGTTTGACAAGTAGCAAATTGCCTGGACTGGATGGTATACATCCCAGAGTATTGATAGAGTTGAAAAATTAACTTGCAGAACTATTGTTAGTAATATGCAATTTATCTTTAAAATCAAGCATGGTACTGGAAGATTGGAGGGTGGCCAATGTAACTCTGATTTTTAAAAAGGTTTCCAGAGATGATCAGGGAAATTACAGAACAGTGAGTCTGATGTCAATGCAGAACAAAATGGTAGAGACTATTATAAAGAATAAAATTACAGAACATATACATAAGCTTAGATTAAACATGGATTTAATGAAGGGAAATCTTGCCTCACCAATCTATTACATTTCTTTGAAGGGGTGAACAAACATATGGATAAAGGTGAGACGGTCAGTATTGTGTATCTGGATTTTCAAAAGGTATTTGACAAAGTACCTCGTGAAAGACTCCAGAGGAAATTAGAAAGTCATGGGACAGGAGGTAGTTTCTATTGTGGATTAAAAACTGGTTAAAGGGTAGAAAACAGAGAGTAGGGTTAAATGATCAGTATTCTCAATGGAGAAGGTAGATAGCAGGGTGCCGCAAGGGTCTGTACTGGGACTGGTGCTTTTTAACATATTTATAAATAATTTAGAAATGGGAGTAACTTGAGGTAATTAAATTTGCTGATGACACAAAGTTATTCAAAGTTGTTAAATCACAAGAGGATTGTGAAAAATTGCAAGAGGACCTTAAAAGACTGGGAGACTGGGCATCCAAATGGCAGATGGCGTTTAATGTGAGCAAGTGCAAAGTGATGCATGTGGGGAAAAAGGAACCTGAACTATAGCTACATGATGCAAGGTTCCACATTAGGAGTTACTGACCAAGAAAAGGATATGGGTGTCATCGTTGACAATACATTGAAACCCTCTGCTCAGTGTTCTGCAGCGGCAAAGAAAGTAAATAGAATGTTAGGTATTATTAGGAAAGGAATGGAAAATAAAAATGAGGATGTTATAATGCCTTTGTATCATTCCATGGTGCGGCTGCACCTCGAATGCTGTATGCAATTCTGGTCACCGCATCTCAAAAAAGATATGGTGGAATTAGAAAAGATACAGAGAAGGGCAATGAAAGTGATAAAGGGGATGGGTCGACTTCCCTGTGAGGAAAGGCTAAAGCGACTAGGGCTCTTCAGCTTGGAGAAAAGACATCTGAGGGGAGATATGATAGAGGTCTATAAAATGAGTGGAGTGGAACGGGTAGATGTGAATCAATTGTTTAGTTTTTCAAAAAATACTAGGACTAGGGGGCACGCAATGAAGCTACAAAGTAGTAAATTTAAAACAAATTGGAGAAAATATTTCTTCACTCAATGTGTAATTAAGCTCTGGAATTCGTTACCAGAGGATGTGGTAAAAGCAGTTAGCTTGGCAGGGTTTTAAAAAGGTTTGGGTGTCTTCCTAAAAGAAGTCCATACACCGTTATTAAGATGAACTTGGGGAAAATTCATTGCTTATTTCTAAGATAAGCAGCATAATTGCCAGGTACTTGTGACCTGGATTGGCCACTATTGGAAACAGGATACTGGGCTTGATGGACCTTCGTTGTGTCCCAGTATGGCAACGCTTATGTTCTTTTGGGTAGAATTGCATTTGACTGAACGTTGAGTATGGACATTTATTGCTGGTACATCCGTATTTTTCTTGTAACATAGAACTGGGAAGATGTAATCAAATATGAGTGATGATCTCGTAACAAAAAATGTCTGTAAAAATTAAAGTTAAAGAAATAACAGGAAAATAATTTCCACGTTCTCGCCTAGTGTCTCTGATCAGTTGAAGTAAAGATTCTAATTATAATTGACCACTTTAGTTTTATGTTGTTTTTAGTATCTTTACAACATTTACTCAATTCCTCATGCTTCCTAGATTGTCACACATGCTATATTTGAAAAAAACACTTAAGAACCATCCCACTGGTCTGTCTTGGTGGTGATGCCCCACACGCTTCATGGGACTGTCGAATATCAGTGTGTGCGTTTTTTTGTGTGGTATCATGAGCACTGATTGTGATACTTGCTCATATAACCTTTACTTAGAACAGAGAAGTTCCAAGGGAAACCACTGAAGGAATTGTGGGACTTTCTAAAATCTCAACAATCAATACTTCTCCAAAGATTATTAGATCCACTTGAGAATGGCTCAGGAAACTATTGGCAAGATCACTGATGCCCATCCAGCATAACATTTGGATGTGTGACATTTGTATTTGTGCTTGATTGTAATTGGGTTATTTGGTAGTTCTGTAGACACAAGGAGGAGGGTTTGTTTTGTTTTCAAAATTTCAAAATACAAGGATATTTACTGGTGTTCCAGAGCTATACAGAAGTGGAGGAAGGAATACATTTTTATGCAGCCTAGTGCTTTACAGTTTGGTGCTTTATTTTTTCCTTAAGGTTTCCTGCAAGTGTATAGTTAAATATAGTAACGCCAAATATGTTTTCCTTGAAGTAGCGTTATCATCCTTTTTTTAAAGTGATAAAATAGCTCGGCACTCTGTGCTGCCACACCTGCCCCTGCGTTAAGCTTGGATGTCCAGGTGTGTACCCTTATTAGCAGTTTTGCCCCTTTGCACGATGTCTTATACGTTTCTGTTCTTCTGTTTCTTTGTATATTTCTTTAGAATTTTAGGCTACTTTGTTCCCTACTATAGGGTAATTTATATAATTTGAATAATTTATTTTGGGGTTTGTTTTTTATTTATTTTTTTTTATCTCATTTCCTTCTTCAGTGCTTTGTTTTTTTTTGTGCAAGTTCTAACTTGGAAATTAAAAATTATATAAAACATGACAATTTTTTGTAACTTGATTAACACCAATTAAATTTCCAAATTGACAATCTGGGTTGAAGGAAGGGCACCCTGATCAGGACCTGTCTGCTCTTAGGGTATGTATAAAGTAAAAGCTGCTACTCGCTTTGGAGACTTCCACAGTTCTGTAGCATTGCTGAAACTTCATTAAGGAGAATGCCCTCCCACGGGAGGTGGTTGAAATGAAAACGGTAACGGAATTCAAACACGCGTGGGATAAACATAAAGGAATCCTATTCAGAAGGAATGGATCCTCAGGAGCTTAGCCAAGATTGGGTGCCAGAGCTGGTGGTGGGAGGCAGGGCTGGTGATTGGGAGGCGGGGATAGTGCTGGGCAGACTTGTACGGTCTGTGCCCTGAAGAGGACAGGTACAAATCAAGGTAGGGTATACACAAAAAGTAGCACATATGAGTTTATCTTGTTGGGCAGACTGGATGAATCGTGCAGGTCTTTTTCTGCCGTCATCTATTATGTTACTTTTTTTTTTTTTTTGTTACATTTGTACCCCGCGCTTTCCCACTCATATGAGAATGTACCTTTACATGCAGACTGGAGCAAGCTGTTTGCTTGAGCTCTGCGTACCACACCACTTGTTTTCTAAAGATACTGCTCTTAATTAGGCAGCAAAAACACTCATACAGAGCCTGGCTCAATTCTATGCCCTCTGCATATAAATGCATGTATGTTGATGGGGGGAGGGGGGCTGTATGTGTACTTGTTTGTGTGTATGCCTTGGTGTTGTGTTTGTATGTGCATGTGTGCTTTCTGTGTATCCATGATCAGGGGAAAACATTTTAAAGATGCAGTTCTGTAATCACCATGCTTCTCCCATAGAAATGTATTAGGGCATTATTTGGAGGGGGTTCGTTCATCTTATGCCACCATCAGAGCACAGAAACCTCCTCTAGATCTCTACCACCTGCCTTCCAGTGCTCCCCATTGGATGGATCCTACCTTACAGTCTCTTCTGCTAGTTAAAATGGAAGCAGGCAGGAAGGGCTGTCTCATGTGGGTGGGGGGGGGGGGGGGTGAGGAGGAAGGAAGGAAACAGAGAACTGCAGATAGAGGGTGGGGTGGGACAATTTGCAGTATCATGGGACTTTTGTCAGGGGACAGTTTGTGGGATGGTGGTGTAATTAGAGGTAGTTTAGGGGGTATGGCAGTTTGCAGGGGAAGTTGTAAAGGGTGGGGCATTTTGGGCATGGTGTGGTAGTTGCAGGTGGTAGTTTTTGGGCTGTGAGGTCGTGGGCAGTTGGAAGGAGACTAGTTTGGGGAGGGGGATAGAGGCAATTTGCACATTTGGAAGAGAATTCCCCCTTATAAATGTTCTTGTCCTGTTCTCTAGCAGCTACATTTCACTCTTGAGTTTCTATGCTGCACAGATTGTATAATTGTTTCAAATTTCCTTTAAGCTTGGAAAGAATAAAAATTATGGGACAGGAATTTAATTTGGGCTGAAAGTGGCAGTGAGCTCAGAAGCACTTCCCCACCATAAGTTGTAGACTGCTTCAGAAAGTAGTGCAGATAAGGCCCAAGAGGTGTAGTAGTTGCAATAAAGGCCCTCCTTTTGGTAAAAAAAAATAGGAAGGATACTCAGAGAAGTTCTTTCAAAGGTCACTTTTTTGGCTCACCAGGAAGTCACAAGCTTTGTGTGCAGCTCACAGTAGTTCTCTGTGAATTCTGACAGGAAGCTGCCTCATCTGTTCTCTGCATCTTTTTAAATAAATGATTTTACATTTTTCTAAACGGCCTGTGGATCTCAGTGCTACAGGACTAGAATCCTTTGAAACAGCTCTGCTGTTCTGCCTGCACTCATAGGTGCCAACATTTCAAAATGATTGGGGGTGCTAAACACAATACAAATGACCCCTTTCTGGATACAATCAAGGAACTTAGTATTGGGGGTGAGTAGCACCCACGGAGCTGGCTCAGTTGACCATTCATTATAGATATGCATATGTAAATACATTTTGAGTTTTCAGATTTTTCCCAGTTTTTTTAGAGGATTTTTTTGTTTCTTTCATATATTCCTTTTAATAAAAATTTAAAAGCACAGAACCTTTTTAACACATACAGATCAATTATAAATATGTTAATTCAATTTTGCATATGTTAAGGGGCAAGTTTATAACAGGGCACCTCTGTTTAGGAACTGCAGTGCAGCATAGGGAGCGCCTATTCTATAATGGCCTCTGGGCCAGGGCCGCCATAACTGCCCCTGCGCTCCCCCACCCCCCCCCCCCCCCAGCTCTGGCAGCCACTGCCACCCGCCCAGGGGCGTAGCCAGACACCCAAGTTTGGGTGGGCCTGGACCCAAGGTGGGTGGGCAAAACTCCACCTTGTTCTACAAGTGATTTGGTTTCTCTCTCTCTCGCCTGCATGCCATATGGTCTTTCAAACATCCCCTCTCCTCTGTATACCTTTTAAATAGCAGATTTTCATCGGCAGCAAGCAGTTGTTGGGAGTTTTTGGCTGGTGGGGCTTGGAGTCCCTGCCAGCCACATTATAGGTGTGCTGCTACTTGGTGGGCCTGAACCTAAAGTGGGTGGGCCTGGGCCCACCCAAGCCCACCCTTGGCTACGCCACTGCACCCGCCCCTTATCTTCCTGCATCATATTCTCCCTCAGCTTGTTGCTCTCGCTGCTCCTGTATACCGGGACCGAGGTTATTGTGTTAACGCAATCACCTGGGTCCTGACACACAGAGCAGAAGAAAAACAGATCTCAGCGCCAGGCCCGGGGAGTCTTGCCGCCCCCCTCCCCTGGGCAGCCCGTAAACTTGCAGTGGCTCGCCTAAATTTAGGTCTAATCATTTACACCAAGTTATTAGGCATAAATGGATACATCTAACAGATTCATGCAACCTGCGTAACCTACAAATTCGGGTTCATAAGCTGGAGACATAGCCATGCCCCTTCCTTGCTCAGCCCATGTGTGCCTCCTTGCAGCTACATGCGATAGGACCTGACACACTCTTACAGGATAGCGCACAATGAACTTCAAATGCTCAAGAACCATTTTTCGGTGGACTTATGCACAATACCCATGTTTAGCATTCATTTGTAAGACTGCAGTACGTTGGAAGCTTGATAAGAGTGAAAGGTACTGTGTGATGTCTGTTAGTTCACTAACCCTCTCCTGGGGAGATTGCAGCGCGCAGTATATGTTATCGGTGATATTGTAAGTCAGAAAAAAATTCTATTTTTCTGGTTGGTGAAATTTGAATGATAAAGCTCAGAAAGGACCATTTTTAAATATTGATTTTTTTCATATAGGGGGCACTGAGAGAAATTCCACAGTACTTTTCAGCTACTGACATTTGCAACCCCTCCCCCTAGCGTCTAGGTTTATTTTGTGAATAAGTATAGATAACATTTTCAGTTCTATGCATTATTCCCCCCCCCCCCCCCAAAAAAAAAAAAAATCTTTAAATGCTCTCTCCTCCTCCCTCCAGAAATGTCTTCTCAAAATACATCTGAAAGTTTATCTCTTGCGGAACAGCATGCATATTTTGAGCAAAATTGAGGGAGGGCAGTATTTAGGTGGTTCATTTACACACACAAATCACTATTCATATGCTTAATTGATTTTGAAAATTGTCCATGCCATGCACACTTGCTGCAACCCACCTGGCAGGCAATTTTCTTTCCTGTGTGATTTCTAAAGTGGCCTCCGTTTTTGTAGTCTGCTATTTTGCTTTTTTCCCCCCTCTCATTCACAGTTGTTGTTTTTTTGTTTGTTTGTTTCTTGGCACAGCAAACTCAACCGAAGTCAGCAAGTGAGAAGTCACAGCGCAGTAAGAAAGCAAAGGAACCTAAGCCGAAAGTGAAAAAGCTGAAGTACCACCAATACATCCCTCCAGACCAGAAGCAAGAGAAGGGAGCTCTCCCCATGGATTCCTCGTATGCCAAAATCCTGCAGCAACAGCAGCTCTTCCTGCAGCTACAGATCCTCAACCAGCAGAAGCAACATTACAACTATCAGACCATCTTGCCTGCCCCACCCAAGTATGAGGCTCTCTGTACCATATGCCAGTTTGTTGGCACCCATTTGCCATGGCACCTAGCAATGCCGTCTGCTGCACTGCACCTATCCTATCATCACCGCTGTGCATCCCTCACTGTAGCAGTACAGTCATGTGATGCTTCCCATCAGATTACCATTTCCATGCTCACCTATTGTGGAAGTGCTTAGCTCTAGTACCACACCCATGCGCACTCAAGCTACTACAAACCCTTTCACAGTGCAGTTTGTCCCTGGTCCAACTTTTGCAATATTTTGCTCTACCTGCTTTTTTCTCTGTTGGATTTCAATATATTCTTTCTCCGAGGACAAGCAGGCTGCTTGTTCTCACTGATGGGTGACGTCCACGGCAGCCCCTCCAATCAGAATCTTCACTAGCAAAAGCCTTTGCTAGCCCTCGCGCGCCGATGCGCACCGCACATGCGCGGCCGTCTTCCCGCCCGAAACCGGCTTGTGCCGGCCAGTCTTCTTTTCTCCGCGCTCGGTACGGTTGTATTTTGCCGTTCGTGCCCCGAAAAGTCGACCTCGCGTGTCATTTTCGACTCGTTTCTGTGAGAAACTGTTCAAATTGTTTCGGAAAGACCTCTTTTGGTTTTTCCCTTCCTGTACTTCGAGTTTTTTCTGCCCCGGTAAGTTTTCTTTCGTCGTCGGGGTAGGCCTCATTTAGGCCCCGGTCGAAATTTCCTTCTCGCTTTTTTTCTGGTGCCAACTTTCGCCATTTCGACTTTTGATCTCGCTGGCGTGATTTTTCCGCCCATGACATCGAAGCCTTCCAGCGGCTTCAAGAAGTGCACCCAGTGCGCCCGGGTAATCTCGCTCACTGACAGGCACGCGTCGTGTCTTCAGTGTCTGGGGGCTGGGCACCGCCCTCTAGTCTGTGTTCCCTTTTACAAAAGCGGACTCAGGAAGCGAGGTTAGCCCAGTGGAACATTTTGTTCTCGGGCTCTTCGTCGGCATCGGCACCGGGGGTATCGAGTGCATCGACGTCTTCAGTGTCCAGACCTTCATCCTCGGCTGCCAGTGCATCGAGTGCATCGAGGCGTTGGACCTCTGCATCGGCGCTGAGACATCGGACGACTGTATCGACGTCGGTGGTACCGGAACCTTGTCTGCTGATGTCGTCGGACGGTGGTGCTTCGTCTGGAGTGCAGGTGAGGGCTGTCCATTCCCCTGCTGGTGGCGGTGAGCCTTCGGGTGGGTCTCCCCCTACCCTGAGGGCTCCTGCGGTACAGCCCCCCCGAGACCGACCTCCCTCGGTCTCGGCCCCGAGGAAGCGACGGCTGGATTCTACGTCCTCCTCGTCGGTGCCGGGAAGCTCCGGTGACATGCTTCGTTCCAAGAAGTCGAAGAAGCATCGTCATCGGTCTCCTTCCCGGGTCAGCACCGAGAGCTCTGGGTCGCCGAGGGAGTCGGCACCCAGCAGGCATCGGCACCGAGAGGACCGCTCACCCTCTGTTCAGGAGGTGTCGATGCGCTCCACTCTGGACAGCCCGGAACAGCCTCCACGCCCGGAACAGGTTCTGACGTCGACACCTGCATCGACCTCCATGCCTTTCTCTGCAGCCGCTCTAAACGAGAGCCTCCGGGCCGTTCTCCCAGAGATTCTGGGAGAGCTGTTGCGCCCTACCCCTCCGGTACCGACGGTGCTTGCGCCACCGGTACCGTCGAGCGTGGCGCCGGCTGGTCCATCGCCCGAGGTAAGGTCGTCGGTGCCGCGTGCGGTACCGGCTGCCGCCGCCTCCCAGGAAGGCTCCCCGACTACGTCGGCGGAGGGAGCTTCGCCGATGCGGGCGAGGGAGTCTACCTCTCGACGCCCCCATCGTGGACGTGGCTCCACAGAGTCGAGTCGGGCGAGGTTGCAGACACAAGTTCGTGAACTTGTGTCTGACACCGAGGGTGAGGCCTCGTGGGAAGACGAAGGAGACATCAGATATTTCTCTGACGAGGAGTCTGAGGGTCTTCCTTCTGATCCCACTCCCTCTCCTGAAAGACAGCTTTCTCCTCCCGAGAGTCTGTCTTTCGCTTCCTTTGTCCGGGAGATGTCTACGGCCATCCCCTTCCCGGTGGTTGTGGAGGACGAGCCCAGGGCTGAAATGTTTGAGCTCCTGGACTGTCCTTCTCCACCTAAGGAAGCGTCCACTGTACCCATGCACCATGTCCTAAAAAAGACATTGCTGGCGAACTGGACCAAGCCTTTAACTAACCCCCACATTCCCAAGAAGATCGAGTCCCAGTACCGGATCCATGGGGACCCAGATCTGATGCGCACTCAGTTGCCTCACGACTCTGGAGTTGTGGATTTGGCCCTAAAGAAGGCCAAGAGTTCTAGGGAGCATGCTTCGGCGCCCCCGGGCAAGGACTCTAGAACCTTGGACTCCTTTGGGAGGAAGGCCTACCATTCTTCTATGCTCGTGGCCAAAATTCAGTCTTACCAGCTCTACACGAGCATACACATGCGGAACAATGTGCGGCAGTTGGCGGGCTTGGTTGATGCGCTCCCCCCTGAGCAAGCCAAGCCTTTTCAGGAGGTGGTCAGGCAGCTGAAGGCGTGCAGAAAATTCCTGGCCAGAGGGGTGTATGACACCTTTGATGTTGCGTCCAGGGCCGCTGCTCAAGGTGTGGTGATGCGCAGGCTCTCATGGCTGCGTGCCTCCGACCTGGAGAATAGAATCCAGCAGCGGATTGCGGACTCGCCTTGCCGTGCGGATAACATTTTTGGAGAGAAGGTCGAACAGGTGGTAGAGCAGCTCCACCAGCGGGACACCGCATTCGACAAGTTCTCCCGCCGGCAGCCTTCAGCCTCTACCTCTACAGGTAGAAGATTTTTTGGGGGAAGGAAGACTGTTCCCTACTCTTCTGGCAAGCGTAGGTACAATCCTCCTTCTCGACAGCCTGCGGCCCAGGCTAAGCCCCAGCGCGCTCGCTCTCATCAGCAGCGTGCGCCTCAGCAAGGCCCCTCGGCTCCCCAGCAAAAGCAAGGGACGAGCTTTTGACTGGCTGCAGCAGAGCATAGCCGACATCCAAGTGTCAGTGCCGGGCGACCTGCCAGTCGGAGGGAGGTTGAAAGCTTTTCACCAAAGGTGGCCTCTCATAACCTCCGATCAGTGGGTTCTCCAAATAGTCCGGCAAGGATACACCCTCAATTTGGCCTCAAAACCTCCAAATTGTCCACCGGGAGCTCAGTCTTACAGCTTCCAGCACAAGCAGGTACTTGCAGAGGAACTCTCCGCCCTTCTCAGCGCCAATGCGGTCGAGCCCGTGCCATCCGGACAGGAAGGGCTGGGATTCTATTCCAGGTACTTTCTTGTGGAAAAGAAAACAGGGGGGATGCGTCCCATCCTAGACCTAAGGGCCCTGAACAAATATCTGATCAAAGAAAAGTTCAGGATGCTTTCCCTGGGCACCCTCCTTCCCATGATTCAGGAAAACGATTGGCTATGCTCTCTGGACTTGAAGGATGCCTACACACACATCCCGATACTGCCAGCTCACAGAGAGTATCTGCGATTTCAGCTGGGCACACGTCACTTCCAGTACTGTGTGCTACCCTTTGGGCTCGCCTCTGCGCCCAGGGTGTTCACAAAGTGCTTGGCTGTAGTAGCAGCAGCACTTCGCAGGCTGGGGGTGCACGTGTTCCCATATCTCGACGATTGGCTGGTGAAGAACACATCCGAGGCAGGAGCCCTGCAGTCCATGCAGATGACTATTCGCCTCCTGGAGCTACTGGGGTTTGTGATAAATTATCCAAAGTCCCATCTTCTCCCAGTGCAGAGACTCGAATTCATAGGAGCTCTGCTGGATTCTCGGACGGCTCGCGCCTATCTCCCAGAGACGAGAGCCAACAACTTGTTGTCCCTCGTCTCGCGGGTGCGAGCGTCCCAGCAGATCACAGCTCGGCAGATGTTGAGATTGCTAGGCCACATGGCCTCCACAGTTCATGTGACTCTCATGGCCCGCCTTCACATGAGATCTGCTCAATGGACCCTAGCTTCCCAGTGGTTTCAGGCTGCTGGGGATCTAGAAGACGTAATCCACCTGTCCACGAGTTTTCTCGAATCCCTGTATTGGTGGACGATTTGGTCCAATCTGACTCTGGGACGTCCCTTCCAAATTCCTCAGCCACAAAAAGTGCTGACCACGGATGCGTCTCTCCTGGGGTGGGGAGCTCATGTCGAGGGGCTTCACACCCAGGGAAGCTGGTCCCTCCAGGAACGCGATCTGCAGATCAATCTTCTGGAGTTACGAGCGATCTGGAACGCTCTGAAGGCTTTCAGAGATCGGCTGTCCCACCAAATTATCCAAATTCAGACAGACAACCAGGTTGCCATGTACTATGTCAACAAGCAGGGGGGCACCGGATCTCGCCCCCTGTGTCAGGAAGCCGTCAGCATGTGGCTCTGGGCTCGCCGTCACGGCATGGTGCTCCAAGCCACATATCTGGCAGGCGTAAACAACAGTCTGGCCGACAGGTTGAGCAGGATTATGCAACCTCACGAGTGGTCGCTCAATTCCCGTGTAGTGCGACAGATCTTCCAGGTGTGGGGCACCCCCTTGGTAGATCTCTTCGCATCTCGAGCCAACCACAAAGTCCCTCAGTTCTGTTCCAGGCTTCAGGCCCACGGCAGACTGGCATCGGATGCCTTCCTCCTGGACTGGGGGGAGGGTCTGCTGTATGCTTATCCTCCCATACCTCTGGTGGGGAAGACTTTGTTGAAACTCAAGCAAGACCGAGGCACCATGATTCTGATTGCTCCTTTTTGGCCGCGTCAGATCTGGTTCCCTCTTCTTCTGGAGTTGTCCTCCGAAGAACCGTGGAGATTAGAGTGTTTTCCGACCCTCATCACGCAGGACGAAGGGGCGCTTCTGCATCCCAACCTCCGGTCCCTGGCTCTCACGGCCTGGATGTTGAGAGCGTAGACTTTGCCTCTTTGGGTCTGTCAGAGGGTGTCTCCCGTATCTTGCTTGCTTCCAGGAAAGATTCCACTAAGAGGAGTTACTTCTTTCTATGGAGGAGGTTTGCCGTCTGGTGTGACAGCAAGGCCCTAGACCCTCGATCTTGTCCTACACAGACCCTGCTTGAATACCTTCTGCACTTGTCTGAGTCTGGTCTCAAGACCAACTCCGTAAGGGTTCACCTTAGTGCAATCAGTGCATACCATTACCGTGTGGAAGGTAAGCCGATCTCAGGACAGCCTTTAGTTGTTCGCTTCATGAGAGGTTTGCTTTTGTCAAAGCCCCCTGTCAAGCCTCCTACAGTGTCATGGGATCTCAATGTCGTTCTCACCCAGCTGATGAAACCTCCTTTTGAGCCACTGAATTCCTGCCATCTGAAGTACTTGACCTGGAAGGTCATTTTCTTGGTGGCAGTTACTTCAGCTCGTAGAGTCAGTGAGCTTCAGGCCCTGGTAGCCCAGGCCCCTTACACTAAATTTCATCATAACAGAGTAGTCCTCCGCACTCACCCCAAGTTCTTGCCGAAGGTAGTGTCGGAGTTCCATCTGAACCAGTCAATTGTCTTGCCAACATTCTTTCCCCGTCCTCATTCCTGCCCTGCTGAACGTCAGCTGCACACATTGGACTGCAAGAGAGCATTGGCCTTCTATCTGGAGCGGACACAGCCCAACAGACAGTCCGCCCAATTGTTTGTTTCTTTTGATCCCAATAGGAGGGGAGTGGCTGTGGGGAAACGCACCATATCCAGTTGGCTAGCAGATTGCATTTCCTTCACTTACGCCCAGGCTGGGCTGGCTCTTGAGGGTCATGTCACGGCTCATAATGTTGGAGCCATGGCAGCGTCGGTAGCCCACTTGAAGTCAGCCTCTATTGAAGAAATTTGCAAAGCTGCGACGTGGTCATCTGTCCACACATTCACATCCCATTACTGCCTGCAGCAGGATACCCGACGTGACAGTCGGTTCGGGCAGTCAGTTCTTCAGAACCTGTTTGGGCTTTAGGATCCAACTCCACCCCCCGAGGGCCCTGTTTGTTCTGTTCCAGGCTGCACTCTCAGTTAGTTGGTAAATTTTTTAGGTCAATCTCAGTTATGTCCTCGCCGTTGCAAGGCCCAATTGACCATGGTTGTTGTTTTGAGTGAGCCTGGGGGCTAGGGATACCCCATCAGTGAGAACAAGCAGCCTGCTTGTCCTCGGAGAAAGCGAAAGCTACATACCTGTAGAAGGTATTCTCCGAGGACAGCAGGCTGATTGTTCTCACAAACCCGCCCGCCTCCCCTTTGGAGTTGTGTCTTCCCTTCTCTTTGTCTTGCTACATATGAGACTGGCCGGCACAAGCCGGTTTCGGGCGGGAAGACGGCCGCGCATGCGCGGTGCGCATCGGCGCGCGAGGGCTAGCAAAGGCTTTTGCTAGTGAAGATTCCGATTGGAGGGGCTGCCGTGGACGTCACCCATCAGTGAGAACAATCAGCCTGCTGTCCTCGGAGAATACCTTCTACAGGTATGTAGCATTCGCTTTATTTAAAAATATATATAAGTAATTTGTAGTAGTATTACACGTGGTGCCATATATTAGATATGCAGGCATCGTGTAGCCGCTGACCCTAACAGGTGCTCTCATTTTGTGGTAATACTGAGTTTGACTACAGTTTAGTTTATGGTCTAGGCTAGGCCCCAGATATATTTCTGCAGTGTACGTGTTCTGCAAGTTATTTCCCTTTTTATATTTTTACATATGACTTCTTACTAAATGCAATAGATTACATTTGGGGGGTTTTTTTTTTTTTTAATTTATTGGAAGTCTTTATTGAAAATTGTTATTCAAATAAGAACATTACACATCTCAGCATAATACAAGGATTTCCGTTAGCGAAGACTGTGTGTCAAACAATATAACCATCATTATAACAATAGCTTATCTCAATCTTAATCTACTTCACACATTTTTAATTTTTTTTTTTTTTTTTTCCTAATTATACTAATCCCCCAAATCCCCTTATCAACTTCTTCCCCTCCCTCCCCCCCTCCCTCCCGTCCTCGCAGTCAGCAGAGCCATACAGTCATTTTCTTGCTATTCCAAACACTTATTCAGAAAAGGGTCCCAAATTCTCTGCCAATTAGGTAGCCTTTTTCTCTTCAAGGCTGTCAGTCTCTCCATTTCACAAATATATCTGATCTTAGTTATCCATCTCACCATTGGAGGGACCCACGGGGATTTCCAACTTTGAGCTAAGTTCACCCGGGCAGCGTTTAGGGAGGCGCGCACAAGTAGCCACTGGTCTAACGTAAGGCCTTCTGGTCGCCCGCCCAAGAGGAAGATCGAGGGATGCCACTGCACAGACCTACCAGTCCATACCTGAATACGTGCTCGAACCCCCATCCAATATGCCTGCGCTTTAGGGCATGTCCACCAGATGTGACCCGCTGTTCCTACCCCCCCACAGTTTCGCCAGCAATTTTGGGATATCTGAGCACTCATGTGATGTAGCCTAGCCGGAGTCAAATACCATCTATAAAACACCTTAACAGCGTTTTCCTGTAGGGCCACCGCCGTTGAAGATTTTCGAATCTGTTTCTCAAGAGCCAGCCACCTGGCCTCTGGTAGTGTAAAATGTAACTCTTGTTCCCATCTCTGTCTATGTAATATAGACGTTTTTGCGCGTCTCATTTGATAGTCGTATAAAAAGGATATCAATCCCTTGGTGCGTCCAGTGTCTACACATATCTCCTCCATCGGGTGAATTTCTCGCCCCAAGCATCTACCATATATAGGCCCTTTGAGAAAGTGGTGGAGCTGCGAATAAGCATATCTATCACTAGGATTAAGACCGTAGTCCTCCACCAAGGACTCAAAGGGCGAAACAGCCTCCCCCACATGTAATTGACCCAACAAATCCAAACCCGAGGCTGCCCATCTGCAAAAAACACTATTGCCTATACCTGGTTCGAATAAAGGGTTATCCACAATCGGGGCCAAGCCAGATGTAATCGGCTGTCGTTCCGGAAACATACAGTCCCAGTAGTGGAAGGTAGTCTGGACTGCTGGCGGAAATCTTTCCACCCTACCTCTGTATTTACCAGGCAACCACATGAGATGCCCAAGTTCACGCGAACCCACCAGGGCTTGTTCAATATCTATCCATCTCTTATGCTCTTCCCTTCGAAACCAATCGACTGCCCCTCTAGCTTGTGCTGCCCAATAGTACCAGGTAAGATTGGGCACACCCAAGCCTCCCTCTTTTCTACTCTTATATAGCACCGCTCGCGGCAAACGTGGCCTCTTATGACACCATATAAACCGTATCAAGGAGTCCTGAATCCCGGACAAAAAGGACCTGGACAGCCTCAAGGGCAGTACCTGGAATAAATACAATAGTCTGGGCAAAATGTTCATTTTAATCGTGGCAATGCGCCCAAACCAGGACAGTCCCATGGATGACCATCTATCCAGATCCCTCTGTATCTCCCTTCTAAGGGCCAGGTAGTTGTCATCAAACAGATCAGATAAGTTGCTCGAGATCTTAACTCCCAAGTAACCCAAGGCTTTAAGCTCCCATTTGAAATTAAAAGACGCCTTCAGTGAGTCCAATATATTTGGGGGTATACCCAGCGCCATGCCGATAGATTTACCCGCGTTGAGTTTATAGCCAGAGATTGCAGCATATTCATCTATCGCCTTCATTAAATTTGGCAGTGAGATTAAAGGGTTAGACAGGGACAACAAAACGTCGTCTGCAAATAATGCTACTTTGTATTCCTGTCCACCCACCTTAACCCCTGTAATATCCGGATGTTCTCTAATCGCCTCTGCCAATGGCTCCATTGCCAGTGCAAAGAGTAAGGGAGACAAGGGACACCCTTGTCGCGTACCGCGGCCTAGCCCAAACATCTCCGAATGTCCACCATTCACCCTCACACACGCACGCGGCGCCGCATACAACGCTCCAATCCAGGCCCTGTACTGAGATCCTATCCCTACCCTAGCCAGGACTTTATCAAGGAACCCCCAGTGAACCCTGTCAAAGGCCTTTTCGGCGTCCAGCCCTAACAACACCACCTGACTGGCCTTTGTCTGGGCTGCATACAAGAGGTCCACTGTTCTCCGGATGTTGTCCATAGCTTGCCTATTTGCTATAAACCCAACCTGGTCGGGGTGGATCAGACTAGGTAACAGCCTCGCCAGCCTATTGGCCAAAACCTTAGCCAAAATTTTTACGTCAGCATTGAGTATTGATATTGGCCGGTACGAGGCACATTCAGTTCCGTCCTTACCAGGTTTGGGAATTACTGCCACCCAAGCCTCCATCATCGTCGCTGGTAGTGGGGCCCCTTCTCTCACCGAGTTGGCTATCAAAGTTAAATAGGGTGCCAGATGTGGTCGAAAGATCTTATAAAATTCGTTGGTGAAACCATCTAGGCCTGGCACCTTACCCGCTGGCATTGCTTTAATTACCTGCAACACCTCTTCTACACTCACTGGTTGGTCTAGTGCCACCCTCTGCGTTTCGGACAAAACTTTCAAACCCCTTTCAGCCAAGTATTCATCTATTTTTCCCGTCTGTACAGTGGGATCTTCCCGATACAACCTCTCATAGTATTGTGCAAAGCAGTCTCTTATCCCAGTGGCCTTATGCAGAACCTCTCCTCTAACTCCCTTTATTTTTAATATGTGCCGGTCAGATATTATTTTCCTTAATTTTGTGGCCAATAGTCTACCTGGTTTATTAGTGCATTCGTAATACACCTGTTTGGTCCTAGCATGCGCAAACTTCAGACTATCTTCGTGTAGGGAGGCTATTTCCAGTCTCTTTGCCTGCAGCTTCCGGTAGTCAGACCTCGAACCAGACTGCCTATATTTAATTTCCAGGTCCCCTACTGCACCCATACATTGAGTCAAACGTTCCCTTTGGATTCGGGATTTCTGAGCAGCTTGTTTAATAAAATACCCTCTCGCCACAGCTTTAAAAGCATCCCATACTACCCCCAGTGGTGGTCCAGAGTCTATGTTGAGGTCAAAATACTCTTTCAGGACTGATTGAAATCCCACCACCAGTTCTGGGTTTTGCAGCAGAGAGTTGTTAAGCGCCCATCTCTTATCCCTCCTCTCAGCCTGCAAGGATGAAATTCTGGCCCAGACTGGGGCATGGTCTGATATAGTAATATGACCTATAGTGGCCCCCCCTACCCCGTCAGACAGTGTCTTATCCATTAAAATATAGTCAATTCTGGAGTAGGAAAGGTGCACCGTTGAGTAAAAAGTATACTCTCTCCCCCTAGAGTTAGCCTGTCTCCATACATCGTATAATCCCAGTTCGTCAACCAAACATTTCAAGGCTCGAGAAAGTTTGCAGTCAATCGGAGCAGGAGGAGCTGATCTATCCAGACCTGGCTGCATGGTGGCGTTAAAATCACCAGCTACAATTAGTTTACCCCTAGCAAATTTCTGCAATTCCCTGTTCAAGCGCAGGAAAAAAGAGTCCTGCCTTTCATTTGGGGCGTATATACTAGCCAATGTACATTCCTCCTGCTCCAATAACACATGTAAAAATAGGAATCTACCCTCCTTGTCCTTTCTGGAGTGCAGAATCTGTACCTGGGTGTCTTTATGAAACATGATGGCCACTCCCCGTTTCTTTGCACCCGTAGCATCTGAGGCACAGTAAACCTGCCTATATTGTCTAGACAGCAGGAGCCCCTCGTGCTTTTGTAATAGATGTGTTTCCTGTAAAAAGACTACTCGCGGCTTCATCAAGTGTAGCTCACGTTGCAGTGCGTGTCGCTTGTAAGGCGAATTCAACCCCTTTATATTATATGTACAGATTTTAAAGTCTACCATTCAATCTTCAATAGAGAGAATGAAGAGTAACATGTTGACCTTTGAGGACTTAACTCTAATAACAACTTCCCCCCTCCCAAACTATCCCCCTCCCCCCTTACCCTAATTCCCCCCCGCCTTAGCCCCCAGAACCTCTCTCTACCCCATAAACCCTCCCTACTCCCCCCTAACCTGAATCCACCAACCAGTGCCATTCGGCACTGCCTGGGACTTGGAAGAAGAAACCCCCCTGACCAAATCGCAACTTATTTTAACCAATGTAACAATCAGATATAATGAATTCCCCCCCAATCCCCCCACCCCCCATCCCTCCCTCCTCCTCCAATCGGCCACAATATCACCTTATTTTCCACTACCAATCAGTACATTATCATTTGAGTTGCTCTCTCTAGAACATGTTCTCAATTTTACCCCCCTTCGGGGAAAATAACTGCACAACTGAGTTCACCCCTGAAAGTCCAACCTCTACAGTTCAGGTCTGATGTCTTGAGCTCTTTGCCCCTTTCTCGACTCTCTTCCATCTCTGCAGACGCTCTTTTGTTGAGGGGGCCATTCCCATAGGCAAACTTTCCGTGGGGGTTAAACCCACTTCATGTAGGCTTTTCCACGCAGCGCCCACGGACCTGCAGCGAATCTTCTCTCCCTTGAGGTCGAAGCAAATGGCAAATGGAAATGCCCATCTATAGGCAATCTTCTCCTTGGTTAGAACCTCTGTTACCGGCTTCATAGACCTTCGGAGGTTCAGCGTAAACAAGGATAGGTCTTGGTAGATCGCCACTCGAGCTCCATTGAATTCGAGGTTAGAGCACTGGCGAGCCTTCTGCCATATTTGATCTTTGCAGGCATATGTGGAAAACTTAACCACTATGTCCCTCGGCCTGTTATCTCTCGCCGGCCCCAGTGCTCTGTGCGCTCTGTCCATGGCAATCTGGCTAACATCAAATTCTGGGCCCAACAGCTGCGCACATATAGCACGCACAACCGTCGGGACGTCTTCATTATCAGCGTTCTCCTGGACGCCCCGAAACCGGAGGTTTTGACGTCTCCCCCGGTTTTCAAGGTCGTCCAACTTAAACTGCAGGTCTTCTGTCTGTTCTGACATTTTTTTCATGCACCTTTCAGCTTCTTCGTTTCTCTCCCCCATCTCGTCCACGCGCTCCTCCAGCACTTCTACCCTGCCCCCAAGCTCTCTTAGGTCAACACTCAGGGCGTCCACGTGCTCCAGTATTTCTTCCTTGGACGCCACGATTTCAGCCCTGAGCGCCTCCAAGCTTTTGGTCACTTCTTGCGCCAGGTCCTGATTGGGGGCGGGTTCGTGGCGTTCTTCGCGGGCCGGGTTGTGGCCGGATTCCGAGATTCTGCGTACCTTGGGGGAGGCGGGTCGCGCTAGGCCGCGATCCATCTGCTTCGCCGACAACCGCTCGCTCTCTCGATGTAATGCGCCGCTTTTTTTACTCATCTTCTTTGGCTTAGACGAGTCAGCAACAGTTTGCAGTTCTTGCGGACTCTGTGAGAGGCTTCCTTATGATAAGTGGAGCTTTAAAGCAGGAGGGAAGAACGGAGCTCCGGGTTTAGGCGGCCATTCGGTCCCGTGACGTCACTTCCTCTCCTGGGGGGTTTTTTTTAATGTATTTGTCTGTTCATGAGCTTTTTTTCCCCAAAGTACTAAAATTGTTTTGAATTTTAATCCAGATTGTCTTTCTCTCCATTTTGTAACAAACTTAGCAAATGAGCATACGAGCCTGTGCAATTTGCTTATCCATACATATATAGCATGTCAGTGCGATACACATCAGTGGTGCACTCTAAAATGCGACTGATGTGTATCACAATGACAAGCAGCCAATGGCTTATGAGTTTCCATACCCAAATAGTCCTATTAGCAGAAGCTCACTACATGTGCCTACATCAGGAACCATGCAATCCAAACACTGGTGTCACTTGTGTAGTGACACCAGTGTTTGGATTGCATGGCTCCTGATGTAGGCATTTCTGCTGAAACACAGCTGTGTCAAGTCTAATCCTTTGTGGCATAGAAATTGTAGTTGAGTGTGATCTTTGTGTGGCACAGAACTGTAGCTGTTAAATTTTCACTTCAGCTTTATTTAGAATCGAGGTGGTTTCATGCATCCACCACCCTTACCGTAAAGAAGTATTTCGTTAGATTACCTGTCCCATTTCACCCTCATCCTATGACATCTTGTTGCAGAGCTTCCATTCAATTGAAAGAGGCTCACCTCCTGTGCATTATGCCACAAAGATGTTTATTTCTCTATTATATCTCCCTTCTCTGTCAAAGAAAACATATCTAGATCTTTGTCCCCATACGCTTTATGATGATCACTGACTAGTTTAGTAGCCACCCTCTGGATCGACTCCATCTTGTTTATATCTTTTTGAAGGTGTGGGCTCCAGAAGTGTACATAGTATTCTAAATGAGGTCTTGCCAGAGAATTATTCAGAGGTTTTATAACTATCTTTTACTGCTGGCTGTTTCATTTCCTGTTCACCCAAGCATCTTTTTTTTTCCCTGTCACTATTTATTTGGCATAGTAAATAGCTGCTGTGTATTTATTTTAGCAAGAAGATCCTGCCAAGCTCTTGCACTTCACTTCACTTCTAATCCACAAAGGATTATATACATTCATAATTTTTGCCAGGACTGGGTAATTTTGAGCTTGAAATCTCAGAGCAGCCATATAGAAACAGCCCATGGGTCATCTCTTTATGACAACTACAGTCATTAAGAAAAGATGTCAGTAATCTCTTTACTGAAGTTTTTTCATTATGTAGCCTAGTGCAGTACAATGATGTGCAAAAGGTTTAACCTCTCCTGATTTCCCCTATTATAGAATGTACATCACACTGAATGGTTTCTGATCTTTAAACAAAATGTAATATTAGACAAAGAGAACTTGAGAAAAACAACATGGTTTTTCAGTTACTTCCTTTATTTAAGGAACAAAGTTATCCAACACCCTTTCACCCGTGCGAGAAAGTAGCTGCCCCCTTAGTTACTCTATCAACCAATTGGCCAAATTTAATTGATAATTAAATTAAACTAACTGAACAACTTGATCGTAGCCAGCCTTATTGAATCTAAACCTTACTATATATTGAACCTTACCTTGAACGTGAAGTAGTCCCCACAAAGATTGTACAAAACCTCTATGCAATGATCAAAGGAAATTGCAGAGGAGATGAGAGAAAAGGTTGTTGATATGTTAATCTGAGAAGGGTTACAAAGCCATTTCTAATGCTCTGGGACTCCACCAAACCAAAATTAGAGCCATTACCTCCAAGTGGAGGAGACTTGGAATAGTGTTGTCTTCCTCCGAAGTGGCTGGCCTGCCAAAATGTCTCCAAGGGCTCAGTGACAACTTATCCAGGAAATCACAAAACTTCCCAGGACATCCAGATAACTGCAAAACTCTCTAGCCTTAACTAAGGTCAATATTCATGACTTCATAATAAGAAAGAGATGGGCAAAAATGGTATTCATGAGAGAATAGCAAGGCAGAAACTGCTGCTATCCAAAGGTGACATCAATGCTCATGTCACATTTGCAAAAACACACCTGGATGTTCCTCAAACTTTTTGGGATAATGTTCTGTGGACAGACAAGTCAAAAGTGGAACTCTGTACCCAACACAGGTCACTATTTGTCGGGCATAAAGCAAAAGTAGCATTCCACAGTAAGATCATCATGCCAACAGTCAAACTTGGTAGTGGTCGTGTGATGGTGTTATGATGCTGTACTGCCTCAGGACCTGGAAAACTTGTCATTATTGAAGGAACTGTCAATGCTGCATTGTACTAGAAATTCTTAAGGAAAATGTTCAGTCATTCCTTTTGAGCTGAAGCTGACGTGTAATTTGGTTATGGAACAAGACGATCATCCAAAACACAAAAGCAAGTCTACATCTGAATGACTGAGAAGAAACAAAATTTTTGGATTGGTCAAATTTTTTAATTGGCCTAGTCAGGTCTTGACTTGAATCCAACAGAGATGCTGTGGCAGGGCCTGAAGCCAGCATTTCATGCACAAAAACCTACAAATGGGCTAAGATTTCTCAACAGTGGTTTGAAAGACATATCAAATTATAGGAACCATTTGTTTGCAATTGTTGCTGCTAACGTTGGTGCAAACAATTAAGTTTAGGGAGCAGTTTCTTTTTCACATGGGTGATAGGGTGGATCGAATTGGTGGAGGGGGTAGCATTGTGTGTTAAGGAGAGCCTTTAATCAAATAGATTGAAAATTCTGCAGGAAACAAAACACATCTTAGAATCCCTGGGGATTGAACTTCCAAGTATAACGGGGAAAAGGATAGTGATAGGAGTGTACTACCATCTACCTGGCCAGGATAAACAGACGGATGTAGAAATATTAAAGGAAATTAGGGAAGCATACAAACTGGGCAACACAATAATAATAGGTGATTTCAATTACCCAGATATTGACTGGGTAAATGTAACATCAGGGCATGTTAGGGAGGTAAAATTCCTTGACGAAATCAAGGACTGCTTTATGGAGCAGCTGGTACAGGAGCCGACAAGAGAAGGAAAAATTCTAGACCTAGTCCTTAGTGAAGCGCATCCAATACGTTAGCATTTAACTTTAAAAAAGGAGACTGTAATAAAATGCGAAGAACGGTGAAAAAAAAACTTAGAGGAGCAGCGGTGAGGGTCAAAAATTTACATCAGGTGTGGATGCTGTTTAAAAACACCATCCTGGAACCCCAGGCCAAATATATTCCGCATATTAAAAAAGGAGGACGGAAGACCAAACGACAGCTGTCATGGTTAAAAAGTGAGGTTAAGGAAGCTATTAGAGATAAAAGAAAATCTTTCAGAAAATGGAAGAACGAACCGTCTGAATATAATAAGGAACAGCATAAGGAATGTCGAGTCAAATGCAAAGCGCTGATAAGGAAGGCAAAGAGGGACTTTGAAAAAAAGATTGCGTTGGAGACAAAAACACATAGTAAAAAAATTTTTAAGTATATTAAAAGCATGAAGCTGGCAAAAGAATCAGTTGGACCGCTAGATAACCAAAGGATAAAAGGGGCAAACGAGGAAGACAAAGCCATAGTGGAGAGATTAAATTAATTCTTTGCTTTGGTCTTTACCGAGGAAGATTTGGGAGAGATACCGGTGCCAGAAATGGTATTCAGAGTTGACGAGTTGGAGAAACTAAATGAAATCTCTATAAACCTGGAGGATGTAATGGGGCAGTTCTACAAACTGAAGAGTAGCAAATCTCCTGGACTGGATGGTATTCATCCCAGAGTACTGATAGAACTGAAAAATGAACTTGTGGAACTATTGTTAGTAATATGTAATTTATCCTTAAAATTGAGCGTTGTACCGGAAGATTGGAGGGTGGCCAGTGTAATGCCAATTTTTTAAAAAAGGTTCCAGGGGAGATCCGGGAAATTATAGACCAGAGGGTTTGACTTCGGTGCCAGGCAAAGTGGTAGAGACTATTATGAAGAACAAAATTACAGAACATATTCAAAAGCATGGATTAATGAGACAAAGCCAACATGGATTTAGTGAAGGGAAATCTTGCCTCACCAATAAGTTACATGTCTTTGAAGGGGTGAACAAACGTGGATAAAGGTGAGCAAGTTGATATTGTGTATCTGGATTTTCAGAAGGCGTTTGACAAAGTACCTCATGAAAGACCAGATAAAATTGGAGAGTCATGGGATAGGAGGTACTGTCCTATTGTGGATTAAAAACTGGTTAAAAGATAGAAAACAGAGTTGGGTTAAATGGTCAGTATTCTCAGTGGAGAAGTGTAGTTAGTGGGGTTCCCCAGGTGTCTGTGCTGGGACCGCTGCTTTTTAACATATTTATAAACGACATGGAGGGGCATAAACGAACGGGGCGCCCAACTTTTCCTGAGGGCATCCTCACAGGATGTCCCCGCGAAGGGGCGGGAAAACCTGTATTATCGAAACAAGATAGGCGGCCATCTTTCATTTCAATAAAACGGTCGGGGACGCCCAAATCTCAACATTTAGGTCGACCTCCATTTCTGGCCGTCTTCAAATCTAAGCTAAAAGCCCACCTTTTTGATGCTGCTTTTAACTCCTAACCCTTATTCACTTGTTCAGAACCCTTATTTTATCATCCTCACTTTAATATTCCCTTATCTCTTGTTTGTCTGTCCTAATTAGATTGTAAGCTCTGTCGAGCAGGGACTGTCTCTTCATGTTCAAGTGTACAGTGCTGCGTTCATCTAGTAGCGCTATAGAAATGATTAGTAGTAGTAGACCTTAAGAGATGGTAGTCCCCAGTTTTCAGCCATAATGGAAACTGAGGACTCCCATCTCAAAAACGACCAAATCCAACTCATTTGGTCGTGGTAGGAGCCAGCATTCGTAGTGCACTGGTCCCCCTGACATGCCAGGACACCAATCGGGCACCCTAGGGGGCACTGCAATGGACTAACTGATGCACCAACTGAAAGGAAAAAGCCCTTCCCTTACGAGCGATTTGGAAAGGAACGGGCATGCATAAAGGAAATCGCATGCAAATGAGCTGCTCGCTATTAGCTCATTTGCACACGATTTCCTTCCTAAGGAGGGGAGGCCAGTGCAGTGCAGCCAAGCATTATGCGTGGCTGCTCTGCGCATGCCAAAGACGACTTCATACACGCAGACAAGCTGTGTGTATAATAGCTGTCTACAACTTTAAATAAATTGCCGTCTACAACCTTAAAAAAACACAAGTCCAGGTGAAAACGTCCAAGTGCTCGTCAGGGACGTCTTTTTTTTTTTTTTTTTTTTTTTTTAGTATGGGTGAAGGACGTCCAAGTGATAGGCGCCTTCGCTATGCCTCTGTCCCTGCGACGGGCAGTTGAGGACATCCAAAATGTGGATGTTTCTGTGAGAAGGACGTCCATGCCTTTGCTATGCCTCCGACACCCCCTTTATTTATTTGGATTTGGATCACAAGTAGCAGTGGGATTTGAACCGGCCACATCTGGATTGCAAGACTAGTGCTCTAACCACTAGGCCACTCCTCCACTCCCTTGAAATTTGGCCGTCCCTTGGGGTGGGGGGGGCAGTTCAGGACATCCAAAATGTTTGAAAGAAGGACGTCCATGCCTTCGCTATGCCTCTGCTGACACACACACACCTCCCCCCCCCCCCCCCCCCTCCCGGGACCTGCATATTGCTGCGATGGACCTGAGTATGATATTTGAGGCTGGCAAAAAAAGTTTAAGTTGTTTTTTTTCAGGGTGGGAGGGGGTTAGTCAGTACTGGGGGAGTCAGGAGAGGTCATCCCCGATTCCCTCCGGTGGTCATCTGGTCAGTTCGGGCACCTTTTTGAGGCTTGGTCGTAAGAAAAAATGGACCAAATAAAGTCGGCCAAGTGCTTGTCAGGGACGCCCTTCTTTTTTCCATTATCGCTCGAGGACACCCATCTGTTAGGCACGTCCCAGTCCCGCCTTCGCTACGCCTCCAACACGCCCCAGGGAACTTTGGTCATCCCTGCGACGGGAAGCAGTTGGGGATGCCCAAAATCGGCTTTCGATTATGCCGATTTGGGTGACCCTGAGAGAAGGACGCCCATCTCCCAATTTGTGTCGAAAGATGGGCGCCCTTCTGTTTCGAAAATAAGCCTGATAGAGTTGGGAGTAACTAGTGAGGTAATTAAATTTGCTGACGACACAAAGTTATTCAAAGTCGTTAAATCGTGGGAGGATTGTGAAAAATTACAAGAGGACCTTACGAGACTGGGAGACTGGGCTTCTAAATGTCAGATGACGTTTAATGTGAGAGAGTGCAAAGTGATGCATGTGGAAAAGAGGAACCCGAATTATAGCAATGTCATGCAAAGTTCCACGTTAGGAGTCACGGACCAAGAAAGGGATCTAGGTGTCGTCGTTGATACGTTGAAACCTCACTGTGCTGCTGTGGCTAAGAAAGTAAATAGGTATTAGGAAAGGAATGGAAAATAAAAATGAGGACGTTATTATGCCTTTGTATCGCTCCATGGTGCGTCTGCACCTCGAATACTGTGTTCAATTCTGGTCGCCGCATCTCAAAAAAGATATAGTGGAATTAGAAAAGGTGCAGAGATGGGCGACGAAAATGATAAAGAGAATGGGACGACTTCCCTATGAGGAAAGGCTAAAGCAGCTAGGGCTCTTCAGCTTGGAGAAAAGACGTCTAAGGGGAGATATGATAGAGGTCTATAAAATAATGAGTGGAGTGGAACGGTTAGACGTGAAGCGTCTGTTTACGCTTTCCAACAATACTAGGACTAGGGGGCATGCGATGAAGCTATAAGGTAGTAAATGTAAAATGAATCTGAGAAAATGTTTCTTCACTTAATGTGTAATTAAACTCTGGAATTAGGTTGCCAGAAAATGTGGTAAAGGCGGTTAGCTTAGCAGAGTTTAAAAAAGGTTTCGACGGACTTGGGGAAAATCCACTATTTTTGAGATAAGCAGCATGAATGTTTTGTACTTTTTTGGGATCTTGCCAGCTATTTGTGACCTGGATTGGCCACTGTTGGAAACAGGATGCTGGACTTGATGGACCTTTGGTCTGTCCCAGTATGGCAATACTTATGTACTTATGGATAACTTTGTTCCTTAAATAAATGAAGTAGTAATGTAAAAACTGTGTTATGTGTTTACTCAGATTCCCTTTGTCTAATATTACATTTTGTTTAAAGACCACATGGCATTGAGTGACGTGTAATAAGGTGGCATCAGGAGGAAGGGTACTTTTTCACATCACTGTATATCAGTACAACAGAAATAGTTTACTAGTTATCCTAGGCATGATAGAAGCTCCCTACAGATCAGGTTTCACATTCTAATACAGTTGTGCCTGATGGCGCTTCCTCTTGTTTTAAAGGATTAATAAGGTAGATTTGTGTTCATTAAGAAATAAGATCTTACTGTGAAAGGGTTATATACTGCTGCTACCTGGGGAATGTTCCCAGATTCCTTGTTGACATGTGATCTGCTTCACCTTTTTCATCCAGGTGATGCTGGAGATGAATACCAACCTCTGTCTCTTTCCTCACCATAGCTTGTTTGCCTCCTTCCCACTCTTCTGCAGGCCCTCAGGAGATCCGCAGATGGTCAGCTGCACCAGTACACCCACTGGTCGGAATATTTGCACGGTTACCTCCAGTGCCAGTGCCGTCACAGTGTCCTCAGGTTGTGGAGGGCTGATGCGACAGAACAGCAGTGCCTCAGGGGGGAAGGTGGGACCACTGCCTCCCAATCTGGATGAAATGAAAGTAAGAACTAGCTACTTGTATTCTTAAGGTTTAGGATGTATAACGCCACAGTTGTGTGCAATTGTTCTTTTACACACCAGCATCTCCCCACCCCTAGTTCCCTGCTGTACTCCCTTCCATAATTTCATATTCCAGAGTGCTCCAAACAACTTGTTAAGATCACCATGTCACAAAGGTCATCAAGTCTGTATACTTGCAGCCGGTGAATAAATCTAGTAAATCTTACTAAATTTTGCCTCGAAGCTCCAAAGACTGCTTTGAATACGCACTTGTCTTTTATCTGGAGTCCCATATACGATCATAGGCCAGCTATACCTAGAAAAAAGAAAGGGAAAAAAACTCTACAAAGAGAGGAGTTAGAAAGATGGATGCACCTCAAAAAAATTAAAACTCAACATGGAAAAGACAAAATTTTTATGCTTCCACTCTAAACCAGAAGAAATTCCTCAGACATTAACTATCAATAATGTCACTTTTCAGCTGTCCTCAACAATTAAGGTTTTGGGGCTTGATATCGGTAGTGCTATTTCATTAGAATCACAGGTAAATTCCACAGTTAAAAAAATGGTGTTAGCTAATGAAGAAGCTTCGTATAATTAGGACATTTTTTTAATCTAGTCAATATGAGTGATTCGTACATTTTTATTATCTCTCGATTTATTGCAATTTGATTTATTCGGCTGTTCTAAGGATCTATTAAGAAGGCTGCAAACAGTGCAAAATTACAGCAGTTAGATTAATTTTTGTTTTATCTAAGTTTGAAAGTATTCTCCCTTTTTATTTTAGGCTTCACTGGCTGCCCATTGCAGCCAGAGAGTTTCATTTATATTGGCTTGCTTTCTTTTTAAACTATTGTATGTGCAGATTCCTAGTTGTATGATTCCTTGTTTTTGTTTTGCATCCTCTAACAGAGTTTGGAGATGTATTGCTAATAATTACATTTCCAACTATTAAAGGAAAGAAAAGATTACGTTATTTTGATGAAGTCAAAAAGATATTAAATACTCCCAGGTTTCAACCTAATTATTATTTTTTTAATTGTACTTATAAATAGTAAGTCTGATTGTTAAGCACCTGACTCTCATAATGTATTGTCTGTTTTGGTGGCCCTTTGTTAGGTGAAAACATCTCTGCACGAATACAGGGAGTCCCTACAACCAGCCCCTCCAAATTACACAATGATTTAAAATTTAGAATTACTACTGTAATTGATGAAAGCAATATTTCTGTGTGCATCTGTATTAAAAATATAAGGGAAATCAAACAAAAATGTTACCAACAATAAAGAACGACAACATGAATAGAACAGCTCATAGATTTCCTGTTCTCAATCTAACCTCCTTGGGCTCCCTCACCTCCCGTGACCCGCCCCACGCTTCCCACTTCAAACCTGCAGCCCAGTCTGACCCCCCTTCAAACTCACAGCTCCTTCCTGCAGCAGTTCTGAGCACTAAAAAGAGCTGCTGGTACAGAGCTATGTACTTCAACAGTCACATCCAGGCTGTGCCGGAACCTCCCCCTCAGCAACAGGAAGTGTGTCACAGGGGAAGGTTCCAGGCCGGCAGAGCGTGGCTGTGAGTTGTGCAGTATATGGCTCTGTACCAGCAGCTCTTTTTCTTTTCTTTTTAATGCTCAGAACCGCTGTGGGAAGGAGCCACAGGTGTGGAGCAGATGGGGGAGGGAGGGAAATGGGTTGTGGGAAGTGGGTGAGCCAGAAGAGACAAAAGAAAAAGGAATTTATGCTGGGGCACCTGGAGAAGGGGAAGATGAAGGAGGCACTCAGTTCAGCAGTGTTTTTTTTTTTTTTTGGGGGGGGGGGAGGGGATGCCCCCCTTCACCCCCCCCCCTCCCCCCCAATTATGCCCATGCTACCAACAATAAAGAACCGCAGGGGAACCAGTCTACTAAAAATGCTGGCTCCTCCTACATCCCAATGGCTTGATTTTGTGCGTTTTGTACTTGGACATTTTTTTTTTTTTTTTAAATGGACCAAAAAATAAAACGTCCAAATCACAAAACGTTGTTCAAACAGTATTTTTGAAAAAAATACGTTTTTCTTTTTTTGAAAATGGCCTTCTTTCCTATTTAGATTTTGGACGTTTTTTGCAAAACGTCCAAAGTTGGACTTAGACGTCTTATCGAAAATGCCCCTCCACATAAGCTAGTCTAGATGAGGAGTGAATGATTTTTCGGTTGCCATTTCAAGTTTATTGAGGTATTTGATATACCATACTAAAGGCTTGGGAGAAGAGCCAGGCTTTCACCTGCTTCCTGAAGTAGAGGTAGTCTTGTGTTTCAGAGTGTGGGGGCTACTCCTGAGAAAGTGGGCACCACATTGTGTGATTTATTGTAATCTTCTCCTCTTCTCTTTTATTCCCTTGAATATATTCTGGAGTTTAACTAAAGTTCGGTATATTAAAATGATCTCCGTTTACTAAAGATACGACTTTGAGTCCCTCCGGTCTGACCACTGCTTTGCATGCATTTATCTCACTATTACAAAAACTTGTAATCAAGGGGAGAAAAGTGGGGAGTTAAGACTAATCTCTTTTGCAGTTAAATAACTAGAAAGGTGATAAAGATAAAATCTCTGTGTTCTGATGGAGACAATAACAAGGCCTTGAGGAGAAGGTGGCCAGAGGTATTTTGGAGAAAATTCCCACTGAATGTGATCAGGTGTCTGCCCTCAGCATGTACACTTCTTTTATTGGCTCTGTGCTCACCAGGAGAGTGTACTGGGGAGATGGTGGGGTTATTTAAATGAGCAACTGAAATCAGAATAGAAGAAGCATTTTTCTATCCTTTGGCCAATGCAGAAAAGTTAAGTCTCTCTTATTCAAAAAACAGGAACCTTTCATTTAGATACATCAGTGTCTTTCACGTTGGTCTCATATTTTCACTATAGCTTTTATTTTACCATTACTTTTAGTGATATTCAAACTGCAGTACAGTTGAAATAGTCTGAGCTGCTTTCTTCTATTAATAAGTACTTGGTGTTCTTGCTTTGGAAGCACATATACTTGCTTCCAAAGCACACACACCAAGTATGTAATGATAATTATTATTATTATTTGTATTTTGCTCTATGAAAGCTTCTGTGCTACAGAATACAGAACTCCTTGTCCTATAGAAATACATTTAATTTTTTCATGGGGGTCTTATTTCTCTGAGCCTTTGGTCCAATTTGATCCATTTTTTAGCGCACTGTATCTTTATACCAGTTTTTCCAGCCTGGTGAGTTTCATCCCATCCCATTCCATTTCAGAGTTATTTTGTCCTCAGACCTGCCCCCATAGAAATACACTGTGCTATATTTTTTTTTTTGGGGGGGGGGGGGGGAGGAGTCTTAATTCTCTGGAACCCATGGTCCAATTTTGCTTATTTTTGAACTTGATATGTCTCTTTCCTGGATGTTCCAACACATCAAGTGTCATCCCATTCTGTTAAATGTTTGGAGTTACTTTGCCCCCAGGCAGATATTTTTGTATAACTCTTTTCAACTTCCATTGGGTAGGAAAGAATAACAAGTTATTTGTTCTAAACTCTACCAACCAACCTGGAAAAAGAGCCTTTCTGGTTTTATGTGAAAATTGAGATCTCCACAAGTCTCACAAACTGCACTGTCTTGTGCTAAAACTGAAAGAGGGAGGGATGGGGGGTTTCAAATGTGATGTGGCATCACAGTGCTTGCCAGTGTAAGATAACTGTGCACCCAAGAAGAGTACAGCTACTTTTATGTGATCTGTACGTAGCATTCCTGGAGCTGTAGTTTGAGCGGAGGAGACATTGGCATATAGACAGATATTTTATACTATATATGAGCACAAGTTTAGAATGTACACATATTTACAGCTTTCATTTGCACACTGTTGGGGCTGGTTCTGGAATCCGGTTTTACATGTCACATGTTATTAAAATAGGTGCTTTTTTGGACTTCTTACATAAGAAGTTATCAATAGAAATAAAAAAAATAAAACACGGAAAAGAAAATAAGATGACACCTTTTTTATTGGACATAACAGTACATTTCTTGATTAGCTTTCGAAGGTTGCCCTTCTTCGAAGGATGCTATATTGGAGAAACAAGCCAGATGTTGAAGACAAGATTGATTTTACATAGACATCACATGAAAAATGCTAGTGCCAGCCAGGATTCCACTCCGGTGGGGCAGCACTTTACAAAACCAGAACACTGTACCAGTGATTTCATAATAAAAATCCTGAAAGGTAACTTTAAAACAATACAGGAACGTAAGACCTTTGAAGTCAGAATGATTGAATATTTTGACACCCACCAGACAGGACTTAACAAAGATCTGGGTTTTCTAGCCCATTATAAACCATAAAGTTGTTTTGCTCTTTGTCACCCTCCTCTCACCTATCCACCCCCATCCTGTTAGACTGTCACTGAAATGCTTTGATGTCTCACTTATATATACTGTCATCTACCAACACTTGCTTATTTCCGATCTGACGAAGAAGGGCAACCTTTGAAAGCTAATCAAGAAATGTATTAAGTTATGTCCAATAAAAAAGGTATCATCTTATTTTCTTTTCCATGTTTTATTTTGTTTTATTTCTATTGATTACCTTTAAAAGTGGACTAACACAGCTACCACACCTCTCTACATAAGAAGTTATAAAATTGCTATCACATGTTTAGTAATACATCTGCATACAGAGCAGCTAAAAATCCATCTAAGCTTTCATGGTGTGTATACTCTTTTAGCCCGATTAAAATGCGCTGATTTACTCTGTCAGCCACCCACAAGCATAACAGATGTAGAGAATTTGAGCATTTTGTACATATGTACCTTGTAGTTGGTTGTTAGGGGCAAACTGAGTGGTGCATTTTTGGAAAGAAGAGACCCTAGTTATAAACTGAACAGGCACTAGTTAGACAAACTCAGCAACCTAGTTTGCATAAGGAAGGTAGGTGATCATTTATTAATTCAGTGCTTTGAATTTGGGTTAAGCATGTAAGATCAAGAAAAATGAGAAACTCTTTAGTCTTAAAGCTGAATAAAATCTTTCACATTTCTTGGACGGGAAAAGTTTGAGTTAAAATAAGTGTTGGACAGCTTAAGCATATACATAAAATCCTGAATTTTTATAACAGATGTTAAAAATTCCTTTTGTAGTTGGTTGTCGGAGAGAGATTGCATGGGTATGTTCCCCAGAAAATGAGCTTCCAGGGCCCAACAAAGTGCACATACAGCAATATAAATAATTGAAATTTGCCTCTGTAGAGTTTCAAATTAAAAAAACTAACCATGTACCTTTTGTTGAAACTTTGTCTCATACAGAACTATACATTTGTTATCAGATTTAAACAAATAATATATGAAGGGATTTCACATAGTCCATAGGTCATTTTCCTTCTTTCTAATGAAAAGGCTTGAATTTCCTTTCTTCTAGGTGGCGGAGCTGAAACAAGAGTTAAAGCACAGGGGCCTACCTGTATCGGGGACAAAGATTGACCTTATAGAGAGACTAAAGGCCTACCAGGAACTGAATGGGATTGCCAGCACCACAGTGTTGGTTTCAAAGAACAGCATGACAACCGCCATCCTGCCAAAAACCGGAGAAGTGGTGGTAGCATTCCCAACCTCCCGGCTTAGCACAGGGCCAGCTTTCGTCTCCAGTATGGCCACCACTGAGGTAGCAGGAGCTAAGGTGACAAGTGGTGCCATCATGAAGTTTGGTAGCACCGGCTCCACACCACCAGTCTCCCCTACCCCATCTGATCACTCTATGATCAGCACAGATGAGAACTCAACCAGTGATGCCTTTGGGGAAATGGTGTCTTCTCCCCTGACCCAGTTGACGCTGCAAACCTCACCAGTGTCACTGCTAATGAAAGAGGAGAACCCTGCTGTCGTTTGCAGCCTAGCCATGATTTCCAGTGGCAGTAAGGAAACAGACAGCCGAGATAAAGACCAGATGCTGCAGGAGAAAGATAAGCAAATCGAAGAACTGACTCGTATGCTGAAACAGAAGCAGCAGCTGGTGGAGATGTTGAGGTTGCAGCTGCAGCAGGAAAAACGTTCACAGCAGCTGGGACCGAACAGGGTACGCATGGCTTCTGGCAGAGAGCAGGAACTCAGCTATACAGTGAAACAGGAGAGTGATTTTAAAACTTGCCAATTGTCTGGCAGTGGTTTCACTGCAGCCACTGGCCAAGTGGACAAACTCCATTCCACCACCAGCCAAATGGATGTTTCAGAGACCCATCCAGTGCCAAAGAAATCAGTAGTGGTAAAGCAGGAGGTTCTAGGAGATGCTGAGATGCCATGCAAGTCACCAGCTGTGCCACATATCTTTCTCAAACATCTGCCACAACTGCAAGTGGAAAAGGGGGGCCAGAGCAAGCCGTTGAAGGTAACGGCCCCACCATCAACACGCTCCACAGACGTCGCGGGGCCCCACGTAGTCCTGACGGTGACCAGTCCAAACGCAGACCGGCGAAGCTTATCTCCACAGGCTGCCAATATGAGGAAAAGATGCACTGTGTTACAGGTTTGTGCCTTCCTCTTTCATTGCTTTCTGTGGGAGGAACTGGCTTTTTTCAATCTGTGTTACTATTTGACATCTGGCATTGAGTTTTCAGAAATGTAGGTGCTTGTTTACATAACCACCTGATTATTATTTGATAGAGAATGTAATAAGTAACTGCTTTCTCCCCCCCCCCCCCCCCCCCCCCCCCCCGGCTCAAGCATATTTTCTTTGAGCTTCTGTATTCCCACCAATTTTAAAACAAGCACCCATCTGTGGATAGGAAAACACATTGCAACTTAACCTTCTAGTAATCATGGTATCCCTACAGCAGGTGAATTCATGTTAACAGTCATTTGCTCACCTTTCTCCCTGGCATTTTCAGGAGGTTTATAGCAGTTTTTGCTATCTCCAGTAGCAGCATATCTCCTTTCCTGGCTTGTTTAGTGCACACGCACCCTCTTCTCTCCAGTATGCCTTTCTGAAGCATGCAAATCCCTCACACCTTCATTCAGGATACCAAAAGGAAATTTTTAGAGTTACAGATCCAGCCTGACCTGAAACTATACCTCCAGGAATTCAGTGCAGTGAGCAACTGGCCTCATTGGCATGAATAACAGAATCACACATATGACTAGATCCTTGTATTTGTGTGAGGTACATATGAGCTGGAATGAAAGGCAAAGCGAGTAATCTAATCTGAGAGTTATATACTGTACAGCAAAATCCGGGCACACCAAAGGCCCACCCCTTATGGTTTACAACAGCACAAAATAACCAAGTATAAGGACATTTACAATACAATATAACAACAACATTTATATTTTAAGACTAACCTTTCAGTTTATTGCAGATTACATAGATAGCTAGTTATTACTAAAAATTACAGTAAATATTATCCTAGACTAAGTTATAATTGTCAAAGTATAAAACTTACTGTTTAAGATAAAAAAAATTTCAAACTGAAGAACGTTTTCAACTTGACGTAAAAACATGTAATCCTTACATAATCTAAAACTGCATTGGAGAGAGTTCCAAACGTTAATAAATAATACACAGTAAACTGCAAAATCTACACAATCCATGGCCTAGCAGGGACCTTCCAACACACTGTTGCTGGGAAACCTCTGTTGTTTGTCTGGAAGAGTTTAGTTTATTGATATTTAATATACAGCCCTTCACATTGCATCAGAGCAGTATACAATCCAAAATTTATGAAGACAAAGAAAGGAACTACAACTTGCATAGGAAAGGAATAGAGAAGGAACAGGAGTGAGAGAAAAGACCATCATACTAGGTAGACTGCGGTTCAGGGCCCGAGTCCCCAGCAGAGGCCACAAAAGGAAAAGCTTCTGCAAACAAATGAGCCTTCAATAAGGACTTAAATCGAGGGAAAGATTGTTCAGATTGTAAGAACAGGGGAAGGGTATTCTAGAAAGAGGGGACTAGGCAGAAGAAGGCGGAATGATGAGTAGACATTTTTCCCCCCATTAACTGCTCTGCCTCTTTAAGCACTTGGTTTTTGCAGTTTGCCAGGCTGCGATTAAGAAATGTTAAATGTTTGGGCCAAAATTTGGGAACTCCAACTGGACCAGGGTTCTACTTTAACTAGTTTCCAGCTACTTTGTTGGTACTTTTGATATCTATCATTTCTGTTTCATATCTCAACAGCTCTTTTTTTCATACTGCTGTTTTAATTTATTCTTTGAGGGTAAGGATTTAAGGCTTTTTCTTATTAATGCAGCCATTTTGGATAATTTTCATTTTTTTGCATCCTTGGTTCTTTCAGATACCACTCTACTGATGACATCTCTGCATGCTCTGAATTCATTGCTTCCTCTATATAGTTATTTTTCACAACCTACACTTTTTGTGTTGCTGCACAGTAGTGTAACTGATTATATTTCTATGATATCAGTAGTTGGTCCTTTTCCTGGTTAATCTTGCCATGTTTTACTTTTGGTACAAGGTTTAGCTTAGGTAGCAGTTTTCTCTTCTGCATCCATTATACATATATGTTTACCAGTAGAATGGGAACTTGGCCATCTCCTGGTCTCTCATCCATCTTTCCTCTTCATTTCACTTCATGACCTGTCTTTTGTTCTTCTCTTCTTGTCTTGCACTTTTATCTTTCACTAGTATTTCATTTGTTACCACCTCCAGTTGCCTTGGCTATTCCAGCACCTTTCTTCTGGTGCTTCTCACTAAATCTCCTCCTAAGAACTTGAGTTGCCATTCTGGGTCAGACCAAAAGTCCATCTAGCCCATTAATCTGTTTCTAACAGTGACCAGTCCAGGTCATAACACTGGTTAACCTCAGGGGTAAGCAGTGCCTTTCTTAAAGTCTGCCTTAATAAGTTTATCTACTTTTCCTACATTTGTTCAAACCTTTTTAAACTCGGGTACATTAACTGCTTTTGTCACTTGCTCTGCCAATAAGTTCCAGAGCTTGGCTATATGTTGAGTGAAAAAATGTTTTCTCCATTTTGTAGATAACATTATGAAGAGTCCCCTAGTTTTTATACTATTTGAAAGAGTACATAATCTATTCACATTTACCCGTTCCACTCCATTCAGGATTTTATAGAACTCGGTCATATTGCCCCTCAGCCGTCTCTTCTCCTGCATGAAGAGGCCTAACCTCTTTAGCCTGTCCTCATATGAGAGTTGTCCCATCTGCTTAATCGTTACAGAGACCCTTCTTTGTATCTTATCCAGCTCCACTGCATTGTTTTTGAGATGCAGTGACCAGAATTACACACAATATTCAAAATGCAATCTCATCACAGAGCGATACGTATGCATTATAATATTCTTTGTTTTGTTCTCTATTCCTTTCCTAATAATTCCTAACGTTTGCTTTTTTGGCCACTGGCATACACTGAGCAGAAGATTTCAACATATTGTCCAAAATGCCACCTATCCTTTTCCTCAGTGGTGACTCCAAATGTGGAACCTATCATCGTGTAGCTGTAATTTGGGGTAGTCTTCCCGATGTGCGTCACTTTGCACTTGCCCACATTAAATTTCATCTGTACTTTTTCTTATATAGTTTTGCGTATCTTGCGTTTGAAGTATCAGGTTTGCTTGTTTCTTCCTATTCGCTATTGACAGATATCTGGATTTTTCTTCAGTTTTATTTTTATCACCACAGTCCTTCTAATATATTGTTTATCACCATGGTCCTTCCTAAATTTTATTTTACTTTATTTATTTACACACGTATTTATCTCTATACATCTTTTCACATTCTTGTTTCTCTTTCACATTTTCTGTCTCTGTATTTTCATCATGTTTGAATATTTTATTTGTTTTTTAATGTTGTTGATAGACCCCTGAAGAAGGCTTTATACCGAAACACGACCCATGTAGGATCAGGATCATACACGCATTTGGCATGTCAACACTGTACATGACATTGTTGGAGAATAAAGTACTTTCAGAAGCTGTGGACTTATTTTTAGACTGACATCCTGGAATACTTGTCTTCCACTCTTTTTTCTGCTTTTGCTTTCTGTGGAAGCCTGGTGTTCCTGTTGTTTGTTGCCATGAACAGGTTCAGCATGACCTATAACTGCACTAGGAACATTATCTTGCACTGATGCTGCTGTGATCATGGTATTAGTGCTGAGGTTATGAGTGATCACCTTTTTATCAAGCAGCTTGCAGCCAGTATGAATTTTATTTGTGTGATTGAAATGTTAGAAGTTATTCCAGTCATCCAGCAATGGGTTCTATGTGTCAGGCTGCAAATAAGAGTAATAACTAAAAATGATAGTGGAAACATGGATTCTTGTTTGGTCAAATCTGTCTGATGTAACACTCTCATGTCAGCTGGTTGGTGGTGCTGGGGTAGGATCTGGAGGAACACAGAGACCCAGAAGACTGGATGTTTGTTCAGCAATTGCACTAGTAGTGGCAGCTATATAGGTTATAGTTAAACTTTAAGGTTAGAAATGGGAGTAGTAGCGGGTAGGAGTGGACTATCTCAACCCAGCCAGGGGTTTTCAGGATATCCACAATAAATATGCGTGAGAGATTTGCCCTGAGGACTGGGTTGGAAAGTCCTGATATAGGGGATTTTGCATGCTCATCTGTCCAGGTGGGTAGAGTACAAAAGATGACAAAAACTATATTGGATAAGGAGAAAGAGCTTACAAAATTATGAGAAGCAGGATTTGTGATACTAAATAAGTTTAAAATATTTGTGGTCATGCTGTATAGTTGGTAGTGGGATGCATCCTTGGCATCGTGGAGTTTGTGGTTCTGTCCCATCTTGACTACTGCAGAATCCCTGCATATTCTTGAACCAAAAACAGAACGATATATGTGTCAATAAGAACCTTCATGCACACAGGCAAAGGATCTACTGTCTTACCTTTTTCAGTCATATTGTGAATAAATATTATTCCATCATATTTACTGTAATGCAGTTTATTTGGACATTTAAAGAAGACTAGTACAACTTCAAATTATGTAAAATGACGCTGGACATAGGAATTATGTCAGGGCCATGTCCCTGTCAGATGTATTATATTGCTATCTTTAAGATTAGATCCCCTGCTGTAAAATACTGAGCCTTACCTTTGGAATGCATAGAGGGCCAGCACCTGGATACTTAGTTCATTGGATTTAGTGCTGTGTTCTTGTTTGATCTTTACACTTGAGTCAGGACTTCTGTCTGGCAGTGCCTTGGTGTAGCCAGGATTCAGTTTTTCAGGGTAGACTGTGGGGCAATTCATTTTATCTGTACTCCCCCCCCCCCCCCCCCCCCCCCAGTTAATAATTACCTTTGCTGGCAGGGATGTCTGGTCCCTGCCAGCTGATCAGATCTGCTGTCTAGAACTGCCCCAGTGCTGCCTCAGCAGTGAAGAAATTGGCAGCCTCCTTTCCAGCTGCCGATGCCGGCACTCCTCACACATGCTCAGTTCATTAGCGAACTGAGCATACGCGAGGAGTACCAGTGTAAGTGGCTGGAAAGGAGGCCACCGATTTCTTCAGTTCCAAGGCAGCACTGGGGCAGTTTGGACAGCGAATCTCATTAGCTGGCTTGGATTGGGCACCCCTATCAGCCATTCAACAGGTACTTTGGGTTGTGGAGGGGGTCTGAGCCTAAAATAAGACTCCTCTGTGGCTACACCATTGCTGTTAGCAAAGGAACTGCACCCACCAGAACAAGGGGAAGATCCATCAGTCCGATGGCTCCCTCTCAACTGTGAAACCTTTTGTCCCTAGGGCTAAGATCACAACTTGGTTGTGTCCTTTTGTAAGAACCCTTGTGCCAGATGTTTGATCTAGATTTGATCTTGCTATAATCTGTTCTATTTTTTAACGGGAGGATCATTAGAACATCACAATATCGTTTATCTGATAGCATTTTGGTATGGCTGCTGGCAGGAAGATTTTAACTTCATATTGTTTTGTAGGTGGTGTTGAACAAGGGATTAGAGGAGAACTGGAGGCCATTTTCAGTCTGTGGTCAGGTTGTTCTCTCTGGAGTCCTAATCTGTACTTTGATCAGTTTCCTCAGGCTTTTAGAGGTGTGATGGGCCTACTTTGCATGTAGGACATGCCCTTTGTCCATATTGATAACTGAAGACATTAAGTCTTCTGTTTTTTTTCTCTCGTTGTAATTTCTCCATTATTGTTTTGGAATGTGCAAAGCCAAAACATTTTTGGTAAAATTTTGGATTAGTGTGCACAAAATCAATTATACATATGTAAACTTATGAATTAATGAACAATTGATATGCACATTTTAAAAAGTTCTAATGTGTGTACAAAGCAGTTGCTGAAATGAATGTATGAAAGAAATTGATTTAAATAAAACCAACAACAAAATAACCCTGAAAATTGGGGCAGAAATTGTCAGAAAAATCCCAAAATTAATCAAAACATTTTAGATTGTGCACATTCCTAAACAATAATGGAGAAATTAACAATCAAAAAAATTACGTAATACCTTTAATTCTCAATATGGACAAGGGGCACATCCTACATGCAAGGTTGCCCCCATCACACACCACCAAAAGCCTGGAGAAACTAATCAGAGTACAGTTTAGGACCCCAGAGTGACCAGTAGCCTGACCACAGCCTGAAAATGGCCTCCAGTTCTCTAGTACATACCTTGTTCAACACCACCAAGACAACAATATGAATTAAGATAAAACCTTCCTGCCAGCAGCCATGCCAGAATGCTACCAGGTTAAAAACAGTACTTTAAATTTAACAAGGCTGGGGAGTCAGTAAAAATGTACTACTCCAGAAACAAACATTTATAACATTATATATATATACTAGTAAAAAAGGCCCGTTTCTGAAACCAATGAAACGGGCGCTAGCATGTGGCTTTTTGTGTGTGTGTGTGTGTGTGTGTGTGTGTGTATGTGTCACAGAGTTATTTTGTGTGTGAGTGTGCGGTGTGTGTGCAGATTGTTGATGTGTGTCTTTTTTTGTTTTGTTTTGTTTTTTGCTTGGGGGTTGGGGGATGTGCTGTGCTGTCCTTGGTCGCTGTTTGGTGCTGGCTGGGTCGCGGGTAATCCTTCCAGCTGGGCCGCAGCTTGACCTGTTCGCCCACGTCCCAGATGGTGACGGGCACGTTTTCCGGCTCCTCTGACTCCATGTCAAGCGATCCCAAATATAGTCTGTGCTATAGGCCCTCTGGCACTCTTCAGTACTGGCATTAGGCATTTAAAAATTTCTCCCCCCCCCCCCCCCCCCCGGTCTATTTTTGCACATACCCACAGCAGGAATATTCTTCTCTCGTTCCAGCGGTGGTTCTGTGCTCTCCGTGCTGCACAGATAATGAGCCATTCTGCTTGGGAATGCTCCTACCTTATTGTCACGTAGTTTCCTCTGATTGGTCCGTCTTACGTTGCCTAGTGTTGCCTGGGAATGGTGTTGTGATGGTCCTTTGTGTTTCAGAATGTTGAGGGTGTTTTTTCTGATTGGTCCGTCATGCGAGGGCGGGGCAGAGAGACATGGTCAGTGTTGTGGCTTCACCACCATGAATCCATGAACCCTTCAGTGAGTGACTGAGTGACTTCAGAACGTTGTCTTCAGAACGTTGAGGGTGAGTTTTATTATAGTAGATATATATCTTCTGGGTCTAAAGTACTGGTAAATATAAGTTATATTTACCAGTACTTGAGATCCAGAGCAAAACTTTAATGCTTAATATCAGAACAGTAGAAAAATAGAGGAGACTGAGTCGAAGGTTTCGTGTACTGACAACACAGCCCTGAATATAAGGGATGACAGAGAGATCAAAGCTGGATCAAAACATCTGGCTAAGTCTGAAGGATCTTGATCAGATGTCATTATATATAACACTAGAGATATATGCTAACAAATCCACATCCCTAGTAATATGTATATTTCTTGAAATATGATTATGATTGGTGAGATTTATAAAATGGTTTGTAATATACCTTGGACTCCTTTTGGAAAGGTAAGTTAGAAATTTAAAAATAAATTTAATTGGGTAGGACTAGCTTGAGTGGTTGATCTTTCTGCCATCAGTTTTTTCAAAATATGGTAGACTGAAGGAGGATACAGCTTGAGTTTGCATTGTGCATTTTTTTGCATCACTTTATTTCAATTTTTAACAGTCATTAATTGAGCCTCACATACTAATACACTTAGCAGGTACATACTGAAACAAGATGAAGAACAAAAGTAGAGTATTCTGTCTGCACACCTCTGTTTTGCGTTTTTGCACTGCTGTGGTGTGTAATGCAGGCAGTTGTGGTGCAGTCCCTCACACCTCATCAGTGAAAGGCTGCAACAGGATGTTCCTTCTAAAATGTTGCTCCTCTGATTTTCTTTGAGTCTTGAGTCGCACACCTCCCTTTAGTTGGCCCAAAGCTTGGAAGCTGCTTCACTAGGATGTTTGTTGTAGGATGAGATACTGCTAGTCTACATAAGGCATACTGCGCAAATGCTGTGGACCCATTCTCACTGCCTGTGTGTGAGGCACAGAGGGCCTGTGACAAAGCTTGTGGGGTTTGATGCAGAAGCCTCAGTGTTCTCTTTTCCTCCACAGAGAGCCCAGTCAATGCCCACAAATGCTGCTAACCAGTTGCAACTTGAGCTTCCTATGAGCAACTTGCTGCCAAAGCCGCAACTGCAGGCAGGAGTCTTCAATCAGCCCGTCCCAAAGGTGAGAGGCTATGCTGGGCTTACAGCAGCCATGTTACCTGGGAAGGGAGCCAGAGAGTAAGTGCTGTGTGTACCGATAAAGAATATTATTAGTAGCAGTTCCTCTCCATTCTGTATTTGATTGTACCCTTATTCCTGGGGGAATTCAGCATCAAAGTATAAATAAAATCAGTGCACTGTTTAAAATTATTTGTTATTTCATTTGTCATGATAACGCTGAATAATCAATATTTGAGTGGTTACTAATTTAAACAACATTATAGACCCAGTGCTTTTTCAATTCGCATCATCATCCCCACTTCTTTCAGAACTACCCTTCCCTCTTCACTGCCTCCTATCAGCTTACCCTCCTCCCTCCAGAAGTTTCTGCCCCTTTCCTTTCTCTCTCACCACAGATTTTCCCATTATTGCCTCCAACTGTGCACCACCTCTGTTACCCTCTTTTCTCTCTGTGTGGTCTTCAAACACTCCTTCTTACCTTGCTCACTCTGAATTCCTCAATTTTTTTCCCCACACTGACGTAGCCAGGAATTTTCAACAAGGGGTGTGTCTGTAGCCAGTTCCAGGGTTATTGCACAGTTCTTAATCATTAGGCTCTCACACACAACACTATTATTTGTTCTTGTGTATGCTAAACATGCCTATGTTAAATACTGGTGTCAACAGATGAAATGTTAGATACAATACTAATGTTGTGACCTAGATATAGTGGTAAAACATTTAAAATTAAGATTCACATTCCAATAGACCCAAACATATGTACAACATAAACCATGTAAGTATTGCAACAAAAAATATAAATTGATAAATGTAATATAAACTTATGAAAATTGTATTGAAAACTTACAAAGGATATACAACCATCAAAGTAAACTGACTAAACCAAAAGTATTACTTAATGGTGAAATAATTAAAAATAGTTAATTTAGACAGAGTGGACACCCTGGAGGGAGTAGACAACATAAGAAGTGATCTAAATAAATTAGAAGAATGGTCTAATGGCAGTAATAATTGAATGCAAAGAAGTGTAGAATAATGCACATGGGGTATAGGAACCCCAAAGACCTGTATTTGCTAGAGGGTAAGAGCTGATGAGCACAGACCAACAAAACCTAATTGGATTTGATTATTTGCCTATCCAAATCTGAGTTTCAAGCAAGATACAAATTCAGGTACTGTTGGTAGGTCTCTGCCTGGCCCAGAGAGCATACTGCCTTAAGTATTTGTACCTGAGGTAATAGGGGGGTTAAATGATTTGACCAAGATCATACAGAGTGTCAAGAATTTGGACCCTGGCTTCCCTGGTTTTCAGTCTTCTGCTTTTACCAGTAGGCTACTCCTCCAGACCTCTGAAACTCACCTTTGTTATTAGCTAAATTATATGTATATCATTAGCTTTATTCTTTTCAGTGTTTTCATCTTTCTAAATATAAAACTTCCATGAAACATCCTCATTTTTCATCATTTATTGACTTACTACACTCTTTTCCATCTAAAGAACTGAAGGTGTATTACCATAGAGGTTAGGGCCTACTATCAATATGTATACATTTGATAACCGAACAGGGTTTAATATCATCTACACATGGCAATATATTTGGAAGGACTCTGTTACTATAATGGATAGTGATGCGGCTTAGAACTGAGTATTTACTGGAGTTAATTTGTGCACTGTGGCTAAGTCAGTGGAAAAAGAGAGGGAAATGCTAAAATAGGAGAATTACTGTATGAGAGAATATGAGGCACCAATTGAAGCACTCCAAAGAATCTCTTTATCACCATTCTGTGGGGTACACATGTGAAAGCGCTTATCAGCTACTCAAACTGCATATGCTCTCTGTTCCCACCTGCCCTACCCTCCCCACTGCAGATGCAGACTGCCAGGAAGTTCACTACAAACTGCCACCTAGAAGCAGGGGCCCTTGCCCCTGTGGTATTTTGCAGGATCACAACAAATGTGATCCAGTTCAGACTATAGCTCCAAATCGGTCTCATGCTGCCTCAGACTCTTGCCCTGGTTTTGAGAACAACTGTAACCCTGTTTGAATGGCAAAGCTAAAACTCTTCTACCAGTCCAGATGCCGTTTTGAGCCCATAATGACTTTTTTTAAATTGAATCTTTATTGAATGTGATGCATTACCACCAGTATCAGATACCTTAAATACAACATTGGACTAAGAGGAATGGATTAATAGTTTTGTTGGGTTGTGGGATTTGTTTGCATGCTGTGGCTGGGGAGGGAGTAGAATGTGGGAAGGGAGTACATATACAGGGAGTACGTTTTCTAAAAAAAAAAAATGTGAGGCGTGTTTCACTTGTGAATTTCTTTAATCGAGTAAGACCCAGCTATCTGCTGAACATTTGTGCGCTCAGATGCTACAGATAGACAGAGGGGGAGGAGAGTGTAAAAAGAAACTTTCAACTCCAACATAACCCATATTCAAAGTAGAGGCATCTTTGGGTGCATTGTACGCCGCATGCAGCACCTACGCTCTAAGTGCTCTTTAAAATAGTGCGCTACTGCTGATGCACTATGTATGGCTATGCCACTGTGTCCCCATCACCTCTTGTCTTCAGAGTTGGAGGATGCTGCTTGAATTAGTTCTAGGCACAGAATACTGAAAGTGTGCAGTAGGTGTGGCAGCCAGAGGGGGCCAGGACTACCACAGGGCCTGCAAGTGTGTGCCAACTTAAGGACTGCTCTGATTCTTTCAACACTGTACCCAGCTCACCCACTGCTTTGTTAGTAACTGGGCATAGGATTTGCTCCCAGCAGCATCCTCTGGCTTCTGAAAACAAGAGTTGAGAGGGCAGGGAGGGAACCAGCCACCCCTTATCCTGTGGAATAGTGGCAATTTCTGTAGGGGAGAGATTCTGTACCAGTTCTGCCTTGTGCATTGCTGCATAAATATACCCATTGTCCCTCTGTTCTTCTCATATTCCCCACTCTGTTTTTGTAGGATAGGTCTGAACTTTTAAACAGTTTGTTGCAGTTGTAGTTCTTTTTATTTTTAATTTAGGAAATTCACTTGGTCAGGTAATTGAACACGACAGTGGCAGGAGGGGAAGGGGATGGTGTTAAACTCTGCTTCTGTGGAAGCCAATTTCTACCCATTTTGTGTCCTCTGCAGGATCAGAAGCAGGGCCAGCAGATGACACACAGCAACTTGCCTAATGCTCTATTGTCCTTCTCCGCTCCACGTAATTTACAGCCCCCCTTCAATGGGCTCCACAAGCAGCTTCAAAGGGGCAATAAAGCCACCATTCAGCACAGCACCACAAAAAAGGTAATGTGTCTATGACAGAACTTATATCTGAGTGTTTGTTTTTTGGAGGGCATGCTTTTATATTTCCCCCAGCAACTCCTAAGCTTTCCCTTGCAGGTCTGTATCCATGTTGCATACAGTAGCGGGATATATATACCTGTATGTATTTGTTATTGGGAGTTATTTATTGTCTCTTTGAATAAATTCACCCAAGTGACGGTGTCCAGCAAGTATATCCCGGATATAGATTCTTAAAAAAAATTAAAACTGTGAAATACTCAAATCACAGTACACATTATAGCATATTATGCTACTTAGCAGAGTACATATTCCTTCATAAGGTTGGCTGGAATCATCTTGCCCGTTGGAGGAAGTTTCAGCAGATATGGGAACCTTTGTGGATGGCTATTCCGCACAGAGCACATAGCTGGATTTTGAACTGTTGATATCTTTACTATTTTATGTTTGACCCTCAAGCTTTTAAATATTTTCAGACTTGGATAAGAGTCCAAGTCTGGAAGTCAGTTTCTCTTCAGGGTAAGGGAGGGGGGAATGGGGAGGGTTGGTGTGTTATTTGGCAAACAACATTTTACTGCTGTTATATCTGTTTCGTTGTTTTGTTGGATTTTCGATTAAAAAAAAGTAATTAGCAAAAAAGAAAAGGAAAAACAGTACACATTCTTTAACATCCTGTTAGACCACTTGAGGTAGAGATTTGAAGATTCCAAGGACATCACCAATATAAAGAGTGGTGCAGTCAGGAACATTCTAGTATTTTTTCTTCTTCCAGCCAATGGTACAGGTGGACCACTGCATCAGGGTTTCTCATTATTTTTTTTTTGTCTGTGTTTGGCCAAACTTCCTGTGCTTTGACCTACAACCCTTGACTCTGTGGTTGTAGTCTTGCTGGGGGACTCCCTCCCAGGGTCTGAGCCACAGGCAGACTACTGATTATGCTAACGGAACTGCGTTGAGGCCATGGGGCTAAGCAGCAGTGTAAGTTCCTCCCTGGAGCTGTGCATTCAAGCACAGCAGCCAGTTCCTTTTGCCCTGTGTGCGATGGGGAACCTGCAAGGAGTGCCCAAATCTGCTGGGGGGGGGGCTCCCCCTCTGCTGGACTTAGGGCCCAAGTTTTCAGTCTTCCTGAACACCATAGGCAAGTACACAGGGTTTCAGAGGCACAGCCAGTGGGGAACCCCCCCAGGGGTCTGTAGTCCCTAGCTGAACTGGCCATGGTCCCCTGAGGGGATGGGTGCAGCAGGTCTGTCCAGGGGTCCCTTATCCTTCTTGATGGAAAGTGTTTGCGAGGTGGATGAGATTTCCAAGGAAGGGTTCTTGTCTTGGGGCTCCACCTCTGTGTCTGCAAGGGTCTCGCCTGATGAGGACTCAGGGTCCCTGGTAGTTTCACTTGTGCCTTCAGGAGGAATTATCCTCCGTCATAGACCAAGTGTTGGGTGCCCTTCTGGCACATACCTGAAGGAACCCTGCTGGTCTAGTGGCTTTTTCGGGGCAGGAAAGATCCCCACTCTTTCCTGCCTTCTGCTGCTGATACTCTCGCTGGTCTCGGCTTTTTTATTTTCAAATCATTTTTATTGATGATATTCGGAAATGGAACAAGTTTGTTACTTGAAACACTAAAAAAAATATCAAAATTTTTCAAAGAAGTAGAAACCCCAACTTCCCACCTCGCCTCCCGCCCTCCTTTTCCCAGTACAAATCGACTTGACTAACAGAGTAAATCTTTTCTTGTCATATCACTTACAAACTAGTAATCAGTTAATCTTAACCTGACAACTGTTATACTGTTACATTGTCTCTATCCCATCTTTATCAACCAAATCGTAGTGTTGAAAAAAAAAAAAATCTAACATTCTGCTAACCATCTGGAGTGAAGGATAATAATGAGCCTATTTAACCGGCTAAGTCAGGTTAAAACGAATTATAACTGAGAGGGGCTTGGTTTCTTATAGCCCCACTCTTAACATTTAACATCCTACTCTCCAGAGGGAGAGGAAAAAAAAAATCAGCGGTCTCCTAAAGGGAATTTACTACAAAACTACGTGCCCTTGAGGGTAAAGCCTGTATATATGGTTCCCAGGTTGCAAGAAATTGCTTTCCTGTCCGGGGGGAGGACTCAGTCACCTGGCATGCCATTAACATAAGTTCATAAAACCTGTTTCGCCAGTGCCAATACTCTGGTGGGGACTCACTCTTCCATGCACTCAAAATAAGTCTCTTGCTCAATATGCATGCTTTACATATTAGTTGTTGTGCCTCCCTACCTTGTAATGAAAAAAAGTTCATATTTGTCTAAAAGTGCTCCAAGGGAAGAGAGCGATATCCATGTCTTTAACAAATGTTCCAGATACTGGAATATGACAGGCCAAAATGCCTTAATCTTAGGCATTCCCAGAGAGAGTGAAAGAACGAGCCCGTCTGTTGCCCACATTTTGAAAAGAGAGGCTCAGCTGCACCTCGCATCTTAAATATTTGGACCTTGGTCAAATATACCCTATGTAGAACTTGATATGGACATTCTCAGAGATTCACGTTTACTGTCAATTTTGGTATACGAGAGGACAGCTGAACAAAGTCCAGGACAAGATTGGGATGCCCCAAATCGTGTGCCCAGCGTGCTCTAATTCCTTCTTTATCTTTTTGAGGGGTCAGTGTCATAAGTGCCTTATAAAGTCCCGAGACTGAGAGTCGATCTCCCGGAACCGATGTGAAGAATGTCCTGATATGCTGGCCGTGTCGAGCCCCCAATGCCTCACCACATAAAGTGTGGATATATATTCTGCCAACAGACTATATTCATATCTATTTCTAAAGTCTATGCCAATACCCAAGGCGCTGAGGTTCAACAGAGAGCCTTTCACGTTTAGAACATGCGCCAGTCTTGTAATGCCATGCTTGCCCACCGTCGAAATACCAGATTTTCAGAGTACGGGGAGAGCAATAAACTGCCTTGAATAGGCAATAAATCTGATATATTCAAGTCTACTCATCAATATCTAGTCAAGTCCTTCTAAATTTCCCGTAGCGGAAGCAGTAATAGACTGTTTCGGAATCGTGCTGGAATTACCTGTCGTGGGGCCTGCAGCAGAAAGTAGAGGTTACACAGACTAAAGTAATCTATTTCTAATTGCCGCGGGGTATAATCTTGCCTATCCATAAGCCAGTCATTTAAATAGCGTAGCAAGCAAGCAAGCTTGGTTGTATCTACGCAAGTCTGGTATTCCTATACCTTCCTCTCTCCAGGAGCCCAGCATATGGTGTATCAGCAATTTAGATTTAGCCTCTCCCCAAATGAACCTTCTCAGCTGTTTGTGCAATAGTTTCAAGTCTTTTTTAAGAAGGCGCAATGGTAACATTTGCAGAACATAAAGCCATTTTGGGTACTCAATCAAGTGAAATTATTGTATCCTACCATGTAAAGTGAGAGGCAAGGATTTCCAGTTACACAAGTGCCCTGTCGTATTATCTAACAGACGAGAGATATTGAGTTGATACAAGGTATCTACTCTCATAGAGAGATTTATCCCCAAGTACGTAAAAGAATCTCAAGCCCATCTGAGAGGAAAGTCCATCCCCCATTCCTGTCTCAACGTATCCATAGAGGCCAATGCCAGAAATTTAGAAAAATTTAATTTGAATCCTGCAAAATCTCCAAATTCCTGAAATAACTCCGAAAGTGCCATCAGAGATTTCTGGGGTTTGGTAAAATGTACTAATAAATCATCTGCAAAGGCTGAAATTGTAAAAGTAGACTGCCCAATAGATACTCCGGAAATTTCTGGGTAGGAACAAATCTCTCTAATAAGGGGATCAAAAGATAACACCAAAAGTAGAGATGACAACGGGCATCCTTGCCTCGTACCTCGGCGAATAGGAAACAGTGGAGATCTCTCTCCATTAACCCATATAAATGCCTGTGGGTCAGAATAAAAGATACCTACTGCTTTCCTGAAAAATCCTTCTATGCCCAGTTTCCGCAGTACTGCAAAGAGGTACGTCCATACCACCTAGTTGAAGGCCGCCTCCGCATCAAAGCTTATCAGCAGAGAAGGCGTCCAACTTTTCTCCACGGTCTCTAGGAAGGCTAAGATCAACTGGATATTCCTGGTAGCAGTCCTTCCTTTCACAAACCCCACCTGCGATGTAGAGATTAAATATGGGAGTACGTGAGACAATCTATTCACCAAAAGTTTTGCATATAGTTTCACACCACAGTTTAGGAGAGGCATGGGTCAGTAAGACGCCAGATCTTCTGAGCCCCTGCCTGATTTCAGCAATATGATCATTTGAGCAATCCTGAAAAATTCTGGCAAATCCCTGGATTTCACCATCGAATTGAATAGATAAAGTAGGGGGTTTTCCACCTGCTCATAAAAAAGCTTATAGAACTCCGTACTGTATCCATGTGGACCAGGCGTCTTATGGAGCTTACTCTGTTGTATCGCCAACAAGAGATCTTCTTCTGTAATGGGGGCATTTAAAAAGTCCCGCTGTTAGGGCGAGACCTTAGGTAGAACTAGATTTCCAAGTATAGGTCACTGTCTAGTACTTCATCTGTGGGTGCTTGATAAAGAAGTTCATAGAATTTCTTGAAATGGGCTGATATTTCGGCATCCGATCTAAGGTATCTTCCCTCCGAGTCTCGCAGCTGCACTATGCAGGATGCTCCCCTTCTATCTTGTATTAAGCACGCCAACGGGCCTCCCGCCTTATTTCCATGAAGGAATAACTGATATTTATAATATAATTGAGATTTAACAGCCCTCTGATGGAGTAATTTGTTTAAATCTCTCTGGGAAGCCAAGAGGGCGTTTCTCGAAGCGTCTGTATGAGTGACCCCATATTGATGTCTATGATAATGTATCACTCTCTCCAAGCGGATTATCTCCCTATCCTAATTTTCCGAACTCGGGCTCTGTAAGAAATTATTTCCCCTCTAATTACGACCTTTGCTGTTTCCCAATAAGGGCCATGCTGGTGAACATGTTCCCCATTTTGAAATGCAAAACCCTCCCACCTCTCATGGAGAAAAGCTTGAAATGTGGTATCCCAATAAAGGTCTAAGGGAAATTTCCAAGCACCTTTCTTTCGTGATCCAGCATCTGCTTCCAACTGCAACCATATGAGAGTATGATCCGATACCTCACATGGGCCAATCTCTGCAGATGGGATTCTAGGAAAAAGGGTGCTGGAGACTAAAAAATAATCTATATGTGATTGTCTTAAATGAGCGCAGGACAAATGCATATAGTCTCTAACTTTAGGGTGTAGTATTCTCCACACATCAATCAGCTCTAAGGCAGTGCAAAGAAAGGGCAGGCCTCTGGAGTATTGTACCGAGCTCTGAGCCTTGGATGTAGATTTATCCATCTGGGGGTCGTATACCAAATTAAAGTCTCGTTCCCCCCCCCCCCCCCCCCCAAATGACATTGCCTTCCTGGTAAGGAGTCGGAAGATCAATTAGCCCCGGTAGAATTTCCGTTCAAAGACACTGGGAGCATAAATATTACATAATACCAGTGATTGGCCTTCCAACATGACCGAGGTTAGAACATATCTTCCTTCTGGGCTATGTTTGATTGATTTGATCTGTATATTTAATCCCTTTCAAAAAAGGATCATTACTCCTGCCTTCCTCTGCACTGCCGTTGCCTCTACTAGATGTCCCACACATCCTCTTTGAAATTTTGCATGTTCTGCTGATGTCAAGTGGGTCTCTTGTAGAAATGCCACATCAGCTTTATGGCATTTCAGAGCTTGCAGTACCTTTGTTCTTTTAATCGGAGAAGAGACTAGCTTAAGTGATCCCAGGGAACCATAAAGTTATTCGTTCATCACAGTAAATACTGCCATAGCCTTGATAAGAAGGGTACCCCCCAGCCCCTGGGTATCCCCTCCACTGCCAAGCTGACAACTCCCACACTTGTTTTAAACACTTCCAAGGAAATAATAGTGCTCTGCTGACTCCTAAAATAACATAGTTTAACAAAATAAAAAAACATGAACCATTTCACATTCATACTATCCCTCCCCAACCTAACCCCCCTCCCCGTATTTCCCTTCTCAAAACAATCTTCTCCCCACAGTGTAATGTACTTTCTCCGAGGACAAGCAGGCTGCTTGTTCTCACGACTGGGTGACGTCCACGGCAGCCCCCACCAACCGGAAGAAGCTTCGCAGGCGGTCCGCACGCAGGGCACGCCCACCGCGCATGCGCAGCCGTCTTCCCGCCCGTGCGTGACCGTTCCCGCCAGTCTTTTCTTTTCCGCGCCTGGAGAGAGTCGTGCCGTCGCCGCTCTCTCTTCGCAGCCCCGGAAAGACCGTCGCGTTTACGCGATTTTGTTGATTTTTTCGTTTAGTTTTGGTTGCCGCGCGCTCCAGTTTTCCTTTTCCAAAAAAAAAAAAAAAGAGAGAGCACGCGCTCCTTTTCCCTCGTTTTCCAGCGAGGGCGTCGCGTTGCGGCCTTGTGGCCGCGCGATCGATTTATTTTTTCGAGGTGTGATTTCTGCCACCATCGACGACTTTAACTTCGCCGACGCGATTTTTCCGTCGATGTCCTCGAAGGTCCCGAGTGGATTTAAAAAGTGTGGTCGGTGCGGCCGGCCGATCTCGCAGACCGACACCCACGCTTGGTGCCTCCAGTGCCTCGGGCCGGAGCACAATATCAAGTCGTGTTCTCTGTGTCTCGGTCTCCGGAAACGGACTCAGGTTGCGAGGCAAGTTCTGCGGGACCGTCTTTTTGGAACTTGCGCCGGCCCCTCGACGTCGACCTCGACTGCATCGGTATCGATGCCCGGCCCTTCGGTACCGGTATCGATGCCCGAGAAATCGGCACCGATGGCATCGACCCCAGGAGAACAGGTCCCGTCGGCCCGCCGGTCCTCCGGTGAGGGTAGGGGTGAGAGACCCCGCGTGGGCAGTCGGCCCCGGTCACTCCCTCAGCCCGTGGCCCTCGGGACCGAACCCTGTCTGACCCGGTTCCTCGGGACCGAGGGGGATCGACCTCCTCCTCCTCCATACCACCTGGCACCGGTGACGGGCACCGCAAGAAGGCTAAGAAGCACCGTCACCGGTCGCCCTCGACGCATCTGGCTCTCGGTACCGGGGAGGAGTCGACGCCGAAGCGTCCGCGTCGAGAGGACAGGTCCCCCTCGGTGGTGGAGGTACCGCCACGGCAGGGTCCTAGCACTTCGGTGCAGTCTCCTGGACCTCAGCAGCTTCCGGCACCGACGCCTCTACCGGCCCCCACGTCTTTCCCGACAGCGAGCCTGGACGAGTGCCTCCGAGCCATCCTTCCGGGGATCCTGGAAGGGCTGATGCGCCAGGCTGTGCCGGCGCCGGGGGTGCTTGCGCCCTCGGCGCCGTTGACTGTGGCGCCGGCGAGCTCTAGCCCGGTGCCGAGGCTGTTGACACTGCCGCCGCTTGCGGCGCCGGTCTCGACCGCCACGCAGGTGGAATCCCCGTCGACGTCGATGGAGGGAGCTTCGTCCCTGCCGGCGCGGGAGTCCACCGCTCGACGACACCGAGGCCTTGGTGCCTCGACGTCGAGCCGGGCCCGGTTCCGGACTCAGCTACATGAGCTCATGTCCGATACCGAGGAAGAGGCCTCGTGGGGGGAAGAGGAGGACCCCAGATATTTCTCCTCAGAGGAGTCTGCGGGTCTTCCCTCGGACCCCACGCCTTCACCAGAGAGGAAGCTCTCGCCCCCTGAGAGTCTCTCATTTGCCTCCTTTGTAAGGGACGTTGATTTGCATTCCCTTCCCCGTGGTCTCCGTGGATGAGCCGAGGGCTGAGATGCTCGAGGTCCTCGACTATCCATCACCACCTAGAGAGTCCTCCACGGTGCCGCTGCACAATGTCCTCAAAGAGACACTGCTTCGGAATTGGATGAGACCATTATCTAATCCCACCATTCCCAAGAAAGCAGAGTCCCAGTACAGAATCCACTCGGACCCAGAGTTAATGCGGCCCCAATTGCCCCATGACTCGGCGGTCGTGGATTCTGCTCTCAAGAGGGCACGGAGTTCGAGGGATACCGCCTCGGCGCCCCCTGGGCGGGAGTCTCGCACTCTGGACTCGTTTGGGAGGAAGGCCTACCAATCCTCCATGCTCGTGACCCGCATCCAGTCATACCAGCTCTATACAAGCATCCACATGCGGAACAATGTGAAGCAACTGGCGGACCTGGTCGATAAGCTCCCGCCGGAGCAGTCCAGGCCTTATCAGGAGGTGGTCAGGCAGCTGAAGGCGTGTAGAAAGTTCCTGTCCAGGGGTATCTATGACACCTGTGACGTGGCATCTCGTGCTGTGGCCCAAGGTATAGTGATGCGCAGGCTCTCATGGCTGCGTGCCTCTGACCTGGACAACCGCACCCAGCAGAGACTGGCCGACGTCCCTTGCCGGGGGGATAACATTTTTGGTGAGAAGGTCGAGCAGCTGGTGGACCAACTGCATCAGCGGGAAACCGCCCTCGACAAGCTCTCCCACCGGGCGCCTTCAGCATCCACCTCAGCAGGTGGACGTTTTTCCCGGGCCCGGCAGGCTGCACCCTATTCTTTTGCAAAGCGTAGGTTCACCCAGCCGGCCCGAAGGCCTCGTCAGGCACAGGGACAGCCCCAGCGCGCTCGTTCTCGTCAACAGCGTGCGCCTAAGCAGCCCCCTGCGCCTACTCAGCAAAAGCCAGGGACGGGCTTTTGACTGGATCCACGGGAACATAGCCGCCCTCAAAGTGTCCGTACCGGGCGATCTGCCGGTCGGAGGGAGGTTAAAATTTTTTCACCAAAGGTGGCCTCTCATAACCTCCGACCAGTGGGTTCTCCAAATAGTGCGGTGCGGATACGCCCTGAATTTGGCCTCCCTGCCACCAAATTGTCCTCCGGGAGCTCAATCATTCAGCTCCCATCACAAGCAGGTACTTGCAGAGGAACTCTCCGCCCTTCTCAGCGCCAATGCAGTCGAGCCTGTACCACCCGGGCAGGAAGGGCAGGGATTCTATTCCAGGTACTTCCTTGTGGAAAAGAAAACAGGGGGGATGCGTCCCATCCTAGACCTGAGAGGCCTGAACAAATTCCTGGTCAAAGAAAAGTTCAGGATGCTTTCCTTGGGCACCCTTCTGCCAATGATTCAGAAAAACGATTGGCTATGTTCCCTGGATTTGAAGGACGCATACACTCACATCCCGATACTGCCAGCTCACAGACAGTATCTCAGATTCCGCCTGGGCGCACGGCACTTTCAGTATTGTGTGCTGCCCTTTGGGCTCGCCTCTGCCCCACGAGTGTTTACAAAGTGCCTCGTGGTGGTAGCGGCCTACCTACGCAGGCTGGGAGTGCACGTGTTCCCATATCTCGACGATTGGCTGGTCAAGAGCACCTCGGAGGCAGGAGCCCTCCGGTCGATGCAGTGCACTATTCAACTCCTGGAGCTGCTGGGGTTTGTGATAAATTACCCAAAGTCCCATCTCCAGCCAACTCAGACTCTGGAATTCATAGGAGCTCTGCTGAATACCCAGACGGCTCAGGCCTTCCTTCCCGAGGCGAGGGCCAACAACCTCCTGGCCCTGGCCTCGCGGACCAGAGCGTCTCAGCAGGTCACAGCTCGGCAGATGTTGAGACTTCTGGGTCATATGGCCTCCACAGTTCATGTGACTCCCATGGCTCGTCTTCACATGGGATCTGCTCAATGGACCCTAGCTTCCCAGTGGTTCCAAGCCACCGGGAATCTAGAAGATGCCATCCGCCTCTCCACCAGTTGCCGCACTTCACTGCTCTGGTGGACCATTCGGACCAATTTGACCCTGGGACGTCCATTCCAAATTCCGCAGCCCACAAAAGTGCTGACAACGGATGCATCTCGCCTGGGGTGGGGAGCTCATGTCGATGGGCTCCACACCCAGGGTCTGTGGTCCCTCCAGGAAAAGGATCTGCAGATCAACCTCCTGGAGCTCCGAGCGATCTGGAACGCACTGAAGGCTTTCAGAGATCGGCTGTCCTGCCAAATTATCCAAATTCGGACAGACAATCAGGTTGCAATGTATTACGTCAACAAGCAGGGGGGCACCGGATCTCGCCCCCTGTGTCAGGAAGCCGTCGGGATGTGGCGTTGGGCTTGCCAGTTCGGCATGCTCCTCCAAGCCACATACCTGGCAGGCGTAAACAACAGTCTGGCCGACAGACTGAGCAGAGTCATGCAACCGCACGAGTGGTCGCTCCATTCCAGAGTGGTACGCAAGATCTTCCGAGAGTGGGGCACCCCCTCGGTGGACCTTTTCGCCTCTCAGACCAACCACAAGCTGCCTCTGTTCTGTTCCAGACTTCAGACACACGGCAGGCTAGCGTCGGATGCCTTTCTCCTTCATTGGGGAACCGGCCTCCTGTATGCTTATCCTCCCATACCTTTGGTGGGGAAGACCTTACTGAAGCTCAAGCAAGACCACGGCACCATGATTCGATAGCGCCCTTTTGGCCCCGTCAGATCTGGTTCCCTCTTCTTCTGGAGTTGTCCTCAGAAGAACCGTGGAGATTGGAGTGTTTTCCGACTCTCATTTCGCAGAACGACGGAGCGTTGCTGCACCCCAACCTTCAGTCCCTGGCTCTCACGGCCTGGATGTTGAGGGCGTAGACTTCACTGCGTTGGGTCTGTCTGAGGGTGTCTCCCGTGTCTTGCTTGCCTCTAGGAAGGATTCCACTAAAAAGAGTTACTTTTTCAAGTGGAGGAGGTTTGTCGTTTGGTGTGAGAGCAAGGCCCTAGAACCTCGTTCTTGCCCTGCACAGAACCTGCTTGAATACCTTCTGCACTTATCAGAGTCTGGCCTCAAGACCAACTCAGTAAGGAATCACCTTAGTGCGATTAGTGCTTACCATTATCGTGTGGAAGGTAAAACCATCTCTGGAGAGCCTTTAGTCGTTCGATTCATGAGAGGCTTGCTTTTGTCAAAGCCCCCTATCAAGCCTCCCACAGTGTCATGGGATCTCAACGTCGTCCTCACCCAGCTGATGAAACCTCCTTTTGAGCCACTGAATACCTGCCATCTGAAGTACTTGACCTGGAAGGTCATTTTCTTGGTGGCAGTTACTTCAGCTCGTAGGGTCAGTAGCTTCAGGCCCTGGTAGCTCATGCTCCATATACCAAATTTCATCACAACAGAGTAGTGCTCCGCACCCACCCGAAGTTCCTGCCGAAGGTGGTGTCGGAGTTCCATCTTAACCAGTCAATTGTCTTGCCAACATTCTTCCCCAGGCCGCATACCCGCCCTGCTGAACGTCAGTTGCATACATTGGACTGCAAGAGAGCATTGGCCTTCTACTTGGAGCGGACACAGCCCCACAGACAGTCCGCCCAATTGTTTATTTCTTTCAACCCTAACAGGCTAGGGGTCGCTGTCGGGAAACGCACCATCTCCAATTGGCTAGCAGATTGCATTTCCTTCACTTACGCCCAGGCTGGGCTGGCTCTTGAGGGTCATGTCACGGCTCATAGTGTTAGAGCCATGGCAGCGTCAGTGGCCCACTTGAAGTCAGCCACTATTGAAGAGATTTGCAAGGCTGCGACGTGGTCATCTGTCCACACATTCACATCACATTACTGCCTCCAGCAGGATACCCGACGCGACAGTCGGTTCGGGCAGTCCGTGCTGCAGAATCTGTTTGGGGTGTAAATCCAACTCCACCCTCCAGGACCCGAATTTATTCTGGTCAGGCTGCACTCTCAGTTAGTTGTTCTTCGTAGGTCAATTTTCTGTTTTACCCTCGCCGTTGCGAGGTTCAATTGACCTGGGTTCTTGTTTTGAGTGAGCCTGAGAGCTAGGGATACCCCAGTCGTGAGAACAAGCAGCCTGCTTGTCCTCGGAGAAAGTGAATGATACATACCTGTAGCAGGTGTTCTCTGAGGACAGCAGGCTGATTGTTCTCACCTACCCTCCCTCCTCCCCTTTGGAGTTGCGTTTTCATCTTTTGCTTGTCATTCAACTGGCGGGAACGGTCACGCACGGGCGGGAAGACGGCCGCGCATGCGCGGTGGGCGTGCCCTGCGTGCGGACCACCCGCGAAGCTTCTTCCAGTTGGTGGGGGCTGCCGTGGACGTCACCCAGTCGAGAGAACAATCAGCCTGCTGTCCTCGGAGAACACCTGCTACAGGTATGTATCATTCACTTTCTTAAGGATCAGATCACACCAAGCCCATCCCCCCCCCCCCCCCCCCCCCCCCCCCCCCCCCCCCCCCAAGTGCTTCAAAGATAATGGAAGGTTTTTAACCCTAAACACGCATATTAAATGGTTGTGTTCCAAGACTTTGGGTAGCTCTATTCCTCCAAATATCCATTGTAAAAGTCTGAGAGCCGTGGCTTCCATCATCACCCTGTCTCTGACTGGCATTAAGTATTGCACATCACAGTTCTGGTCTCTACCTGCTGTCCAAAATGATGCAAAGTCATAAAAAAGGAAAAAAAATATAACCGATACCACAGTCTTCCTGTGATAGATTCTTACCCTTGATGTAAAGTATAATTCTAATATCATGCATTCAGTCACTAAATAATGTTAACAATAAGCCCGTTGGCTGTTGCTTACAACCTGTAGTCCACACTCCGGCCTTTACAGTGTCAGTCACAAAGAGTCCAGACCTTCTGGTGCCAGGTGGTATTGAGGTAACGGTCTGGGAAAAGGTTTCAAGTCCTGCCCGATTCAGTTCACCCACTGACTGACTCCAGTTGGGTAGCATATTGTAAGGCCTCTGTGGATGAGGTAAAGAAACAGGCCTTACCTGCGTGAAGTATTTTCAAGCGTGCTTGGTAAAGCAAGGCAAGTTGTATTTTTTTCATATGCAGGATTTTGCAAGTCGCAGAGAATAACTGGTGCTGTGCGGCCACTGCCACCGAAAAATCTTGAAAGCAGAGAAATCGATGGTTTTCATAATGCAGTGCTCCCACCATCCTGAGGGCCTTTAGAATCTTCTGCTTATGCACGTAGCTGAGCAGTTGGAAGATTACAATTCTCGGCTGGGATTCCCCTGGTCTGACCAGACGTAGGTGGTGAGCACGCTCAATCTTTATCGGGCCTTCTGTTGACTGTAAATTTAGTGTCTTGAGCAGCCTGATCTCCAAGAAGCCTTGTAGTTCAGAGTCTTTTATCATCTCTGGGAGCCCAACCAGCCTAAGGTTGCTTCTACGTGCATGATTTTCCAAATCTTCAATCTTAGATTCTAAATGTTCTAGCTTTTTCTGCAATGTTTGCTGCTGGCTTTCCTGTTGCTGGCATTTATCTTCCACATTTGAAAGTCTCTGCTGGTAGCCTGTCAAATTGGAGTGTAGACATTCTAGTTTTCCATCCATCTCTTCCAATTTGTCCAAACTTTTCTGTAATTTTTGATCAACCAAAGATTCCAGTAGCACTGAGACCTCTGCAGCTAT